>NW_008237902.1:2243362-2261361 GCF_000691975.1 Corvus brachyrhynchos | reverse complement strand
GGCAGGATAGCTGGGAGGAAGAACGTGGCAGAAAAGCTGGCAGCACACAGCCATGGAGCCAGTTTGTGGCAGCAGGGTTGGGGTGGCCGGGGTGCCCCATCAGCCGCCACCCAGGAGCTGTGGGCACATCTCCTGTGACGCCTGCACACTGTGGTGCCGTACCAGAAGGCCAGGTTCCGCTTGCCACAGGGTGCATGGTGAGGTGCAAATGCACACTTCCTGACAGGGATGGAGAAGGGCAGGCAGGTCTGAAAACGGGGAATGTGCTACTGGAGCACTTCACTTCTCTTTTCTGGGAGCTGAGCGTCACAGCCCTCCCACCGCCTGCACCTCATCAACTGATGGCAGCATTGGCGCTTAGCCGGGCAGCACTGGTTGCTTTAATTTCTACCTCCTCTAAATGATTTGATTTTCTCTTTGCAAATAACAGCTGCATGTTTGTTGACCCACAGCAGTATTTAAGGATTCCCACCCCTGGAAATGTTCAAGGTCAGGCTGGATGGGGCTTGAAGCAATCTGGTCTAGTGGAAGGTGTCCCTGCCCATGGCAGGAGGGTTGGAACAACAAGAGCTTTAAGGTCCCTCCCAACCCAAACCATTCTATGATTCTGTGATATCAACCCAGATCTTTCAGAGCAGCATTCCTCCTTTTCAGTTGTCTTCTCATCCCATCAGACAGACATTCCCTGCCTGCCTTGGGTTTGCCCACCAGCGTGCACAACCCTGCCTTCTTTCTCATTATCATGCCCTGCGTGGACATTTCCCTTCTTTTCTAAAATATCTCAGCACATGGTGTGGGTTACTGTCTAGACTGCATCACTTGAACCAAATGTATTCACTAATATGATATATTATTAGAACTCACAAAGAGTAACAAACAAAGTACATTTCTTTGTTCACTCTTTAATTGTTTGTTCATTAGCTTGCTTGCTGATTCATAAAATATGAAAAGCTCCAATAGGGTATCTAGTCACTAGTGCAAATTAGCTAGTTTCTAATGTACATAAATAAATTATAGCCCTGCATTTAAAATTTGCCTTTACTATAAGGGCTGTGCAGAAGTGCTTTATCTCTGCACACAAAATGACAAGTAAAGGCAGAAGCTGGGAGTGCTGTATCCTACACTTGCAGAACACGCTAGTGGCAAAAATTATCTCTTTGCTGATGGGTAATTTGTTTTCTTTAGCTCCGAAGGTGGAATATGACAATGTTGGGTAGCTACCTTTGTAGCTAGGGCTGGATGTTGAGCTGGTGTGAGTTGGCAGGGCCATGCTCTGTGTACTGTCAGCCGCTGGGAAAGCCCTGAAGCTTTTGTTATCCTGGGGCTCTGTGTTTTCCTCTGGTTTGTCTGATCACTGTTGTGCTCTCTCTCCAGCAGCAGCTCTTCGTACATTTTGGCTATTCTTGTTGTTTATGAATTATTCCCAAAAACCAGCTATGTCCTCAGATTCCTAGGAAACTTCCAGGTATTATGTGCCCATGTGCAAGACTTCCAGAGGGTGTAAGATCATCTTAGGGTGGTTTTTTCTATGGATTTCTGTGGTAGGGAGTGTAATTCTCTAATAAAGATGGCAGATAGAATTCTTCACTCCTTTCCATACCACGATCAATATGTTCATGACTAAATGAATCATTCTTTAAAAGTTTTGTAGGTTTCTAGATAAAATTCTGCAGGCAGCTGTTTAATATCTGCGTATTATATTGGTTTAATCCCTTCTCAGTGTAATTTTCTTAAATGAGGAATCCAGGCTACCAGAGTCCAAAAGAGAGAGTAGCAAAGTCACAGAATCACAGAATGGGTTGGGCTGGAAGGGACCTTGAAGCTCATCTTGTTCCAACCCCATGCCATGGGCAGGGGAATCTTCCACTAGACCAGGTTGCTCCAAGCCCCGTCCAACTGGCCTTAAACACTTCCAGGGAAGGGGCATCCACAGTTTCACTGGGCAACCTGTGCCAGTACCAAATAGCACAGAGAATTTATTAATTATTAAAAACTTGTGTCTCATCTGATTTGTATGGATACCAAAGATTTATGGCCATAAATGCCTTATTTTGCTAAATTGATGGTTACTGCTTCTGCCATGGGTAGCATTCCCAAAGTCTTTGGTGGGTGTTAGGCTTGGACCTGCAGATGCTCACGTAGGGAAATGATTTCACTTACATGGATGGTCTTGTCTAAACCAGCCTAACAATTGGTGCATAAAATTATTTGTATATATTTGTATTTGCAAGTGTTGGATTTATACATGCAAGATCAAGGACTTAATTTGTAATTTTTTTTGTTTTGCTACATGAAAGCTTTGCTGACTGTGTACCCAGAGGTCTGTGCTGCATAAATCGTGTTGAATTTCAATAAAAAACACTTGTATGCCTTTCCTGAGCAGACCTAGATATTTATAAAATTCTCAAATTTATTATAAACTGAAGGATATTTCAGCAGGTCAGCTCACTGTAGGATGCCACATTTCCAGTGATGTGTTACCAGCAGTCAAGGCCCAAAAATGTCTGGTTTTGACAGAGTGAAATACACACTTTTTTTCTCAGCCTCTTTCAATGGCATTGATTAAACAGAGATTAGGATGATGTGGGGTTTGTATCTTCAGTTTTTTTACCTCAGTACTATACCATTGCTTTAACTGACTTTACCACAAAGCCTCTCAAACTTCCTTTTCTTTGCTAAATTAGCTTGTGAATTCTCCACTTCCTTACATGCTCAACACCTCCACCTCTGACAGATGTGGAAAAAGCCTTTTATCATTACATGTCCAAAATGTTCCCAGGCAGTGACCCTGGTGCACCCGTTGCTGTGATGGGACATGGTTTTCCAGACATTGCAGACTGCATCTTGGGAGGGGACCTCATCCACAGACAGAGTGGTGAAAGCTAAATCCCAGTCCCAAAGACATTTTAGGACCTTTGTGGTATCAATGGGAGCATTTTTCTTGCATGCTTTGAAATTGAGAATCCCAAGGCATGATTCATATGGTCTGGGAGCTGGCAGGGCTTGTGGTGCATTCTCCACATGCACCAGGAGTCTGAAATCTGCTGCGCTCCAAGTGTGGGCAGTTAGGTTGTCACACCAAGTGAAATCTTACTTTGGAAAATTGGGGGCACCTTTGCCCCCCAGTTTGACTCCATCCGCATTTCACATGAGGCTTTTCTTGCTTGATCGCTCATGGGTTTCTGTCATTTTGTCCGTATTGAGCTTCAACAATAAAAGCAAATTAGTTCTGCTTAATTAATCCACAAATCTGTAGTCTCTAGTTTATGAAGGAAAAATACAGAAGTGGTAGAATCTCATGTCCTGCTGTTGGAGCCAACCAGTCCATGCTGCTGCAAAGGCCTGCAAGCTAGTCTCCACAGCATCATTCAGAAAGTCTTGCATCTTCATCTCATTCTGCTTGAATTTCTTCATTTACTTGTTGGAATCATTGGCTGCACTTGGCTTCCTACATTTTTGTTTTGCCATGTGTGTGATGCTACCCATGCCTCTTTGCAGATGACCAGATTAGGTGAAAGAAAATTCATTATGCTTATTTCTGTGCTTTAGGTGTTTTTTCATGAGCACTGCCCTATGCAAAACAAGGAATATGATTCTTTAATGTTTTCTTTAATCCTGACTCTAAGCAGTCTCCCTAGTTCCAGCTGAGTTCCACGTGAACGTAGCTTTCTTCAACATAGGTTTTTTTCTTCATTGTTGAAGAAGAAATTTCTTGTGAAAGAGGTAGACAGTTCTAGATCAGCATCTCCATTTTAGGTTGCTCACTCTACGCTTTTTTAATCCAGGCCGGCCATGGTGATGAGGACCTCAGCCCCAGCAACAAGCCGCCATTAGGGGTAGGGTTACAGTTCAGAGAGCTGCAGAGCCTACAACTCCAGGGATGATGGCACTCAAAATGCTTTGCAAGGGCGTCTCAGCAGGGTGCCAACATCTCCAACTCCACACTTTTTAATTTGTGCCACCTCTGGTGATGAGCACCTCTGGCCCAGTGCCAAGATACCATTAGGGTAAGGGTTAGGGTTACAGTTAGGGTTAGGGTTGAAAGATTAAAAGAGCCTACAGCTCCAGGAGCACTGGGGCTGGAAAAGGCATGCCAGGGTGATCACAGCAGGGCCACAACATTGCTACTCCTGCATCTTTCTGATCTGGACCAGCCGTGGTGATGGGGGTTTCAGCCCCAGTGACAAGCTGCCATTAGGCCTGGAGTTAGGGTGGAGAGAGGGAAATAGGCTAGAGCTCCTTGGACACTTGGGCTGGAAAACTCATACCAAGAGGATCATAGCAAAGCCACAACATTGCTGCCTCCACACCTTTCAGATTAGGGCCATGCATGGGGATGGGCATCTCAGCCACAGTGCTAAGCTTGCTGAAAGGTTTGTGTGAAAAAAAACAAAATTCTGAAATGAAGTGAAAACAATTAAATGGAATAGAGTGAAATGAAGTGCAGTGAAATGAGCCAAAATTTAATGAAATGATCTTCATTAAAATCTTGAGATTTCATTTTCTTTCATGAAATGAAGAAGTTTTATTTCATGAAAAGAAATTAAATGAGAAATTGATGAATGAAATGAAATGAAATGAAATGAAATGAAATGTCAGGAAAGGAAATACAATGAAGTGTATTTTCTGTCCATTCAATTCTCTGCCTTCCCCTTGCTGTTAGGGGCAACTGTGGGGCTGAGATTCTCTGAGATCTCTGAGATTCTCTGGCCAATTCTGAAGGCCACCACACAATTCCTTGAAGAAGACAACTTCCATTCTCTGCTGGTCCTGTCTAATTTCAGGACAACTACTGTAGGGCAAAGTGTTTTACTGCAGATACCAAGAGTTTTTAAAGTCCTGAAACAAGCTTGCATTTAAAAGGAAGAGTTGCTAAATTCAACACATATAATTGACGTATAATTTGAAGTAATAGCTTTGCAGGAGTGTCTGCATAGAATCTGACCTATATATTCCTTAGAATTGGTGACCATGGGGAGGAAGGAGAGAGTTTGACCCAGCTTGACATTCAGATCCCAGAGAAAGGTTGCATGACTAACACTGAAAAAACAGCCATTTAATTTCAGTCTTGGAATTGCATCATGAACTCACAGGCTGACAACCATGGAACCCAATATGGGCATTTTCCAGAGTCACTTCCTGATGCTCATCCACGTGAATTAAGACAAAAGAGTTAATTACTTTCTTTTGGAAAGTAGCTCTCCTCTTAAGCACTTTGCCATATTAAGAGCACCTCTTCTGCAGTTGAGGAGGATTTCAGATATACCTTTGACTCACTCTTGCCAGGTGGTGGTGATCCAGCCTTTTCAAAATGCCTCTACATAAATTTATCCCAATCCCACAAACCACTCAGTATTATTTCATTGGTGTTCTGCTGGCAAAGAGGCCTCTAAGGCTTTAGAGACTTGAATGGAGGCAGGTGCCTTTTTTATCCTCCAGCCTTCCCAGAAAATCTAGTGATGCTGTGGGATTTCCCCAGTCCTCAAAGGAATTCCCTCCTTGGGGGAAGATAGAGTGGCAGTGTGGGTATTAATTTGAATCTTCCTGGGGCAGAGGACTGTGTCTCCGGTGCATTCTTCTCCTGCATCCTTGTGCCGCCTGGGTGCTGAGCCCTCATTCCCTGGGAACATCCTGGGCCACTCTGTCCTCTCTATTTTCCCATTCCTGGTGTGCTGACAGCATTCAGATCACACATGAAGGGAAGAGGTGCAGCAGTGCAGCAGTGAGTGCCTATGAAACAGGGAATTAATCCAGTGACCCCAGTATCCTGGGTACCAAACTCCCAAGGGAGCCCATAAGGTTGGTGCCTCAGGACAGCAGCATCCTTGGTACCACGCTGGGGCTCCATTATTCCCACAGTACCGCCTGTTGCCCTGCCTTGTAGCTCAGCATATTCTTGACCAGCTTTAAGGAAAGGACTGTTCTATATCAGCTGTGTCAATCTCTCTGTTTCACATGTGTGGAATGTCCTGACTTCCATATGCAGTGCAAGTGGCTGTCAGGTTCATCACTTCAGTGGTAGGATGTAGGGTGCTATTTAGGATGACTCACTGGGGTGCACTGCTCTGCCCCTTGGGGCATTTGGTTCAGACATAACACGTTCTGGGATCAGGAGAGAACAGAAAAGGAGCAAAGTGTTGCTACTCTGACACATTTTTTAAAACTCAGCTTCTTAAAAGATGAGCAGAGCATGCCAAGAGCTGCTGGGTGTTGATCTCTGTTTTCCTGCTCCCTTAGCAGGCTCACAGAGATTTGTATTTTCCCTTGCGACAAGGATGGGTGGAATGAGCTAAAAGGAGGGAGTCAGGAGCTCTGCTGCCTGATGGAGAGAGCACAGGTGAAGTGTTGTCTTCCAGTGCTGGGGCTACCAGCAGCAATGGAGATCCAAGCAGCTGCTGGGCCACCCAAAAACACGCCCAGAGAGAGGGAGGGGAGAAGCTTGAGCTGCTGTAATCACAGGTAGGAGTGGAAATGTCTGGAAATGATCCATCAGTGAGCAGTGGGCCACTCCTTGGAAACGCTGGGAATGACTCCTGTCCCCTCACAGCAAATGTGTGCTGATCTGGTCTTGGACAGTACTTCCTTTTTCAGTCTGGCTAATATTCACAGTAACATGTTTAGATAGAAATTTATATAAAAATCTCTCTTTACATTTCATTTCCAAGCCACCACACATGGATTTACTTGTGAATAATGGATGAGTAAGCAGGGTATAATGCTCATTACTCACAGTGAGCACGCAGGGAGGTACCTGGAGCAGTGGTGACGGCTGGGTGAATCCCAAATTCATCCTGTCCCTGGATGCTGGGCATTGTTTCCTGGAGCTGCCACGCTGCTGGTGCTGCAGAAGCTGGGATGAGGAATTCAGCTAGTTTTCACCTCATTTTTCATTCACTTCTGTTGAGAGAAACTAAGCCTGTGACACATCATGGAGTACAAGCCAACAATAAAGTCTAATTTCTGCATCTTCTGCCTTCCCCTGCTGTTTGTGGAAGGGAGGTAACAAGTGACGTTGGGCAGCCACAAACTTTTAAATGAGGATTACATTACCTGCAAAGAATGTAGGCAAGCAAGATTCAGTGGTGCAACTTTCCGAAGAAAAGCCTGTCAGCCAGTGCTAATGAGAGTATCTGGTCATTCACAACTGGATTAATCTTCTTTTCCCTCAGTGAAATGTTTCTGTTTAAAGCACCTGCTGAAAAGGGAGCCATGTAATGAAGTGTCTGGGTCATAAAAAGTGTTCTTAGAGCCCTGGGTTTGCTTCCCATTCTTCAGGCAATGTATAGAGCAAAGAAAATGCTTCCATATCATGGGAAATCAGGAACAGGAATAAGGAATTAGGATCTGAGAGCCTGAAATACCCAGCCTGCAAAATCTTATGCTGCTGGTTGGGTGGAAAAGAAGAGAGATAATTGAAGCAGAGAGACTGAATTTAGGAACAGAGCAGAACAAATTAATGTGTGGTCCTGGAGGGTGATTATCCCTGCTCCTGTGCCTGAGAACACCTGGGCTCATCCTGTATCACAGGGGGAGGGTGGTGAAGGATTAGGTTCTCCTTCTGCTCAGAATACAGTTTAGACCAACCCTAGCCAGACCAGAAAGACAACACGCCATGGAAATCAAAACACAGGCTCCTATTTCTCTAATGGTGTACACAGGATACAGTGGGGCCAGCATGAGGTTTTTTTTGTTTGTGGTCGAGAATTTAACTTTCTTTTTTCTAGCGTCAGACACTTTGGGGGTGAGGGTTTCAAATGAAACAGGATTTGGCTCATGCAGAAGTTGCATGTTTGCAAATACAGTGATGTGAGTATAAACCCTGTGTGGTTTACCATGGAAAATACAGACATGGTGTTTTTCACCTGAACTTGGCTACACACAGACCAAAGACAGAGGAGACTGTGTAGCTAAAGCAGCGAAGAATTTCAGACACGAAACTGAAATTAACTTCCTCGGTGTGCACACAGACAAATACAGATAAACACGCACACCCACCCAGGCTGCTGTAGGGTGACGTCCTCGTGCCATTTTGGCTTGCAGGGCAATCAGGTTGTAGTGAGCAGCTGTCTGTGTCTGTGTCAGCAGAGGCTGAGTGGAGCTCCAGCCCCCCGAGCCATGGAGGAAAGGCTTTGTGCTGGGAAGGACACTGTGCTGGGAGGGAGTCAACACTCATGGACGTGACCTCAGCAATATTCCATATATACTTGGACACACATTTAGCCTCTATTTAGCCCTGAGGATGCAGGCACTGGGACAGGTTATCCAGAGAAGCTGTGGATGCCCCATGATGGGATATGGAAGAAATTCTTCCCTATGAGAGTAGTGAGGCCCTGGCACAGGTTGCCCAGAGATGCTGTGGATGCCCCATCCCTGGAAGTGCACAAAGCCAGGTTGGACAGGGCTTGGAGTAACCTGGTCTAGTGGAAGGTGTCCCTGCCTATGGCAGGGGTTGGGACTGGTTGAGCATTAAGGTCTCTTCCAACCCAAACCTTTCTAGGATTCTACAAATCTTTGTAAGCAAGTTCAAGTCTTTCTTTTATTTGTAAGTGCATGAAAATCTTCCTTGCTTTTGCTCATACAAGACCCATATGTTTCAGCATCCCATATGGATGACACATCTTTCCAGCTTGGAAAGGGCAGGGTATGGCCCTTCCACTGGAGCTGAGGGAGACAGGAAGAATTACTTGTACAAAGAACTCATTTAGGCTTCCCCTTCTCTGCTTCCAAGCAGGCTGAGGATTAAGATGCAGGTGGCAACACTCAAAAATACAAGGCTCAGGAGTCCTTTCATACCTTGTTTCTTAGCAGCACAGTTACAGCTGCTGCCTGTTTTCCAGTGACTTGTGCCTGTAAAAGGAAAGCCAGGTTTTATTTGTTGCTTCTTCATGGTTTTATTTATTTGCTGCTCAAAAAGTAAGGGGGAAAAGTATGGCACACCACATTTAAAATGCATCATCTGAAATGGATCGTTTCCACCTTTGGACTGGGAAAAAAAAAGACCTCCCAGTACAGATCTATGCAAAGGACACTTGTATGTGTTTATCATCGTGCATTACTGGGGTGGGTGAGGGAACTGCCTTCCACATCCATAATTGCTTTCACTTTTGATTCCTCCTGCAGTGTTGAAGGTTTACAGTCTGTAACACATGTGGGTTTCACAGGTCAGTCAGCCTGCCCTGGAGGAAACAGATTTTGGGTGTAGTTACTCATTCTCATTTACTCCTTGTATTCTTCATTAGCACTAAGGCCCAGAATGAGCTGGCTGCAGAACACCAGCTGGGAACGGAAAGCCAAGATGTGATTATCCTTCACCTGGCAACAATTTTGTGAGGATTTGGCTTGAATGTACATTTTAGCAAAAAAATGAAATCTGTTTTTTGAGTTAGAGTAAGATATGTGTTAGGGTGAAGGTTTGGGCTGGTAGAGGAACCAGGACAGAGCAAGGACCTGCATGGGCATTAGGGCTGCTGGGATACACTGGATAGGAGGAGAAAATTTTAGAACTAAGGTTTGGCTGAGAAAAGCCATGAGACAGTGTAGCTGCTTCTGGATTCATGATCTGGACATGAGACACTGTTCAACTGGCACGTAGCAACTGAGCTTTACCTACTGCCTGGAGCCTTGGCCATCAGTGCCTTGCTGGCTGTGGTTGGAAGCATGGCCCAGGGGCACTCAGCAGTTCTAACGTTGTTTTAGTGATGCCTGTAGTACAATCTCAGTGGTTTCTCCTGGTTCAAGCCCTAATCCTACGTTTAATATCAGCCCAGCCCTAGAAACCTCTCCCAGTTCCCAGACTAAATGAAATGGCTGCAGATGAGGCAGCAGAGCCCACCATATAATCTGCTGGATTCAAACTCTAACCCTGACCTCAATCTCAGCCTATTCACTGCTCCAGTGACTCCTGGTGACCCCAGATTTCAAAGGAGTCACAGATTCACTCACCATGAGCTTTCTGTTTTGGTGCTGTCTCCCCCAAATCCCTTTATTATCCTAGCCCATCAGTGTCTTTTGGACCTTCCCAAAGTCATGCAGCCCTTGCCAGTTCCAGAAAAAAATTTTCTCAAAGAGCATCATGTCCTCTCCCCATACTTTGCTCATCTGCCTCCACTGAACCTTCTCATGACCCAAATTTATCTGTTCTTCCTGACCTGACTTACGGTCCTAACACTACTCCAGCCTCAGTGCCATTGTTTTCCCTTTGCTCAATACTAATCCTAACCAAAACTTTCACCCGAGTCGTAAAGATGGAAGCTATATACAACCTGCCTTAAATCCAGGTGGACCTGCTAGAATGCTTTTTTTGGGTAGAAACTCACTGAGATCCAGAGTCCCATGAGTTGGGTAGAAACTACACTGAGATCCAGAGTCCCATGAGTTGGGACTGGGGTCAGGGCCGAGGTTAATATTGTTCTCCAGATGAACTTTAGGATTTGTTTAGGCTCATGTTTCACAGGAGCCATGAGCTAGGAAAAAATGGGAAAGTGATGACACTATGGCATGTCTCCAGTCACTAGTGCTGGTTTCACACACAAGTAGGTCAGGAGTGTCCTGTCCCAGATTTCCCTGCCAGCTCTCACATGGACAAAAGAAACATTGGTACCATAGGTGCTTGGTCTGACAAAAGTCTTCCTTGCAAAACAGACTTCAAGGAAGAGTATCTGATGTCATCCCTGAGAGATGACTGGGTTAGAACAGTTTCCTTAATTAACCTGTAAATAAAATGTTTGACGGACTGCAGCTCCACAGTGGTGCAAGGATCTATTTCTGAGGAAATTCTTCTGAATTCCAGAAGAGATCAAGATACTTTGACTGAGAAGGGACTGTATCCAATAATAACTCTCAAGTTCGCAAATAAGTCTTTGATCTCTTCTGTTTCATGACTCCACATTGCTTTTGAAAGACAGCTGAAACTTCAACCCCCACAGTAAAATTCAGCTTTTTTTTGTTTTATCTTGTTTACAACAAACACAGTCAGGTGGCAGGTCCTGGTAGTGCGATGAGTGTGAGGGAATGAGCTTCCCTTCCTTGCAGCTCAGTGACAAATGAGAGAGAGAGGAATAGAATAGAATAGAATAGAATAGAATAGAATAGAATAGAAATTTCAGTTGGAAGGAGTATGACAGCTACTCCTGTTTTACATATAACAAGAGGGCTTGAGATTTATGTGATCAACAGTTCAAAAGCTATCAGAAGAAGAGAAGCTCCAGGCTGTATGCATGCTTGCTCACAAGTGAATGCAAAGCAACTTGAGGTCAAAGTCCATCCCAAATGCATCCCCCCGTGTTGCAGACCACCCCCGTCAAAGCTGTGTGAGGATGCACTGCTCCATTCCAGCCCCATGCTGAGTGACAGTCACCCAGTGGCACAGGGACAGCTGGCCATCTGTGCACCTCTCTGGGGAGGAGCACACAGCTGTGAGTGCATCCTTTCTCATTTGATGCATCACATGTGAAGGGACAAGGCTGGTATTCCAAGCTGGCCCCACTGTGCCTGTGGCCACGGGGGAGCAAAGCCATGTACCCGAAAGTTAGTTCAGTGAAGCAGTCACAGGTTTTCCTGTTAATTTCCATTCAGGCTTCTAAAGGTACTTTTTCTCTTCTCTGTGTTTTATAAAGCACTGCATACACCTACTTTCAGCTATAAATAAGAAATAATCGTGTGCATTTAACACTTATTAAAATTCTTTTTAAATTTATATGCAAATGAGGAGCAGCCACAGGCTCCTGGCAGGTTGCCGATAAAGCCCTTTGTTCTGCAAAGATTCTACACCACTGATGAGGCAGATAAATTTGTCTTCAGTGCCATAGTCTTGTCTTTGCTCTGAATCTTTTTTATAACTACTGGAAGGTGTAGGTTGAGAAATGCTGGTTTGATTAGCTGGGCTTGTGGTTGGTCCCTTTTATGCCAAAATCATTTAAGTGTTCCAGACATGGCATACACCCATGGAATCTACAAATATATCTCTCCCCAGTGCGTCATAATTCCTGGGGTAGTAAGTGATGAATCATCAGGATCTAATGTGAAGATAAGATAATTAGCATTAATCAGAGCTCCTGCCCGAGGTGGGAAAATGCTAGGTGAGCAGTCTGTTAGCTGCCATCTGACTTATTTAATTATTTTATTTTCATTTCTTTCAATTTTACAAATAGGACTCTTCAAAGCTTCCAAGCTCGTAGACTGGTACTCTTTGGTGACATGAGAAATTTAACAGCCTTTTCATGTCCCTTGGTCTCCATCCTGTCCTGATCTCACCCATCATCTCACTTCTTGCATTGCCTGGAAGTCCACAGACTGTGGTTGGGTTGTGCCATGGCATGGGATGGTTGCTGGGCTTAGAGGTTTCTCCCTGCCAGGAAGCTGCCTGCAGCCCCCTCCTGCTAAAATCGTTACGTGACTATCTCCAGAATTTAAATTAACTCTTATATTGTTTCAATATGACAGAATAGAGAGATCCCATCATGTGTAGTAAGTGGTGATGAGAAGTATTTCCCCTATGTAGAGTAATTGCGATATCAGGCTATGTTCCCCTTCTTTCTACTCCGGGCAATAATTTTCTGTTTGAAATCTTTAAAATTCTATTGCAGCATTTTTCTTCTAGTAATGTACCTTGTAGCAAAAAATCCCAAGCAGCAGGGATGACTGTAAATACTTTCCAGTGTGTCCTCACCCTGGTTGGGGCAGGACTGTTGCAATCAGAGTTCAAGTCTGTGGTGCAGGAACACGAGGAATTCAGTCTCAGCAGAAAGATGCCATCAAACACCACCCTCCATGAGTGCTGGCCCATTTGGAGGATTGTTTATGGCAAATGCTTTTACCTATTGGCATCTGCAGCATGCCTCTGGATTTTGAAATGCGTTGGCTTTGGTGGTGTGTCTCCTCACACCTCAGGTTTGGCAGTAGGAATCCCAGTACAAAGGGAAACAGGATTCAGAATTATCCATTAGCATAAAGATAATTAGCTTTCAGTGAGACCCATGAGGAATTATTTTAAAGATGCTTGGGCACTCAATGTGCAGCATGGCACCTCAGGGAAACTGGGACTGTCCTGCAGCCCCACAGCCCTGATGGCCCACAGTCCATCCTGGTCACAGAACACAAAATGGTTTGGGTAGGAAGGGACCTGAAAAATCATCTCATTCCAGCCCTCCTGCCATGGGTAGGGACACTTTCCAGTAGTCCCACCTGGCCTTGACATCCACTTGATGTGGCACAGCCTCTCCTCCATGGAACAGCTTATGGGCTCCATGGGAAGCAGCACCGAGTACAGTGGCAGCCCTGCTGGGACGTGGGGAATGTGTGTCAGCCGACCCCCAGGGCAAGAAAAAGGGAAATGTCTGCCAGTTTGTGGGTTCAGAGTTCTACAGTACTCCAGTCGTGTGGTCCTTTGCTGTGGTGGCCAATGCGTTTCTTTGCCACCCAGACAGAACTGAGGTTATCTTTCCTTGAAACTGCTGGAGATCTGCCATGGGAAATGCCTTTCTTTGATCTGGATTTTGCCATGATCCCATAACTTATAATTACGTTAACTCTTCCATTCCAGTGAAACCCGCCCCTTCCTTTTTTACCCATGGCACATGGGAGTTTTAGAGAAACCACCAAGACTTGTCATAGCAGTGTTGTGCTCCATGGACTGCTGGGGTGGGTTTTACCTCTTGAATTTGCTCAGGTGTAGCAGAATTACTCCTTTTCACCTAAATACTGTTCCATAGCTCTGTACTGAGTTGGAGGAAAAAATACCACAACAAATCCAAAAGTGCAGGAGCACGTAGCTGCTTCTTTTATTATGGGGAATAAAGTCACCTAGGCCAGCTGAGAAGGTTTGTAGCCACCAGCAGGTGTCATTGCAGCGGCACAGCGTGGTACATGTCAGGTGAGAACAGAGGCACTGCAGGTATTCAGATAATACCCAATGGAGAATGAAAATAAAAAAATAAATCAAGTAATCGCTGATTGCAGTTAGCTCATTCTTAGATCACTGGTAGCTCATTTGTAGTAGATACAGTAGATATGAGGGATTAAATCCCACACTACAATTTGTTTTCTGCTGAATAATTAAGATTTATTAGTCCCAAGCACAAATTATAGTCATTTAGAATAGTAATACTTTTTTTTAAATGGAACATGCAAGTGGATTTTGTTTAATGGGAGTAGTCGGGTCCTGATAACCTAACGAGCCTGAGGATTAATGAAGGGTGCTGGTGAGGGGCTGATCTGCCCCATGCTCCAGTGCTCCTCCCGTGCTGGGCCCTCTGAGGAGAGTGGAGCACAGCAGCCCGTGGGGCTGGGGGCTGTGCCAGGGGCCCGGATGTTGGTTACAGCAGTGACTCACTGCTGTTATGTTGGCTTCCCTCCTTTGTTTTCTCTGCCATGTCTCCAGGACCTGGTAGTTTGTGCACATCTCCATTACAGTGCTCTAGTGGAAGGGGTCCCTGCCCATGGCAGGGAGGTTGAAACTGGGTGAGCTTTGAGGTCCCTTCCCACCCAAACCATCCCAAGATCCTATGATTCTGTGGTTCCTTGGTGCAGGAGGAGAGCCTTGGCGTGCATGTGTGTGCATGTGTTTGCCTGGACGTTCGTGTATGTGCAGGGATTTATGCCCTTGCTCACCTCAGTTTTTAATGCTCACAGATTTCTATGCTAGTGGCTACAGAGTGCCAGACAATACTCCTCTTGAAATCAGTGGCAAACTTTGCTGTCATAAAGACAAAATAATGAAAAATGCTCATCAGGCTCTGTTCTTGAGTAATTTCCCCACTCCTTTCTCTGGGGTCAGCCAGCAAACAGACAGAGAAACATCCCTGAGCTGCCTGTAAGACCTTGGTCAGTCACTGGTAGTTATTATTATGTCATTGCATCAAATGTATAGAAATATTTTATATAAAATCTCCCATTACAAGCAATATTTACTGTTTGCTTGGTGAAGACCACAAGTAGAGCTGAGTCTGCTGAGTTCTGTCTTCTTCAGATTCAGGAGATAACAAGTCTCCACCCTAAAATACACTTTACAGTTAAGAAATGCAATTTCTGTTAAACTCCTGATCTTAATATAGCCCTGTACACATACAAGACAATCAAGCCTAGGCAGGTGGATGTGATGATAAGAGAGATGGACTAAAGGCAGCATTTTATGGCCGGTCTCTTTGCAACACAACAAACAAGTATTTATCTTGTGGGAAACTCTGGTTCTTCCTATTTCTACAGTCCCTGTTGAGGCTGCACCTCAAATTCTGTTTGTGTTGAGTTTTGGGCCCCTCACTCCAAGACAGACATTGAGGTGCTGGAGAGTTTGCAGAGAAGGGCATTGGAGCTGGAGAAGGGTCTGGAGCACAAGTCTCATGAGGAGACAGGCTAGGAGGGCTCATCCTGGACAAAAGGAGGCACCTTCTTGCTCTGTACAACTCCCTGAGAGGAGAGTGGAGCCAGGTAGGGATCCATCTCTTCTCCCAATAAACAAGTGATAGGGTAAGAGGAAACAGCCTCAAGTTGCGGCAGGGAACGTTTAGATTTAATATTATGAAAAAATGTCCACCAAAATGGTTGTCAAGCCCTGGAAGAGGCTGCCCAAGGCACTTAGGGTGGAGTCACCATCCCTGGAGGAATTTAACAAACATGTAAATGTAGCACTTCGGGACGTGGTTTCGTGGTGGCCTTGGCAGTGCTGGGTTGACATTTGGACTCGATGATCTTAGAAGGCTTTTCCAACCTAAACGATTCTGTGATTCAAGACCTGAATGAACACCTGCCAACACTGGAGTTAATGTCGTGTTCTTGGCCTTAGATGAGATAAATCAGTAGGAATACTTCATTGACTTTGGCACGAGTTGTATCTTATTTTCAATTACATGAATCTAAATTGTTAATCTTTTGCTAAAAGTGTTTGGAAATGCCCCTTCAGCTGGGGACATACAGAGTCACCTGTTCTGGGATGGTGTTTCCTTATAAATCCCGTCAGCTAGGGCTTGGCTCAGCTTGGGGATTTATTTCTTCAGAAAGTCCCAAGTTGCTTTATGTCCTGAAATAGAGGAGAGAGCCAGCCAAAGAATTAAAGGGAAGATGTTATATTAAACATGTGTTTTAAGAAGAAATTGCTTTATCTGTGTAGCACTTAAAACTGAGAAGTGTAAAAAAGTGTAATTCTCTATAAACCATACGATTTTTACCTTTCGCTTTCTAAGGAGCTTGGATGATGGCCAGAAGAGAGATGGACTTATTTTTTAATTGCAAACTTTGCTGGGAAGAATGTAAATCCTAACCCAATGGTAATAGTGTTTCAATTGTTTTTTTCAGCAAATGTACAATCCATAGGTAATAAAGAGAACTTTTACTATAAAAAATGCAATATATGTATAGGATTTAGTTGTGTAGCAATGCCCTGAAGCAAGGGCTCTTTTGCCTGTGTATCATTGTCCTGGTGGCAAGATAAGTTTGGCATTCCAGATTCTCTCGAAAGCAGATGTGGGATACATGGACTTCCAACTCAAGCCCTAAATAATTCCTAAGATTAAAAATGTCACTATAGGCATGTCGAGGTTGTATGCATACAGGTATGGTAGATGGTTTGGGTTTTTTTAGTATAATCAGTGTTCTCTGTAACCTCAGTTCCATTGTTCAGCAAATACAGCTGTCAGTTACTATAATAGATCAGAGACCATGACAAGTAAGTTAAAAAAAAAGTCTGTGTTGCAGAATGACCTGCAGTTAAATACCTGATCTCTGGTGGTGGGTGGGAAAAAATCTATGCCAGAAGCTTCATGTTATCCTGTATTCTTCCTTCTTCTTGAATTTTTTTTCTTCTTCTTTTCATCTAAATTGGTGCAAATTCTGGGGCAGTTGTTGTGGATCTGTTTGCATTTCATGGAAGCAGCTGGCATTGTGGTGGCACCATGGTGGCATCACTGGGGGCTCCTGGTGCGGGCAGACCTGGCAGATGTACCTCTGCACCAGTGACGTACTGGGATGTGCTGGGACACAGTGGTTGCTTGCACATCAGCCACCCTGGTCCCTGCCTCCTGTGGGACTGACTCCATACACACCCTTCTGTTTGCTCAGTTCTGCTCTGTTTCACTTTTCTGGAAAACCTCTTCCACGGAGTGCCATGTCGCAGCTGACCACGGGGCAGGGCGAGCTCCCAGGGCAAGCTGTGTTGGAAAACAACAAAACAAAGTCTGACCTCAGCCAGCAAAGTTGGTACTTTAACATTTTTGCCCTTCACCACCTCCGTGAAATGGTGATATCTCACACTGGGGTGATGGGAACAGACGCTTCCCTCGGGCTGCTTTCCCCACTCAAGGTCAGGCCACCAGGACCCTCTCTGTGATCAGCCAGGGGTACAGCCCACCAGAAGATTGCTCTTGCAAGTGTCACCAGAGATGAGAATCAGAGCATGAAAATACAAAGAAAGGTTCGGGATGAACGTGGCTTATATCTGGGTCTTGGTGAGTGCATCAACCAGGACTCTGTCCTGCACTTTAACTTCTCCCAGCAAAACTGTGGTGAAGTTTGGTGCACCCTACGAAGAGTTGTGGGTTCTTCTGAGAAAAATAAATAATGTGGCTTAAAATTCCTGACCCTGTGCAGTCCTGGACCAGGTGATAAGCTCCCCAGTAAGAACTGCATCACTAGAACCGTACTAAGATTTCAGCCCTCGCAGGTCTGCGCCTGTTGCTTCTTGTATTCCCGTGAACCCCGAACTCAAAGCAAAACCAAGTTGAAAGAGAAAAGTTTCATCAATTATTTTTCTCATCAAAACCATATGAAATTGTGACTTTCTCATTTTTTCAATGTGAAGCCTTTGATCAGTCCTGCCTCATGAACATATGATTAGCCAGGGTTAAAATGAAATCCAAGACTGGGAACGTTTTGTGTGGTCTCTGGTTTCAAAGTGACAATTTTTCATGTCTGTCCTAACCAGGTTATCCCTGGGCCATTGCTGGCAGTCACTTTCATAAAGGCATAGCCAAAACTGATGGGAGCTCTTGGTAAAAATATGCTGAGAAGCC
>NW_008237902.1:2240943-2243235 GCF_000691975.1 Corvus brachyrhynchos | reverse complement strand
GGGATCATTTATTATTTTTATTTTAGCATAGAACATAAAGTTTGCTATATTTATTAATAGGCCAAGCCATAATCCCCCATTATGGCACCTCCTGGCACTGTATCTGGCTGTATATGGAAAATGAGACTTTCATCCAGGCCCTGAAGTTTGGAAACCAGCTCTCTCCAAGCTGCTTTCCATACCGAGACATAAAGATGAAAATAATCTCATGACCATCCACTCCTGTAGTAAAATCTTGTGCAATTAAATCTATGAATCTCAATACCTGAAAAACAGGATTTGATGACACATGACAAGAGCCGAGTTAAAATATGTATGACTTACTACCGGCACGGTGCGTAATCTTTATCATCACAAGTGTGGAGAAGATGAAATCGAGGCATGGGGTGGGGATGTATAGCACCAGAGCTACCTCATATATTCCCACCCCTTACCTGGAGTCCCAGTCTGAAAAGGAGCCCCAGAAGTATTTCTGAATAGACAATATTGAAAAAATAAAATGGAAAAAGATCTGTAAAGATGCTTTGGATGGAGTCAGGAGTTGCTATGGTGCTTAGTGCATCGCATCTCTCTTGGTTTGCTAGCTCATTACCTAGTTTGTTGTGAGGAATTAGGAGACTGAGGCAGCAAAGCTGCATGTTGCCCGTAAGTCTGAGTCCAGCTCACAGGATCAAACCTCTCCAGCCTAAACTTCATCCAGGACCCTCTGCCCCATGCTGCTGAGGCCTCCAGGATTAGCTGTTGAGCATTTAAACTGCTCCTTGTTTTACATCTCATAGGAGGTAACATTTAAGGAACTTCTAGAAGTCAAGTGGCAGGACAAGATTAATTAGGATTCCTTTCTAATCCTAATTACAATGATATTTGCTTCCCACGATAGGAGTTGTTCATTATCATATGTATAAGTTTGTTTCTTTAGTCTGTCTGCTTCCCTCCCCCCAACAAAAAAAGGTTAAATAATATTTAATACATTTTTGCAGTCATTAAAAAAAATCAACTCTTTTTAATCTAGTAAAAACATCAGATGGGCAGAGGAGAAACCCATTCAATTCCCTATTAATTTCCCTTGCTCTCTAATTATATGCAAATCCACCAAGCCCAGGTTTTAATTCAGCTGCTCGCATTAAGAGATCAGAGGAAGATTCAAAATGGGAAAGCAGAGTTTGACGTGTCGTCGGGGGCGCGTATGAATTTGACTGGGAGATAAATTCCACATTTTAATTAAAATGTTTATTCCGCTCTGCACAATAATGCTTGCTTGCTTTCAGAGAAAGAAAAGGGTATTAAGCATTAAAGGAACTAATTCCTCCTATCGAGAAAATTAGGATTTCTCTCAGGCAGACACAGGGTATCATCCAGGATTAGCGGCTGTAGCATTCTTTGTAAACATGTCACCCTTGAAAGTGAGCAACAAGGAAAGCTGCTATCACCTTACTGCTGCAGGGTGTCCATAGGGCATCCGTTTGGCTCCAGAGGGGCTTATCTTCCCTCCGTGGCCCCCACAGAGCCATTTTTCATGGAAACTGGGAAATAAATGTGAGTCAGATTAGGATAATGTGGGGGTGGCAGCAGGCAGCTCGCCTCTCTCCGTGCCAGGATTGGCAGGGGGATTTGGGGGTCCCTGTGGGGAGGGATGCCCCTTGCCACAGCCCTCACCCATTGGGCTTCACTGGCTGGCAAAACCAGTGTTACGGGGGGAGTGACATCTGTCCTCACACTGGGCTGGAATGATGCTGTGGAGGAGTCTGGGAGAGACCCCGGGGAAGGCTCAGAGCAGCCGTGGTTCATTCTTTCCTGGCCATCCATGCTGGAAATGTGCTTGACATTTGTATAAATTTGAAAGGATTTCACCATAATAGAGAAATGTGCACTCAAAGAGGATGATGATATTACATATTATCATCCCTGGTTGTTTTAGCTTATCTGTTACTGGTTTGTGGCATGGGCTTGGACATAGCCACCTCTGACATGGTAAAACACTTTCCTTTGGTGTCATCTGACATTGTGCAAGTGCATGGCCTTGGCCATCGGGTGCCATGGGAGAAAGCTCCCTCTGGACAAGTCAGCAGCATTACAATACCATTTTTATTTTTATTTATTATTCCTGTTATTACTATTGTTTTTTCGCAGCATTGTCAGCGAGTTGGGGATTTCAGATGGGGTGAGAAACTTGGGTTTGTTGTCTGTTTCTTTCAACCAGTGCTGTTGTCAGACAGTGAGGTCTCCCCTGAAGCTGACCTTTGAGACTAGCAGATTTAAAAGGGAGGAGAGAGAGAGAGGGAGAGGGAGAGA
>NW_008237902.1:2240578-2240887 GCF_000691975.1 Corvus brachyrhynchos | reverse complement strand
TGGGGGGGAGAGGGAGAGGGGAAAGAAAAAGGTGAAAATAAAATAGGGACTGTAGTGCTTGCCAGGAGGGGCTGGTGACTGTCCCTTCCCAAGCCTATAGACAAGGGGCAAACATCCTATGATAGGTCTCCTGTCTAGGTCCTGGTCTGACCAGCAGGATGGTGTCACCCGTGGTGGCCTTGCACCCTGGCACTGCTGTGATGTGGAGAGGCAGGTTTCACCCCTCTGATGTTTGGTGAATCGAAACGTTTTAAATCACATCACAGTGTTTTTGGGGGGTTGTGTTTTGTAAACTCCCCCACACTCTTT
>NW_008237902.1:2215342-2240558 GCF_000691975.1 Corvus brachyrhynchos | reverse complement strand
TTATAAATGGAAAGAAAAAACGCAGCCAGCAGCCAGGACCCCTCTCCTCACGCCCAAGGGTTCTGTAAGCAAATATTTGCCTCCAGAAAACTGCACGATGCTGGCACCTGGAGGGTTCTTGTTGCTGGCAGATGGCCCCAGAAATCTTGCAGGTTTTTCCATCTGCTGCTGCAGCACATCCTTGGAGAGGAGGGATCTTAGAATCACAGAATGGTTTGGGTTGGAAGGGACCTTAAAGACTATCTCGTTCCATCTCCTCTGCCACGGGCAGGGACACCTTCCACTAGACCAGGTTGCTGCAGGCCCCAGCCAACCTGGCCCGGAACATTTCCAGGGTATGGGGCAGCCACAATTTCTCTGGGAAACCAGTGCCAGTGCCTCACCACCCTCAGAGGGAATAATTTCTTCCCGATATCTATGGATGTGACAATCAGGTGCCAAAGCCATCTCAATTCAGATCCAGCACGCAGCTGGGGCTGGGGTTTGCAAATGGCTTCTCAAAGCAGGTGAAAATCCTTGAAACCAGCAGCACCAGGGATCAGGCACAGCTCTCACAGTGCAGACCCTCAGTGTTTCCCCAAACCTTGCACCCTGAAGTTTGGCTGGAGCTGGTGCTGCCAGGCACACAGAGGGTGACATCCCTGCTCCTTCAGGAAATGGTGTTTCAAGCCTGGCAACAGGGCAAGCCTTGCTTCTGTGACATATTTTTATTTTGCTTCCCTCCCTTTCTCTCTTGGGCATTTTCCTGATTAATTCTGGGTACTGGATCAACCGCTCACCTTCGAGAAGTGGAGTGAAATAAAGCAGGTCAGATACTATCAGCCTCCACAGGTCAAGTGGGAACCTTCGTGTTCACAGCCTCAAGTGTTACCAGTAACTCCAGGGTTTGCAGGTTTTGATTCAAATTCTCAGAACCACAGGGCATGATGGGGACAGAGATTTTTTTTTTCTCTGTAGCCCAGAACATGAGAGAGCCAGTAACCAGGGATGGATGTTGCAGAACAAGAGGAACAGCTGGGGGTTGATGCAGCCCCAGAATTAAATTGCCCTGGTTTTGGGGAGAAACTAGCAGGGGTTTGGTGCTCCAGTGCAGCCCCTGGGTTATATTGCCCCAGCATTTTGGTTCCATGTGGCAGTGCACATTGGGACTGGAGGGATGGTTCTGTCCTCTCCTGAGCAGATGCTTTGAGCATCGCAGCAGGAGTATTTCCCAAGCAAGGCAAGCGTTGCATGAGGGCACTTTCTGTGGGTTTGAGGAGGCTTCTGGAGTGAGGTGGCTCTTCTGCTGAATGGAACTGTAAACATTGGGTGGTGATGTCTAAATTTCATTTTTTGGGGGTTCCATCTCTCTGGTATAGTGTGTAGCTGCCTCTACACTTGCCCTCAGTCACCCTAAGAGAGCAGCCTCTGGGAGGGACTTTTCATCTTTATTTTTCCATGCCTTTTTTTTCTTTTTTTTTTTTTAATTTTCAGGAAGAACCACCTACATCTTTCTCTTAGAAGATAAATACTTGAGAAGTGAAACAGCTCTTCCTGTGCCCATAAATGGCAAAAAACTCAGCTTATTTCCCCTGTAGAGTTTGACTGAAAAATAATAACCCTTATTGCTTAAAACCAGAAACCAGCAGCAGCATGGAAGGTCACTGAGAAATTTTAGAACGTTTTTAAGTTCTTTCACTGTGTTTCTCCCATCGCTGTACATGTTCAAGGCCAGGTTGGAGGGGGCCCTGAGCAACATGGTCTAGTGGGTGGTATATCTGCCCATAGCAGGGATTGTAACTGTATTATCTTTAAGGTCCCTTCCAACCCAAACTGTTCTGTGATTCTGTGATTTGTCCCCATCGTGTCTGGAGCTTGGTCACCCCTCTGAGTGCTCAGACACAGAAGAGGTGAAATGCCAGGGAACTTGT
Organism: Corvus brachyrhynchos; assembly: GCF_000691975.1. Classification (NCBI taxonomy): domain Eukaryota; kingdom Metazoa; phylum Chordata; class Aves; order Passeriformes; family Corvidae; genus Corvus; species Corvus brachyrhynchos. The sequence continues at coordinate 2,238,648 of NW_008237902.1, read as the reverse complement.
TCTGTGATGCACATCCCAGTCGCAGGGGAATCAGCATCAAGGGAGCTGAGTTTGGCCACTAAGGTGAGCGCATCCCCTGGAATGTGCAAAGATCAGGGCTACCCAGGTGCCTCATCAGCATTTTCAAAGCAGAGCTGGATTTTAAAGAAGCTGAAAGAAATCAGGGGGAAAGGGAAGAGTTGAGGGAATTCATGCTCCATCAACCACAAAATGTAGAGTGCCGGGATAAAAACCAGGGCGAGGACAATGTTTGGATAAAAACCTGAGCAAAGACAGTATTTGCCTGTATGTGGGATATGTCTCTTAAACCAATCAGCTCCTTGTTGCAATTCATATGCAGAATTAATGCAAGAGTTAATAGCTGCAGATTATTCCTTTCCGCTCCATCTGACTGCTGCTCATAAGTACATCAGAGCCAGCCAGAGGTGGGGTGCACAGGGCAGCAGGACTCTTCTGGCCTTGGGGATGAGGTCTCTGGGCTCTGGAGGAACCCTTGGTGGTGCTGAGGGTAAGAACCATATCCAGATCTCTGAGCCACAGCCATGCTGGTTGACCTGGGCAGTGGCAAGGGAGATGCTGCTGCTGCTGCTGCTGCAGCCACCAAAATTTGGCTCTGCTGGAGGGGTGCACAGCTGGATGAGGGCAGTGCCTGAGCGTGGGCAGCTTTAACTTTCCCTGTTTCCTTTCCGCTGCGGCAGCAGGCTGGGGGGCTGGGACTGCAGCAAAAGTGAGAAAAGAGAAAAAAGTGTGCTGAGACGAGAAATGAGTCGACGCTGCCTTTGCCCACGGGCTGCCGAGGGCTCCAGCCCTGGTGCGTGCAGTCAGTGCCAAAAACGGTCTGCAGTGGGTACTTAGGGTGATCTTTTATCACAGCATCTCCTGGTATAACAGGGGAAACGATGGGGGAAGGTGTTTGCTGACACGGTCTGGGGCCCTGAGCTGGGAGGTGTTACCAGAACTTAAGAGTGTGGAGAGCTGGCTTTGAGTCATGGGCTCTGGGTCCCTGGTGCCCCAAGTGGCAGCATTCCCCTGGGAGTCCTCCTGTGAGCCCTCCTGGCAGCGGATGCTGCAGGATGTACCTAACAATGTCCTTAATAATACCATAGAATCACAGGATGGTTTGGGTTGGTAGTAACCTTAGAGAGCATCCAGTTCTAACCCACCTGCCATGGGCAGCAACACCTTCCACTAGACCAGGTTGCCCAGGGCCTCATCCAACCTGGTTTAATGTCTCCAATACATCCCTGATCCCTTGCTAATTTGGACTTATTGGAGGATAAAGAGCAAAAGGCACAGTGCCCCTGGTCACAGGTAGCTTCCGCAGCAGCAGTGCATGCTTGGTGCAGCCTGACCTTATACCTTTCTTTCTGTGGCATGATGACTAATTTTGCAGTGAAGAGGAATTAATTCCTCATTGAATCAGCCACAGCAAAACTTGGTAGGTTTTGTTTTTCATAGCCAACACATCGACTCATCTCACTCTCTCTGAGAAGTGACGTCAGAGCAAACACATATGGGGCGACTCGGGGCTGGACTGCAGCCTGCAGCTCCTGTGCTGCACCCAGGCACCAACGCAGGGCAGAGGAGCACGGAGACCTGCTCGGAGCTCAGCCCACCATCTGAGCTGGGAACAGCCTTGGGGGATGCTCCCAGCAGCCAAACACACAGTGCAGCCAGTGACACAGGGCTCTGGGACTGCCAAAACCCGCCTCTGCCATGGTGGTGATGGCCACCAGCACAGCACAGCTGCCAGCCCCAGCTCCCTTCCCTTGGTCAGGCCCCTCGCCACACACGGGTCACTGCTGGGCTGCCCCACAGCTCTTCATTTCTCTGTTTTTGGGGCTGGCAGTGTGGGAAAATTTGAAAGTAATGTGAGTAATCTCACCTGACTGTGGCTCGGCTCCCCGGCGAGGCTGGAAACCACAGCACTCACCCCGGCCACCAGCTCCTGCACCCAGGCGCTCTGTGCTGTGGGGGACAGATCCTGCTCCCTCCAGGGTGCTCCCACTTTCCCTCAGCACGGTCTGGGCCATGGGGGCACCTGGCTCCAGGGGTCACAGAGGGGTTACGGGACTTTCCTCTCCCTGCAGGCTCCTGTGCATCCATGGACGGACAGTGGCTCCCACTGTTTCCAGCAGTTTTGGCTCTCAGAATGTTGGCTGATGTTCTGGGAGCTGTGGTTTGTGCAAGGCAGGCAGCATCCTGTTATCCTCCGTGGGGAGCACAGCACCCCTTGGAGTCACATCCCCAAAGAAAATTTACCTGCATGAAATTTAACATTTTTCACGATTGGAAGGGGCAGTAGAATTAAGCTGCTTTATTTTAGTTCTGAATTGTCTTCTACCAGAAAATTAATTAAAGTCATTCCCATCGATAGAAGCAGCAGTGGAGCCCAGCGCTGGTGGGATGTTGGGATCCTCAGCAGCCCCCAAGGCAGCATGGTATGACCACTGCTGCTTTTAATAGCTGTGTTCAGTTGTAAAAAGGAATACTTCCCACAGGTTACAAAACATCCTCTTCTTTTTTTCATTTGTTTCTTTTCCTAAACTGAACAGAGCAGAAAAAAATTCTTTTTTTTCTCTCTAATATTTTCCCAGAGTTAAAAACTCAAAGAGTTTTACCAGCCATGGAAATTTTTTTAGTTTGATCATTTCACTCAAACTTTGACTTTCGACCTTCTGTGCTACATTTTTCTAAGGTTAGCTTTAAAGTTTAAGAGAAAAATCCTCCATCAAACCAGCAAAGTAAAACTACTCATTTTTAGCATGTCATGACTAAATAGATAAGTCTTTAAAAAAATGAATTAAAATACTTGCTAACACAAGGTGCTTTCCAGAAAATGTTTTATTATAATCTCATACCATTCTCTAGTGAAAACCCCACATTTTGATTAAAAACCCCCTCATTTATAGTTCTGATCAACCAGCAGCATCCCAGCAGCTTGTATAACCCCACTGCTACCTGTGGCCAGAGCACGTGTGATGGGGAATGGAGTAAAGGAGAAGGATGTTGAGCCTGGTCAGGCACCTTGGAGCCAAAATACACTGGAACTGCAGTGGTGAGGGTGATCCTCATATGCAAGATCCACTGGGTTTGTGTGTGCTCAGAGGAGAGTTTTCTGTCTGGCCTTGAGATCCAGTCACAATCACACATCCGTGTGTGAGTGGAGAGATCTAATTTTGCCATGCCAACAATTAGTCTTTCTTAGCAATTAGTGCAACTGTGTTTTCTCTGTGCTCCTGCAATTACCTCTAATTATTAAAGTCACATCTTGGCTTCAAGGAGGGATCCTCTTCCTTCCATAGCGTTGGGTTTTTCAGTCATTTTCAGGGAGATTGGTGGGGTGTTTGGTGCTGGGAGAGGGATGTGCTGCAGCATCAGTGCCTGGCCTAGCACACAGGGGAGGAAGGGGCAGCACTCACCAGGGAGCTGGGCACTCAGCAGAGCTGCAATTTAGCAAATTTGATAGGGGGAGAAAAAGCCCTCCAGGCTTGCAAACCCCGTCCTGCTGCTCCGTCCCCTCTGGAAATACCATTCCGCTGTTGCTGTGAATGTGTCTCTTCCTTTCTGTACGAGGTTGTGGCTGCACAGCTCATTCCCCAACATGTCCTCAAAGGGCTGTGCTGAAAGAGGTGAGGCAATGCTGTCCTTGGAGCCCTTTCACGTCCCCCATAGCTGCTGAAGGACAGGAGGTGACAAATTGGTGTTGGGACCATGATGTTTGGCACCAGCAGCTTTATTTTTGGTGGGTGGGTAGTGAGCAGCTCTGTCATTGCAGCTCTGGGCTGTGTTGAACCCCAGGAGACAAAATAATATGGTTTACCAAACCACAGCACGTCCTCTGTGATGTCCTGACCACCAGCACCCTGTGTTCTCTCAGGGGACCTGCTGAGAGAATGCCAAATCACTGCCCTCCTGTCAAATCAATTCTCTTGGGAGAGAACATTTACTTCAGGTTAATTTTATGGCATAAAACATTGTTAGCTGCTAAGTTCTGGCTTTGAAAAGCCTCATCGGGGTTCATGTGCTGCAGCTGATTTGCCGGAACATAATCTAGACCTTGCAAAAAAGAGGATTGATCCTGTTTCTCTGGCATATGGATTTCTATAAGCCAGATATGGTTTCATAGTGCAGCTGGGGAAGACCAGGAGCTGCAGTCATGGCCATGGACCACAGTCATTGGCAGCTGCAGTCTTTGAACCAAGATGAACACAGAGTTTTCTCTGTTTCTCCATATTTTTGTGCAGCATTTCCTTCTTCCCTTCATTTTGGGAGATGGGTTCCTGTAACAAACTCCCTAATAGAGAAAGTAGGAGGGGCATAAATAGCCCCTTGCAGAAATTTTTCTTGTCTCCTTGCTGGTCATCCTTCCCCACCTGATCTTTATGGCTTTATAGAGTAAAGAAGTTTTTTGAGTGAGGCAAGGGCCAAATGTAGAAGGGTCATGGGGAAGGCAGCTCTTCTTAATGGTGCAGCATCTTGTTTTCCATCTGAACTGATGGAAAAGCTGAGTAATTGAGCTGCAAGTCTTTGTTGTACTGCCAAGTTACCATTGAATCATTTAATCTGACAATGGTATGGGTTGGAAGGGACCTTAAAAATCATCTCCTTCCAATCCTCTGCTATGGGCAGGGACACCTTCCTCTAGATCAGTTCTAAGCCCAGTCCAACCTGGCCTTGAACACTTCCAGAACTTGTTCTGAAAGTTCTGCTTTGATGGGAAGGAGGACAGTCCATGCTTTGCTCTAACCATATGTACTCTCTGCTTTTCCCTGGGGAGGTATCTTGCAGATCAACATCAGAACAGTTCATCTGCCTTTTTAGTGGTCTGTGTCTTCTGTCATTGCTCTGAAAGCTGTTCACAGTCATCAGGCAGCAAGACCGGCTGGTGAATGGTGCTGTGCTTTGGATCAAGCACAAGGCAAATGGGAAAGAAAGATCTGCCCTACTTTGAACATAAGAAATGCTGGAGTTGAGGTTTTCCAAACAGCTCAACATCGAACTCGTTCTGCTCCAGTCTCATGTTAAAACGTACACGTAGAACTGCATATCCCTCATTTAGGCTTTGTGGTTCTCAAATAAACTAAACCATAGCTAATTTTAGAAATATCACTGGAAAGCTCTGCTTCATCTCGTTTCATGGCTAGGAATAGAAAAAGCTCAGAGTTCCAAACATGTGTTTAACTAAGCAGGAACCAGCCAAGTGCTGCTCTCAATGGGAAAACCACATAACCCATGGCCCTGCTGCAGGACTGGAATGCTTGTACCACACCAGTTTGTGCTGGGAAGGGGGGTTACATTCCCAGTACCCCATTGTACGCAGTAAATCTACACCTGTTAAGCATCAGGAATTAGGGTTTTCATTCATTCTCAAATGCAAACCTGCGTACCTCTTGGTTTTTATTTGCATGAGCAAACCTTTGTGGGAAAGGCAGATGTAAAGCAGCATCTCCACCAGTTTGTTTTCCTTTCCGCTTCATGGGCTTCCTCCTCAGAGTGCGGATGCAAAACACAGGACCTGCCCAGGGCTCCCAGTTCGCTTGGAGCAGCCGGGATAGGTCCAGGACCAGTCGGCCAGAGCCACTGTCTGCATCTGTGCCTCCTCCACCAAAGCCAACCGGAGCTTCGTGCTCATTGTGCCTGAGCAAAATCATTACCAAAGTGAAAGGCACCAGTGAATTGAGTCCAGGGATCAAATGACTTGTCAATAGTCACACAGCAAATCATCTGTAGACATCCCAGTGAGACTGATGAGAACTGGCTGGCAGTGCCCAGCTCCTAGCCCCTGGAGAACTGTCTGACCTGCTCTGTTTCCATTTTCACCCTGTTTTGGAGTGCTGTTAATCCTGTTTCTTTTTGTGGATTTATCTGGGACAAATCCTAACATTCCACCACCAAGATGAAGTCAGTTTGGATTTAAAGGCAACCATGGGCGAAACTGGGCATGTTAGGAAGCAGCACGAGACGCTCGAGGCGAGGAGGCTGCGTAGATGGCAGCGTGTGTGAATGTGTGTGTGTGTGTGTGTGTGTGTGTTCCTTAGAGCTGTGCAGCTCTTCCAAACAGGTTCCCCCCTCTCTGCTCCAACATGCAGGAGGACTTCCTGTTGTGTTCACCAGAAAGGGCCTTTTCCAAGGTGTTGGGCTCCAACAGCCAAGCTGTGCGTAACCAGGAATAGCCACAAGAGGAGACAGATTTTTCTTTGCTTAGTTTTCCTGGATTTTTTGCATCTCCAGCATTTCCTCAGCTCCCTCTGGTCCTTCTCCAGCACTGGAGCTCAGTCCAACAGGGATTTCAGCCCCAGGGCTCACTGGTGACCATGTCCCGTTTTCAAAGGCATTACCCTCGGCGTTTAATGGTGGCCTTGGCAGTGCTGGGTTAATGGTTGGACTTGACGATCTCTACAAAGTCTTTTCCAGCCTAAATGATTGCGTGATCCTGTGTCTGTCCGTGCATGACAGCCCTGATAAGTAAAGCCCAAACATGACTTTCACAGTGAATATGAAGGATTCACTGTGAAAGTCCAGATTTAGACCCTGTGGTAGCTCAGGACAGAGAACAAGAGCTTTGCATTGGGTAACACACTTGGAGCATTCATCCTGGAATAAAAGAGACTGGAAATGAATGAAAAAAAAGTTCTGAATTTTGAAAACTTCATGCTGATTTGATCTGTTTTCCACTTATCCAAGAAATCATTTCCAGCTGTTTTCCCTGCTTGGTTTATGGATTTTTTTTTTGCAGGATGCTGCAGTGTTTGTTTAGTAATTTGTTTAGGGTTTGTTAAGTGTTTTTAGTTATTCCCAGCCTTGCTGGCATCAGCAGGACTGCAGAGGGCACTGGCCTTCCTTGCTGGTGGATCCTGATGACTTCTGAGTCCTCTCTGTCATTGTGTCTTGCAGTCCAACAAAGTTCCCGTCGTGCAGCCGTCCCACGGAGTGCACCCGCTCACCCCGCTCATCCCGTACAGCAACGACCATTTCAGCCACGGCTCCCACTCGCCCCACTTGCCCGCTGACATCAACCAGAAACAAGGTAATGGCAGCACTGGGACCTGTGTGCTGGGAGAGGCACAGAGCTGGAGACCACTGAGGCTGTAACCTTCCTGGTCTCAAATCAATGAGAAAAACTGGGAGCATTGGTCAGCTGGGACATTGCTTAGCAGTAAGAGGTTATTTAGCTTATTGGCAATGCTTTGTGATCTGGCCATGAGCAGTTTGATACGAAAAGGGCCAGCCCTGCTGATGGAGTGTGTTCAGTTCTCTGTACAAGCTGTCCTGCACCTTGAGACCAGACCAGAGCCTGCATGATAATGCACAAGAGTCAACCAGAAAATGGAAAGTAATCTTTCCTTTGACTCATACCCAAACTGTTGTCAGGTTGTCATTTTGAGAAAATAAATGCTTGAAACAGGAAATATTTTGACTAAACAGGATCAGTGTCTGATAGTTGACTGGATAGTGACACATGTGTCCCCGTAGCCACACGATCTGGTTGTCACACAGCTTGGCTTTTTGTGTTCCTGTGTGAGCCCAGGCTGTGTCAATTGGCTTATGAGGCTATGGAGGAAAGTACAGTATGTTGAGGTTAAACCCTCTAAAATAAACTGTAAATACAGGTATGTGTTGAGGAATTCACCCCAGTCCATCATTCCATCATTCTTCATGGGTTCCTGGCAAACTGAGTGCAAAATCAAACTTTTCTCAACCTTACATTAGTGCAGAACCTCTGTTCAGATTACCCAGGCTTTTACACAAACCTGGGCTTAATTTCGTGGGAAAGCAAGCAAATTGACAGTTTTCTGTCAAACTGCATTCAGGAAGGAGGTCAGTGTCCATCAGAGCCCAGAAATCAGTGCCAAAACAGAGGCACAAAACCAACTGTTGTGATTTGGGCAAAGGCCTCCACCCAGGAGTGATCCAAACTGTCCCAGAGGCATCAGCTTCACCAAGTTAACATCATTGATAAAACAATGGGTTATGGAAGATGCTCTTGGCTGAAGGACTCGCTGAATAATCCCTGGTCTGACCCTGAAGGCCACATTCTGGACTCATCAGGGATGCGGATGGGTAGGATTTAGGTCTGGTGTAAGAGATACCCAGGCATATCCTGGTTGTCTTCCAGGCAGCACACTGCTTCTCAGCCATCAGAGCATAATAAACTCAGCAGAAAAATAGGAAGAGTTAACAAAATAAACCTATTAAAATCTCAGCTAATGGCTGAGTTTGATTCTGGAGAGAAAGTGCGCAAGAAAGCAAGCTGACACACCTTCCCCCACACTGCCTTTGCTGTACCTGGCAGGGCTCTGCCCCTCCAAGAGCCCCTCGCTGTGAGATGCCTCCTGGGACTCACTGTCAGCCTGGAAAACCTTAAGTGATACAAGAGAGCTCTCCCAAGGGCAGAGCTGGTTATATCCCTCTGTAGAGGCTACAATTGGCACTGGAGCAGTCCCTGAGCGTTCATCTCTGCAGTGGGTCAGTCATTCTAGGACATTGTCCTTGGACTGCCCACCTGCGCCCTCAGTTGCAGGCACTGTCCAGTCTCCGCTTCCCATTTAGCCTGTACTTTTACAGACATGGGGAGTCTGTTTGTCCCAGAGACCCCCCAGGTGCTATTCAAGGAGAGGTTCAGACCATCATCCTCAGCTGGGTCTTGCCTTTGTGGTGCAGCTGTGATCATACATACATGCCCCATCCCTACACTGCTGGGGTGAGGGTTTTCTTCCCTGTTCATCCTGGCTGTGCCCCATCTCTGTTTTCATCACTGAAATAGCTCCCATTATCACCCACAGTAAGCACTTGAGAGTCACTCTCATTCTCCCAGCATCCCTTTAAAGTTTCTCACAGTAGCCCAAGGACACACAGACAAGGAAATACAAGCAGGAATTCTGAGTCAGTGGCTGGTGTCCCAACCACTGGGCCAGCAAGAATAACTTGTGCTCTGACTTACGCAACTCATATTGTTGGGGGTGCAAATCTGAGGATGTTCCATCAGCTGCCTTGTGCAGGGCTGGTTTTGTTTGACCCTCTGTGGGCCACTGAGTCCCACTTGAAGCAAATCTCATATTAGGTTATATATTCCTTTCAGGTCAGTTATGTGTTTATTTTAGCTGCCTACTAAGATGCTTGGAATTGGTTGATGTCATTCCTAATTAATAAGGTATCATTCATACACCTAGGAAAAAAATCCAGTTGCAACTGCTTGCAACCCATCACCAATTTAGTCCATGTATTTATCACCCAGGACAGCCACTCATCAATCCCTGTACCCAATTTTTGTCTGAGGCTCAGTAGCAGCCATCACTACACCATGCTGTGCCAGAGCTCAGCCTCAGCACCCCCCAGTTTCCCAGTCCAGGGGTCAGCTGGAGGCTGTTTTTGCCAGCAGCACCGTGGTTGTCTGAGTCCCACTCACAGCCCCAGGCTCCACAGGATGTTTTTCAGTCCAGATAGGAATGGAGCGATGGCTGCAGCTGTGTCCCCTGGCCATGCTGCCCGTGCCAGCGGCTTTGAAGATCACACAGGGATTCCCCATACAAAGGGTGAATTCCCAGCTGGCACCATACCCACCTCCACAGTTCTTGGCACTCACAGAGCTGCAGAACAATTGTTTGAACTCAAATTACTTAAAATGAAGGTGGAAGTGATGACTGCTGGAGCATCCCCACTGCCTGCTCACGGGGGGTCCTGTGGATGACAGTTGGAGAGGGAGCATAGGAATGGCTTTGGCCATCCACTGAGCACCTGAGTGGGCTCTCTGGGAAAGGCAGAGGGGAGCCTGGAGTTAGCCAAATCCTTACCAAAGCACAGTGCTGCTTGGCCGCAGGGTGGCATGGAGCAGCTATGATGCTTGTGCAAGAGCAAGATGCCTCCTCCACCCCCTTATGTGAGTGTTTGTGATTTTGCAGCAACATGGATGACCCACCACATCCCCACAGAGAGAACCACAGGAAATAAAAGGGAATTACACCATCCTGCCACTTGCAGAGAGCTATTTCATGTAGCTGTCCACAAGTGACCATAGATGAAGCAGCCAGGGGGTTTGGAACAATCCAGGTCAGCCAGGGAGTGCAGTGCCAGGTCCAACTCCTCTCCTTCTCCCTTCTTCCAGGAGTGCACCGTCCTTCCCAGACCTCAGACATCCCTGGTTTCTACCCCCTGCCCCCCGGAGGAGTCAGCCAGATCACGCCGTCGATGGGATGGTGAGTGAGGAGGGCTTGGTCCACGCAGCCCCAGCCCCGCTGGACATGCAGGGCAGGGATGGGTCACTGAGCCAACCACTGCGGCTGCTCCCCGTGACCTCCACGGTGCTCTCTCCCAGCTTCACCCCTCCTGTGTGCTGTGCGAAGAGGGAGGAGAATTTAGCCCTGTCTTGGAGGTGGGGAGCAGACTCGTGGAGAGGCTGAAGGCTTCGTCCTGGCTGAGGCATCCCTGGAGAGGGGTTGCAACCTGCCCAATTCAAAACTGCCTCCTGCTTTACATCTGTCTTTGTGGATTAGGGAACCCAGCGAGAGCTTCCTACACACCCCTCCTAATCACAGCAAAAGTCTCTCTTTTGAGTAGGAGGTAATTTTCTCCCTCGCTGGACTTCCCGGCACAGACAGTGCTTTCCCTGAGCATGCCACCAGCACGGAGTAATCCTGTGGGATGCTCCATCTGCCAGGCCATGGTATTTCTTAGAATCTGACATACAGGGAAAAAGTACATCATGGCAGAGACCTGCCAGGAAGCAACCCCAGTACCCACAGCCTGGCCACAGCTCAGCCAGTTGGTAACCACTGCCCCAGCAGGCATGGGAAAGGAGAGACCATGAGCTGGAGCACTCCCAAAATGTACCCCCTGCGTGGGCCAGCCCTGCGGAGCACCCTGCAAAGCAGAGCCTGGTGGTAAACCTGCCCTGGGGACAAAAGTTAAAAATACACCAGTGTGTTCTCTGTAGTCATTGCCACTGGCTTTTGTCCCCGTGACCATGAGAACACCGAGAGAGCGGGTCTGGCAGGTGCTGCCATGTGGGCATCATCACTGCTCAGATTAACTTTTAATCCCCCGTGATGATGTAAGGACATGGCAGAGGCTGACAGGGAGACTGGTGGCTGCAGGTGGCAATTCAGGGTTGCTGGGATGAGGAGAGAGTGCAGGGCAGGTGATCACAGGGGCCATGGCCAGATCCCCCCAATGCCAGTGGATAAAACCCTGGCAGAGCCTGGGGGAGAGCTCCAGGTACAAGAACTTATTGCAAAGTGGGAATGGGGAAGCTTCTTAAAGCACAAAGTAAAATGTTAGCTTTTTGCTTTGTTTTGCTTATGAATTCCATGTTTCAGATATTTAACCACAAAGAAACAGAGGATGAGGCCTTTGATACAGAGTCTGGCTTCAAAGAGATTACATTTTACCTTCTGTGCTAAATCTGCTACTCTTGGGTGATGATTTAACTCCTCATATGATGAGATTCATCCTCAGGAAAAACAAGGACTGGGGTGACGGTGCTGCAACATGAAAGAAATAGTTGGAGTGGGGAGAAAGGAGCCTGTTTGTCAAATGGAAGGTCCGCTCCTGGGTTAGGATGATGCTGTTCAGACAGCCCTGGGCACATGAAGGGAGAGCAATCTGGTTTTTTATGGAGGTTCTGTGGGACGGTTGGTGGTGGAGAGAGCTTTTCATGGCTGAGGGCTGCTCCAGCATCCATGGGGTTTGGCATCTTCCTGCAGCCTCATCAGATGCCTTCATTAATGGCTAATAAGCAACAAACAGCCTGACATGCAGAGAGCAGCACCTTGAGGGACATGTGTCTAACAGAGCTTTTGCTCATTCTTTTCCTTGCCCGGAATGTACAGAAAGAGCCCCAAACTCACTTTGTGGAGTGCCCAATCCTCAGCTGAGGCTCAGCACACTGCTGTGGGTGGGTGCAGAAGCACTGAACCCCAGAGGGTTCATGGCAGCATCCCCCCCATGCCAGCAGCAGGCAGCAGGGGCCGTGTGCCAGGGATGGATGTGCTGGGGATGGTCATGCCAGGCATGCATCCCAGAGAAGCTGTGGATGCCCTGTCCCTGGAAGTGTTCAAGGCCAGGTTGGATGGGGTCTTGAGCAACCTGGTCTAGAGGAAGGTGACCCTGCCCATGGCAGGGGGTTGGAACTGGATGATCTTTAAGATTCCTCCCAACCCAAACCATTACAGGATTCCATGGTTTTGCTGGTGCCACCAAGTCAGCTGCCAAGTCACGGCAGCCACACACTGGAAGCAACTTTTCCTCCACAAACTGGCAGGCAGGAGCTGGGCAGAAACTGGTTTTGTTCTCATCGAGCACTTCAGGAGGAGGAGCTGCAATCACTCTCTCTGTAATTAAGCTGGGATGACAGTCAGATAAAAGCCTCCAGGAGTCCAGTCAAGTGAGTTTTGTTTATGGGAGCCTGGCAGTTAACATTGGCCAGGAACCTGCAAACAGTGTCACTCACCTGTGCCTGGGGCCGAGCACGGCGATGCCATGGCAGCCTCTCATCCACCATCCCACAACCTTTTTTCTGAGCCACCCTCCCATCACCAGGTGATCCTCTAGAAAAAGGCTGGGAGAGCTGGGGTTGTTCAGCCTGGAGAAGTTCCCAGGGAGGCCTCAGAGTCCCTTCCCATACCTAAAAGGAGCTTATAAAAAAAAGGGATAGGGACTTTTTATATGGGCAGATAGTGACAGGACAAGGGGGAACAGTTTTGAACTAAAAGAAGAGAGAGTTAGATTAGGTGTTTGGAAGAAGTTCTTTACATAGAGGGTGGTGAGGCCCTGGCACAGGTTGCCCAGAGACATTGCGGCTGCCTCATCCCTGGAGGTGTTCATGGTCAGGCTGGACAGGGCTTGGAGCATCTGGATCTAGTGAAAGGTGTCCCTGCCCACGGCAGGAGCTTGGAATGAGATGAACTTTAAGGTCTCTTTCAACCCAAACCAGTCTGTAATTCCATGATATGGGCTGTAATCGTGCACTCCCAACCATCAGGGACTGATTTTGCAGTTGCTTTATTTTGCGTGTCAGAGGGACTTCGGGTGAAGATGCAAGTGCCTGACTCCATTCCTCTCCCAATATACCAGCCTCTGGAGTAACACAGCTTGCTTCTGGATTAGCTCCAAGTGTTTTCTCAGCCCTGGGGCAGCCGCCTCCAACTTCAAAGGTTGTTTCAGTTTCCCAGTGCACGGCAACACTTGGCTGTTTGTTGATGTGTTTATACCCACCGACATCTGAGGGGTGGGAGAGGGCTTCTGCCTGCCAGGGTGTAAACAGCTCCGGCTGCCTTTCCTACAGACAGATCCGGCAGATTTCGGTCAAGCCAAGACACAGCAGCAGGAACGGGAGCCTCCTTCCTGCCCAGGGCAGCTCAGGGGCTTGACTGCTGCCCCACTGTCATTATTCCTCTTCAGGGCAGAAACTTGTCTTTAGCCCCAAAAAATCCCAGGTATCCAGGAGCTTGGTCCTTCACAGTGCACCACATTTAATGGCAGTGGACTTTTGTGGGTTTTTTCATCATTAGAGTGAAAATAGCTGGTCCTGGGTTTAGGTACAGCTCTGTGCAGCTTGGCCAGAGGAGCATGAGCACCAGCACAGGTATAAGCATCCCATTGTGCCCCATCCCTGGAGGTGTTCATGGTCAGGTTGGATAGGGCTTGGAGCATCTGGATCTAGTGAAAGGTGTCCCTGCCAAGCAGGAGCTTGCAATGAGCTGAGCTTTAAGGTCCCTTCCAACCTAAACCATTCTGTAAATCTATGATCTCAGTTTCCATGTGCAGTTTTAGGCTAGAAGCATCTTTTGGCAGGTTTGCAGAACAAGCCAAGGTATTTTTGAGCTATTTCCATATGAAAATGTGGGGGTTCCCTCGCTGGGAACAACAAGGAACTTCCTGCATAGTTATTTTACTATCTCAAAAATAATTTCCAGCCCCAGGTCTGATACATGCCTGGTCCACAGTATGAAACAACTTTCAAAATGAATGCAGGACTGAGCTTTTGGCTTGTTTAAAACTGATGGGTGTCCTTAAGAGGATGTGCTGGGGAAATCAGAGCATTCCTGAAGCACAAGGGCAGGGTAGGTACTTTCTCTCCAGACTCCAGGAGTCTCCCACACTTGGGGCATTACAGAGTCACAGAGGAGATAAAGTTGGAAGGGACCACAGTGGGTGATGTGGTCCAACCTCCCTGCTCAAGAAGAGTCGTCCCAGAGCACATGGCACAGGATTGTGTCCAGACCATCCTGGGGTATCTCCAGTGAGGAAGGCTCCACACCCTCTCTGGGCAGCCTGTTCCAGTGCTTGGTCACTGCACAGTAAGGAAGTTTTCCTCATATGTATCCTCCTGGTGCAGCTTCTTATGCACCACACAGAGAATCTGAGCAGGCTTTAGTTTTTTTGGTCACACTGTGCTCTTACGAGCAACTTCTTCTGTGCAATAGCAACATCTCCTGATTTTTCAGCACACCTCTGCATTTTGCATTATTACTGGGTAAACTCAAAGCTGCAGCATTACTCAGTACCAGGGGCAGAAGGGGGTCAGAATTGGATCCAACCTTTGTAGGAAGGCCGAGGTTCTCTCAAAATAACATCCAAATCCCACACTGCCCCTCAAGCCCAAGGGACACCGAGTGTCCCCCCAACCAGGGGCATTAGTGCTCTGAGTCCCCTTAGCAAAGGGTATCTGTAGGAAATACCACGTAGCTGTGGATACTTTATAGACTCTTTCTTCCTGATCCCAGGCAGAGCCAGTCTGTCTATCCGCTCCCGTCATGTGGATTTAGACAGCCGTATTCGTCAGCGCTTTCTGCTGGGGCTTCTTTCTCCAGGTGAGTATGAGCTGTGTGAGACAGGGCAGCTCAGCTGGTCGCGCAGCTTGCAGTTTGTGCAGTAGCAGCTTGCAGCAGACCACAGCCACCCAGGGACAGCCACGCGCCCTCCCTGGGGCAGGCGTGGGAAGAGAATGTGCTTTTAGGCAGTCCAGAGGGTGCTCAGGAGAATATCCAGGATGAAGGATGCACAACAGTTGGGCTTCAATCAGCAGAACTCTAAAGAGAGTCAGAAACTCCAGCCTTCAGCTCAGCACTGGGAGAAAGGGGTGGAATCCATTGCTCAGGATTTTGCTCCACGTCACTAACCCTAATCTTGAGTGTGTCCCTGCTGCCACCACCACTTTGCTCTGCAGAGATGGATCTGGTTTACTTGGTCTCAGCTTTAAAAGCAAGACAGGAGTGGGCAGTGATTTCCTGCCCTCCCATTGGCACAAGTCAATTCTGTGAGATATGAGCACAGCTTCTGCCTTCGGGTGAGCAAAATGCATCCCCTGTGGATGGGAATCACAGAGCCCAGCTCTTCAGGCGTGCTGCTGGGCAAAGCCCCCGTGGCTTCGTAGGGATGCCAGGGCCACACCAGCTTTTGCTTCTGCTTCGTGTTGTCCTGAAGAGCTGTTAGTGGAGATTTCCCACAGGAAAACCATGCAAACCCTTGCTCATGCGAGCCCTTAGCCATGCAGAAACCTGGATCTGTGCAACCTTCGATCCTGCGGAAGAGGGGAGGGAGTGCTGCCAGGCCTCCTTTCTCGCAAGGCATCACCCTTGCACAGCCTTGAAAGTGAAGGCAAGAGAAGGTAACGGTTCCCTGTGGAGCCTCAGCAGCCTCCACGAGCTCCTGCCTGCAGGATTCTGGGGTGGATTTTGTAGCACTGCTGCAGCCGAGAAAGTACACCTGGTCAGATAAGGATCAGACTGTGCTGGTGGATTAAATTAAACAGCTTTTCTTTTCGTGCCAGCATATCTAATGAACAGTTCATCTCCCATGGGCAATTCTGCCATCTCAAGCTCCAGTCATAAAGTGGCAAGCTTGGCAAAGCTGACTCTGCTGGCTTTATCCTCCAAAACTCCGGAGAGAGCTAATGAAGCCTGAGAGCTAATGAGACCTCTCGTGATCTCAGCCCGTGTTGTGGAAAGCATTGCTTAGGCAAGGTGCACCTCCTAGAGTTGCAGTTGGGTTCATGTTCAGACTTAGTCTATTTCTGTTAAAAGGTAGGTGTGGAGTGGTCCTAATCTCTCCCGTCCAAGCGCCAGGTTGAATTTTTTGTTTCTTTCTGCAGTGCTAATGAGATATTGCCACAACAGAGATCTGAGTAGCTGAAACTGCTGGGTGAAAGCACCCTTGATCTCAGCCAGGCTGGCTCCTGCTGCAGCCGGGTTCCCTCACTGTGGCACCGGATCCTTTCCATCCACGTGCCCATGGCTTGACCAGCCATGGCACGAGGGTGACCCAGGGGTGGTGGGCACTGCCTGCCCCCACCAGCCCAGCAGCACCTGCGTGCTTTCCATGTCTTCTGCTTTCCGTCTGCTTCCGCCACATCAGAGTGCACTCCGAGAGACGCCGCCCTGGCTGCCCGGCATCTGCAGTGTCCCCAGCACGGTCCAGCCCTCCCAGCACGGCTCACCCACTCTCTGTTGCAGGTTCACTCACCCGCTGATGCTGGGCTCTGGCATGCACACCACCGGCATCCCACACCCCGCCATCGTGCCCCACTCCGGCAAGCAAGAGATGGAGCACTACGACCGAAACATGTGAGTGGGAAGTGCTGGCTCAGCAGCACCAGCACCTCAACACCCATTTCATTTATCACCCTCAGTGCTCGTATGGGAGGAGGATGGATGAACACTGAGCTCTGCATCTGAGGAGCAGATCTCGGGCCCCCCACCTGCTCATGCTGTTGGGTTGTTTTGGGGTCAGGTCTTCTGGTGGCTCTGATGCTGACAGCCCCTCCTTTTTTCCCACCAAGGAAACCTCAACCAGAACCAAAGAGAGAGAAGGAAGCCAAGAAGCCCACTATTAAGAAGCCCCTGAACGCTTTCATGTTGTATATGAAAGAAATGCGGGCGAAAGTCATTGCCGAGTGCACCCTGAAAGAGAGTGCTGCCATCAACCAGATCTTGGGAAGGAGGGTAAGAGCTCACGGGGCCCAGTGTCATCACCTAGTGCCACATCCCTGTCCCTTGCAGCTACTCTTAAGCACATAACCAGCATCTGCTTCAAATCCGGGTGCTCTTATCCCACAAACACAGGGGGCCAGATGTGCCCTGGGGCGGGGTGGCCATGGTGGGCAGGGCTGGGAGGGGACAGCGGGGCCGTGCTTCATTGCTGTTTGTCCTTGCAGTGGCATGCGCTGTCCCGGGAGGAACAAGCCAAGTACTACGAACTGGCCCGCAAGGAACGGCAGCTCCACATGCAGCTCTACCCTGGCTGGTCTGCCAGAGACAACTACGTAAGTGCCACCATGCTCGGACCCCCGCCCTGTGGCATGGCCCAAAATGACCTGGGGGGCTGACAGCTGGCATTTACCAAACACCTGGTCCTGGCAGTGCCATTCCTGGCAGCACAAGAGCCATAGAAATTCACATTTCAGGAGTATTTTGAACACCCTCTTGGCTTATTGCCTGTCTAAAGGATGAATGATACAGCCCCCAGCAACCACAGGCATTTATTTGCTTATTGTCTAAGCAAATACAAGTAGAAATGAAGAGAAGCTTTTAAGTGCTGTGGAAATATAATTTTATCCTTGGAAATACAATTTTATGGAAACAAACTGCTTTGTGCCTCTTGGACAGCAGGTGAGGTATCTGTGAGGGTGAGGAGGCCCTGGCATGGGTTGCTCAGGGAAGTTGTGGATGCCACATCCCTGGAAGTGTTCAAGGCCAGGTTGGATGGGGCTTGGAGCAACCTGGTCTGGTGGAAGGTGTCCCTGCTCATGTCAGGGGCTTGGAACAGGATGTGTTTAATGTCCCTTTCAACCCAAATC
The DNA here is from genome assembly GCF_000691975.1 of Corvus brachyrhynchos. Classification (NCBI taxonomy): domain Eukaryota; kingdom Metazoa; phylum Chordata; class Aves; order Passeriformes; family Corvidae; genus Corvus; species Corvus brachyrhynchos. The sequence goes on along the minus strand of NW_008237902.1, from coordinate 2,220,854 downwards.
ATTATATGATGCTGTGATTTAAAATAGTGGCTCTTTTTGTAGGGAGTCTTTTCTTGTGACTTTCATGACTGTTTTGCTATTACATGCCTAACAAGCTCATTAGAGAACTAAAGCAAAGGACACCTAAGTCTTCAGATATCTCTCATGGGCTCTGTCCTTTTGATCTTAATCTCTATCATTTCCCTCACAGACACTTTCTTAACCCTGGGAGCTGCACAGTGAGTGCCCATCCATCCCACACTGACTCCAGCCCTCCTTCCAGAGTGACTAAACTCCACCAGGGGCAAGAAAACACCTGTAAACAGACCCAAACCACCCCAAAGTCCCCACACACACAGAGGGCAGAGATGATGCAGAAAAAGCAGAGGTGATGGGAAGCCCCCACATTTTGATGGGCACATATCTGGAGGGCATTAACATCTGGAGGGCAGCAGCACTGCTGAGAACATGACACCATCTTCCTCCAAGACCAAGCACATCCTCCATGGAAATCCAAGTCCTGTATCATCTTCATCTGGTTCCTTGGGGAGCCAAGGGCTGGTTCCTTGTTCCAGAAGATAGATGGTGGGCTCCAAAGGTGCATATTGGTCCTCCCAGCACTGTAAACCAGCTGGTTTGGGTGTTCTGGTTGTTGGAAGAGATGCTTTTCTCTCTGGAGCTGAGCAGGGAGGAGGAGGAGGATGAGGAGGAGGAATGTAGGTCACTTCTGAAGCATGTGATGCGGATATCAGGCAGGAAATACAGTTGCTCCCCCACTGAAGAAAAAGCTTACCACAGCTCAGAGCTTTCCACCTTCACTCAAACCACAAAAAGTCATATAAGAAGTCACAGGTCAAAAGGCAGCCCTGGGAGCTGCCTGCTCCACACAGCCAGATTTGCTCCTGCACTGTTGTGCCCTCATTAATCAGCTCATTAGGGGATGAGCATCTTGTGAATCACAGAGGCAGTTTGGGGATAAAATAGCACTTTTTTATTAGTGAAAGAAGAATGAGAGATGGGTTCAGAACTGCAAAAGCATTGAAATATATTAGTATTATTTAAAAATAAATTTCTGGGGATTTCCTAAAGCTTTATTTCCCATTTGAAATCAGGGAATATCAAGGACCAACTTCTGTTTGGGTATAAGGTACCACATTAAAGCATGTTTTGGAAATAGGGAAGGTTCTAAAATGGACCAAGTGCTTCTTAGAAATGTGAGGAGGAGGAATAAGAATATAACAGGAGCATCAGCTATTGATCATACTCTCTCCATTGCATGCAGCAAATCTTGTTTAATTATATTAATCTCAATAAACTTATTAATTAAATTATCAATTCATTAATTAAAGCAATAATGGGTGGGATCCCCAGGTGAGGTACATCAGAGTGGGCTAAGGAGTTCTGGCAGGAGTTGGCAGAGGTGCTGAGCAGCGCAGGCACAGGCACTGGCTTTTTTACAGCTGATTTACATCCACTAGCATTTTCTCTCACACCTTCTGACACAGCCTGCAGCATAAATCTGGGTCTTAGATGCATTTGCAGCATGGTCCTGGACTCATAAACCAGAGCATGGAGCAGACATGGGGGTAGGAGTGGGGACATGGCTGCCATCGCCTCTTGAGTTTATTGCAGTTTCTAAATATGCACAGATCTCATGCAAAGTGCTGAGCCAAAGTGCCCTATGGTGCTGGATCCGGGGGTAATGGAAATGAGGGGTAATCCCTGAGAAAAGGCACCAGCCCAGAATGAATGTGTGCTGTGCAGAAGCCATAGCAAGTGCACAAAAGCACACATGGGTTTCACTTTGAGAGTTCCTCCTGAGTTTTTTCTCAGGAGCATTGGAGTGGGAAGAGGAGAAAGGAAGGGGACATCCTCATAGATAAACCTGAGTAGTCCCTTTGCAGCCTTATTCAGTTCATCTCTTCCTGGAATGGGCTAAGCCAGCAGCACCGTGACTCTTACCAGATCTGGTCATCTGGGAGGCAGCAGCCATCCCCAGCACCCAGTCCAGTCCCAAAAACCCTGCACAGCACCCTCAGTTTTCTGGAGCACAGGTAACGGCCTTTCCTTTGATTTCCTAGGGGAAAAAGAAGAGACGAACACGGGAAAAGCAGCAAGATTCCAACTCAGGTAAGTGCGTGCGGCCTGGCAGCTGTCTCAGCTTTCCTGCTCAGATGGGAGAATCCGAAGCAGTTGTTGTGTTTCACCATGTTTTCTGTTATTCTCATGAGCTTAACTAGAGAAATACACATTCGTTATTTTTTTAAGACATGGTAAATTAACCTTTCTGTGACTTTTTAATAGACATGTTTGATTTAGAACATGGGTAGTGTGTGGAAACTGAAAAGATCAGATTTTGGCAGGTGTATAATGACTTCATATGAACTATCACTAGCCTTAATCTATTGAAAATATCCAGGGTGAATGTCCCCATCAGACCTACAGATGTTATTAACTAAAGAAAACTCCTCTCAAATGCATCCATGCTGTGTGTGGGATGAAATGCAGTGGCAGGACTGAAGATCATTCATGGGACTACCCAAGTTTGGTTGTTATGTCAAAGTAATGTGGAGTTGAAGCAAAGTCATACTAAACCCCAGTACCAGCTGCCTCCCTGTACCACCCTGCTGATTAGAAAAGGCCCTTTCAACAGATTTCAGCTGGTCACAGACACATTCCCATCATCCAAGGCTCTTCATGTGCTGATTTCTGAAGTATTTCTGCCATATCAGGAATAAATATTAACTCTACCAATAAATATTCATTATAAAGGGAATCATTATCAAGAGATGTGTCCCAGTAATACCTACAGTTTAATTAGCACTGTTGATCTCATTCATTGCTGAGTCTGATAAGAGGAATACAAGCTTTTAGGCCTTTATGTAGAGTGCATTATGTATTTTTATATATGCATATATATGTTTTGTCTGTATAATACAAAAATGATAATTTTGCCTGTTACAGATTTAAAACCAACCACTGGTTGTACACAACGAGACATTGATGGTGGTTGAAAGAGGGAGGCTGAATCCAGCACAGAAATGTGCTGTTCAAATCTCATTTACAACACTAGAAAAAAACATGATGTGCCTGAAAGCAAACAGGGCTTCACCCTAATGAGTCTTGTAATTATACAGTAAAACAGCAACGTTTTAGGAAAGGCTGTGGAGAACAGCTTTTCCATTAAAACTGGAAGGGTTATGATGGGGGGCAGGGTGGAATACCCTGGGCCTGGGTCTCCTTGGTGCTAACTCTGCTTTCAGCCTGCTTCTGCAACGTTTCCTCCTCTTTTCTCCGTGCACAGTCCGAGCTCGCTGGCAGCGCACGTAGTCGCTGCTGGAAAGGGAGGGAGCAGGTAAGGATGCAGACACAGGAGTCAGGCATTGCCTCTAGGATTTGGCAGCTTTTCCAGACTTAAGAAATTTGAAGAGCTGTGAATTTCCCCATAATTGCCCACGTTTCTCAAAGCTGTTTCCCAAACCACCTCCAGCTGTCAGCAGTGATCACTGATATTTGCCTAACGATCACTTTCTTCCAGGTGGTGCCAGTGCCATTCTGTAGCAGAAAATAATGGGATTTTAGTCTGTTAGTTGTGTGTTAAAGTGGCTAAAATGATGTTGCCTCTTTTCTTCCTCGTGCTCCTCCTCCTCTTTGTGCCTCTGCCTTGCCCATTCTCCGCCGCGCATGCTTCTGTGTTCAGATCCTGCCTCTCCTAAGAAATGCAGAGCTCGCTTTGGTCTCAACCAACAAACGGACTGGTGCGGCCCGTGCAGGTGTGTATCGGCATCTCCTCGCTGCTGGGTGTTCCTGGGAGAGTGGGTTCAGCTCCAAGTGTCCTCCCGCAGCCATCCCAATGCCAGTGGGGGCTGCTCTGTCCAGGCAGGGATGGGCTGTGCTCTGGGCATCCTCAGGAGTTTTCTGAGCTGCAAGGGACAGGCTGTAGTCTGGGCTTTTTATCCCTTCTGGGGCAGTGTTGGTTTAGTGCTGGACGTATTCCTCAGCTGATAGACTGCCCTGGTCTTAAAAGCTTATTTCTAGGATGGAGGCCTCTGTGACCCTGACATGAGGCTTTTTTTCCTCCATTAGTGTTTTCCAATCCCATTAGTGGCACCCTAGGGCCAGCAGCGAGGATTTAATGGGTTTCTTTGCCCTATTTATACTGGGCTAACCATGTATTTCAAGATCCAGCTCTTCCTGAGCCTTAAATTTTGCAGTATCCACCATGGGTGGGGTGGGACAGCCTCAAGCAGCAAAACAGAGCAGTGCTGTGCCCTTCAGGCTTCCAGAGATGGATTTGGCCAGGCAGTAGTAAAGTTTGGTGCATCAACCAAGTGTTGTCTGGCTCAGAGGGCCTGCAAAGGCAGCCAGGCAGAAAAAGCTCCTGGGAGCTTCTGGATCTCGGTGCCAGAGCACAGAGAGACTCCAGCTTGGACAGAGGTCTGCAATTTGCAGTTTTGTACCAACGCATTGAGGAAAAAGGTGGAAGTACTGCTTGATATGCTCACTTAGGCTTGAAGTGTCTAAAATCATTTAGTTGGCCCAAATCTGGCCCAGACCTTGCTGCACCCCAAGCTCCAGTCACTGGGCCTGAGTCCGACATGAGCTCACCTCCTGCACGTCAATGTGCCACAGCAGCAGAGCTCCCTGCTCTCCTTTTATTCCCTGGGTAGTGTCATCAAGCACCATTTTTTAATTGATTAAGAATCTGGACACAGCTCCCTTAGTGTCTCATAAATACTTGAATGTCCAGAGGGGGTTGCTGGAGCCCCCCATGCCCCCTGCAGCTGTGCCGCCAGGCTGAGTGCCCCATTCTTCCATGGGCACTTCTTCCACCTTCCCTCTGCCTCCATTCCAGCTCTGAACTCAGCTTCTCCTCTGCACCGCTTCCCAATTAACACAGGCTGCTGGAGTGCCCGAACACCTTGGCATGCTCTTCTCGTGTACCCTGTGTAACCAAGCCCTGGTCAGCCAGAGCTGCTCTGCAATTCCCGTACTAACGCGCTGCTGCCACTCAGGGGCTCCTGTCCTATGTGCTCTGTTTACCTGTGGAGAACAACTTCCACAGGAGGATTTCCACTCCACAGGAGAGGTTAACTGGTTAAGACTAAGTGTTCCTGCTCTAGAGCTTTCACACTCCTCCCTCATACCCTGGACAAACACTCCAGGGTGCTGCAGTTCCCAAAGAGAGAGGGAACAGTTCCTTTAGCTGTGTAACACCCACCTCAGCATAGCCCATGGACTGGGCCATTATCAGCAGTCTGTAGTATCACATCTGCTTTTTTCCCTGTTTCTTTAAATCGAATGAATCAATGGACACATTCTTGTAATCTTAAACAGGTCATTGAAACTCTATGCTGCAGCTACTCCCAAGATGTCTGTGGGAAACACAAGCTCCTCCTCAGGCTTGTCTCTGGGGAATTACTGCCCATGGAAAATACCCTCAAGTTGAATACTCGGTTCAGCTGAGCTGTTGTGTTTCCTATCACATTAATTGGGTCACCACGGCTAGCGATGGCACTGACAGGAGGAATAG
>NW_008237902.1:2213157-2215330 GCF_000691975.1 Corvus brachyrhynchos | reverse complement strand
GCACACTTCCAGTGCAAGTCATGTTTAATACTGGACTAGTTAATACACATTCTCACAGGGTCTGGTTTTTCATTAGAAGATCAAAGAAAGGTGTGTGCCCGCATTAGCAAGTTCTCCATTTGATCAGTTTTCCTCAAATGAGACAGCCAGGTGGGAGATGTTCTTTTACCTGTTTTAGCTGTAAAGTCTCCAGCAGAGGAATTATCCCCTTGATACTATTAAGGTGACATCTTGAAAGCTCTTTTGTGTGAGGATCTATACTGAGGTGCTCAAGGACCCAAAGCTGGTGACATAAGGGATCTGTCACATGGAGAGAAGGAAAACCAGCTCAACAAAGAGCGAAGACAAGATAGTGTAGGGACTGACTCTGGACAGCCAGGGGGTAGTTAAAATAATCTGGAAGTACAAGGTGACACCTGGAACTTGGGATAAATACTGAACAGAATTATCACAGGATGTGAAAGAATCATGGCCAAACCCAGCTACAGCAAGAATGATGTGTGACTTGTATTTTTGAGACCCCCAAATCATAACATCCAAACAAGTAGGGAACCTGAACATTTCTTCCAGGAGGAATGAAGGGAGGCTGGTCCCTGCTCTCAGGTGCTGCTGCCTTCAGGACCTTCCTGCTCCCAGCAGATTTCTTCTTAGAAGAGCAGAGCTGGGAGAGGAGAACTGCCCCCGATGGGTACTGTCCTGTAAAAACCCCTTTGGGTTAGTAAAGCCATTCCCAGCTGATGACCTCTATCACACTCCACAGAATGGAAGCATGGAACTGAGTCTGTCACCATTGCAGGACCATTCATATCCTTCTGCCAAATCTTTCTCCCCAGTGCCTGCCCACATTGCATTTTGTACCTATACTCCACTTCCAGGGGAGAGGTCACATCCCAAGGGGAGGTCACAGCAAACATTTCCTGCCCAGGAACCCCACAGGCTGAAGTGTGATTGGTAGCTCTGTCAGGGCTGATTTTCCCTTAGCTCAGTGAGCAGGTTAAGGGTGATCTGCCCTCCAAGGAGCAACAAGTCCTCTGAAGGCCTCGGGACTGTTCCAGCTTTCGAAGCAGGACCACAGACACGCTCAGACCATCTCCCTCCAGCCAGTCACAGGCTATTTTGTTCCCTATTCCTGAATGGCTGCTGAGCACTTTCTGCTCAGCTGCATCACTGAGGTGGGAATGAATGGAAAGTACACTCAGATGCAGAGATAACTCAGAGCAGACGAGAAGAGCTGAGTGCTAAGGCCAAGTTGGATGGTACTTGGAGCAACCTGGTCTAGTGGGAAGTGTCCCTGCCCATGACAGGGAGGTTGAAATGGGATGAGCTTTAAGGTCCCTTCCAACCCAAACCAGTCTGTGGTTCTAAGTAGATGATACTGTGCACAAGGCTAGGAAAGTGCTGGGAAATGGGGTCTTGGAACCTTCAGATTTTGGGATGAGAAAAGCCGAGACTGGCGTGAAGGGCAGTGTCCCAGCAAGGCACAACCTGGCGCTGCTAAGCACAGTGGTGCCGACCTGCCCTGTGACACCAGCGCACATGAGTGTCCCGTGGGCCCTGCGTGGGCTCTGCGGCAGGTGGGGAGGGGACCCACGGCAGTGCTTTAGTCCTGAACTCATGAGAGCCAGGCACCCACACAGCCTCCCAGAATTCGAGCAGTTGGGGTGGTGGCTGGTGAGGAATGACCTCATGGGTTGGATTTTTACTATTCTTTTGATTTTTTTGTTTTTGTGGGTTTTTTTTTTTTTTTGGGTGTTAATTACTATTTATATTATTATTCTAAATTTTTATTATTATTGCCATTTCATGGCTTTGATAATTATTTTGGGTTTGGGTTTTTTTCCTGTTTTCATTTTTATTACTGCATTTTGATTTTTACTGCTGTTTCATGCCCTCCTCCTCCTCCTCTCCCCTTGCGGCCGAGCCCTCTCCCGCGGGCCCCGCTCCCGGCCCGCAGGCGCCGCCCGGCGGTGTCCCCGCAGCGCTGCTACTCACAGAGGCCTGTCTCCGCTGTTCCAGGAGGAAAAAGAAGTGCATTCGGTACCTACAAGGAGAAGGACGCTGTGCCAGCCCAGTTTCTTCCGATGGAAGTGCTATAGACTCCCCTCCATCCCCACCGGACGCACTCCGATGCATCCCCTCCGCCTTCCCGTCAGAGCAGCTCGCCCCCCCCCCC
>NW_008237902.1:2207758-2213095 GCF_000691975.1 Corvus brachyrhynchos | reverse complement strand
GGGCACTCCGCTCGCCCACCTGGTTCCGCTGCACCTGGACGAGGACCAGAGGCTCAGCCGAATCCCCATCTCACTGTAAAACACGCAAAGTTTGGCGACACGATGACTTAAAGGATGATGGAAAACTCACTTGGTTGGGGTTTTTTTGGAGGGGAGGGGTGATAAAAATAGAAAAGCAATTTTAAAAAACGTAAAAAATAAGTACTTGCCAAAACTTAAAGTGCTGATGAGTAAACGAGCCTTTTGTCCCTGCCCTGTGATGCTTTTTTGTTTGTTTGTTTGGGGTTTTGTTTTGGTTTCTTTTTTCCTGCGTTATCTGTAAGTGTGTCGGAGAGCAAAGTCACATCCCCAGCTTGCTGCTGTAGGTGGTAGGTGCTGTCAGTCTAACCCTGGCTTCCGCTCCCTGCCCTCCGAGCTGCTTGAAAGTGTAGTCACCCACAGATCTCTCATAGCCGTTACACCACAGAGCTGGAAAAGCTGGAATAGGAGCATTTTTTAAAGCCCTTATATCTGAAAAGTAAACGTAGCGTTGCCGGTGTTCTGATCCGACCGGGTAAAAGAGACATTAAATATTTAAACCAATGAGGTGAATTTTTTTAACTTCTTGTTTGAGAACAGGAAGATGTTGTTTTCAGGTAACAGGTCTCTGTGCAGACATGTCCCATTCCACGGTCGTACAGCACGGCAGAGGAAAAGGGAGCACCAGCTGGGCAAAGGAGCACGGACCGGCCACTGGAAGAAGGGCTGATAGTTGCTCAGGGCATCAGTCAGATGCAGGGTTTGCCCTGCTGTTAGGAACTGTCCTCTGCAGATGTGGATGGTAAGAAATCTCACCAGACAGGCTGGGCAAAGCCTCAGAAATCAGTCTGTTGGTTTTGTAGGCTCTGATTGAGCTCTGCACCTCCACAGCGGTGAGCAGGGCAGGGCATGTGGGGAGCCAGCAGCCCCGGCAGGCTGGCCAGTGTCCCAGGATCACACTAGCCCAGGGCTGAGGACCACGCTGGCCCAGCAGACAGGGGGGAGGTGTGAGCTCTCCCGTCCCGGGGCAGTGTGGCAGCAGAGCAGCACTCACTACCCTGCCCTGGGCTGTAGGCATCCGTCTGTACGTACCCTCGGCAAGAAGAGAACCCTGTTCTTCATGATTCAGTGTAGAACTTTTTAAAAAATCTTATTCTAGCTTTTTCTAAAAGACTCTCCCTCCACCCCAATGACGATGCCAAATGTTAATGTATTCTTTTCAGCTTGAAAATGTTTACCGGTTTCTGGTATTGTATTTATATTTTGAGTTTGATAAACAAAAAACACTGTGGATGGATTATGATCTCCATGAACTGGTGTAAATCCCAAATAATTCCAAATGCTGGATTTACTTCAGGTTTACAGTCTTTTCAGAGACCACAGTCTAGTCCAGTGCAGACTCTTTTCCTGCTTGAAAGAAATATATTACAGACTGCTGAAGAGAAAAATGACACCACACAGAGGTAGAGGGGGCACTATTTTTTTCCTACTTGATAAATAGGTTCTGGAGTACTGAATACAAATTATGTAGTAATATTATTATAGAACTACAAGAAATTTAAGATGACCTTTATAATGTACAAAATATTTTTATATTTTTTTCTTAATGCAAAAACATAAACCATAATTTTTTACATTGGATTAAACATAACTTTTTAACCAAGTTTATGCCTCAAAGATTTAAAATTTTAAAAAAAAAAAAAAATCTAAACCTAACTAGTCTGTAGAGCAGCTTTGGCTTTAGTCCCTTTATTTAGCTAGTTTTGCTTATAGTAGTGTAGATTTTTTATTTCTGGTTTTAGTTTAGGAGATCTAAACCTATTTCTTGATTCCTCTCCTGTATAAATGTAACTTCAGAAGCACTGATAGAAAGCTACGTGCACAAACCTGACAAGTTTGCAAAGAGTAATTTTGAAGTTTGAACCATTTTAACCCTTGGAGAAATAGCATTACCTGATCCAATGCCAACTGTACATTCGTGTACTGACTGCACTCAGAGGGTTAATTACATAGCACTAGATAAATATGCAATCTGCTCATTTTAAATTATTTTAGCAAGTTTAGCCAACAGCATGTTCCAGTGCTGAACAGAGGAGCTCAGTAGACTCTTGCCAGATCTGACATGGTCTCTTTAATCATCTGATTTTCAAACAAACAAAAAAAAACAGCTTTAGAAAATGGCTGTTTCAGCTCATCATTTGTCACTCTGAGACCCTCTGCTGTAAGGTGCTGTACAAGTGTCACCTACTGGAGACACCACAGATGACAGACCAGCCACCATAGCCTGGTGTACCCCACACTGGGTGTAAGGCTGGTGTAACTTAACACCCGACTGGTACTGCATGGTTGGATGACAGATGTAACTTAGCAGCAAAGCAAAGGCAGGTATAAAAGGAAAAGCAGATGTGTCTAAATCACACCAGAGGAAATTTCAGGGTAAGTCCTGATCAGTATTAAACTGGCCAAGGCACCCAGACCAGCCCTCATTCATTTCACTCTCTGGGACTTTCACCCACTTATTTCAAGGCTCCTCTGGCCCCTCCACGGTGTTGTGAGTCCCTGCCTCGACCAGCAAAATGCTCATCTGCATTACAGCCTCCTCTCACTATTGTTATTCCACCTGATTCCTGCAAAAGCTCTTTAGTGACACCTAACACCCCCTCTCCAGGAGCCGTTCCCTGGGCCCTCGTAGCACGGAAGCATTTTCAGAGCCCCAGAGCTGGAGCAGTCACACCCACAGCATTGTTTTGCCTGTACTCTGCTCTATGCATACAGGTTTATGGCCAGACCTTACCCTGTGCTTCCAGCTACTGCAGGATAAACTCAGAAGGTCCACTTGTGATATACTACAGTCAGTTTATACTGGGGTAACTGAGAAAATTTCATTTTTATTCCAACACACACAAAAAGATACCTTTAGGCTGCCCCTTTCCAAGACAAAACAGCATGACCAACTTCTGTTCCATGGTCCCACGGCTGATAACCAATGCCAAAACAAAGTTACTCTTATTAATACCAAAAAAAAGTGTCTTTAGAACTGCTATATGAAGTGTTGCTATTTTGTGTTAATACTCTTTTTTAGTAGAAGGAGATTCGCAACAAGAATTTTTTTCTAGTTATTTTACAGCAGTTTTAACTCTTCCTGAAACAGATATTTGAATTCCTGAAATCAGTCTGAATGTAGAAGTCATGGAAGTACCAATTCATTAAAACAAGTAAAACCACTGTATGTATGTAGCAGGGGAAAATGTTTTGCAGCTGTACCTTCATTTGTCCAATGACGATCCATCATTTGTTTTAATTTTTTTACTTCACTGAGTTTGTATTTTTTGGCTTTTATGTTCAAAGTATGTTTATAGCTTTATAAATAAAGTAATTGCCAGACTGGCTGTTCAGAAGAGGCCACTGGAAGTTAAAATGCTATCAAACTCTCAAATAACTATTTCTTAGCATTCAAGACAATTCCTGCTTGCTTTTCTTTTTTCCCTTCAGCATTTGTATATTTGAATAGTTTTTAGAGTAACTGCCAATAACCTTAAATGGGTAAGACTGAAATAGTAAGCCAAGGGGAAGAAGAAAATATTTTTTCTACAATTCCTACTGACACCCAGCCTTCCCTCTCCCTACCCCCACACTTAATCCCTTTATCCAAGAGAGGCCTGATCCCTGATCATGCACAGACTTAAAAAAAAAAAGTTAGGGAAGCACCATACAAGTTAAACAGCAACAGAAAGTTTAACAGAGAGAAATCAGTCTCTTCTGCTTTCTGGAATTTCAGAGTAGGCAGCCAGTGCCTGTTAACAGTAGCTAGGAGCAGGTTCAACTGAAGCGGGGAACACAGGCAGCAGCCACATGACAACCCAAACGCTCAGCACCTCCTCAACTGTCCTTCTCTACAGCTGAGCACTAGTATTACTGGAGTGGGTAAGGTAAGTGAGGGAGTCGAAAACAAAGTCTTTTCCTGCTGCCATCCCTGCCAGGCAGCTACAGAATTTGAATCTGGCTGAAGTCTGAGTCAGTGCTACAGGGGAATTTCAATTAGACAAAGTCAGCTGTATGCAATCCTACCAAGCAAGACTACTGAGACTATTACAAATCTGCCAAAGCTACACAGTGCCTTGAGCACACAGACCAGCCCTACCCTACACCTCCACAGGTGCTTCAGTGCCAACAACCAAGTGTCACAACCTGGAGCTGCAGCAGAGGCTCCACCACTGCATGTTTGGCCAGCACAGGTCAGGCTTTGGGCCAGCTGCTCACACAATTACCAAGTTTTATCCCAGGTGTGGTTATGCAGGCACAGCACAGTTGGAGCAGTGCAATGAGGAAGATAAAGTATGTCTCTCCCTCACCCTACAGCACCATGAGGCATCGTGCAAGGTGGTGGCTGCTAACAAGCATTGACGCTGGGCTCATGACAAGCACCCAAAGGAATTTACACAGGCTGCTGCCACCAAACACAGTTACACCAGGCTTCTGTATTAGCCACAGCACTCTGAGGGGGAACAAGTGTACTCTGGAACATTGCACACACAGATTTATTTCTTGTAAGAATCCAGCATAAGCTGAATATTAACTACAAACATAGTCACAGAAATAACATCAGATTTTCCTCTAGTAGCACTTTTAAACTGAGGTGCATTGTTTGCAATACAGGCTACTGGAAAGGCTTCAGCATGTCCAAGTGTAGCAGTGGAGTATTTTATGCCCACTGACAACATCTAAGACACCCATATAATGCACAGCAACACAAAGGCAGGCCCCACAACCTCCTGAGTAAGCAGATGTGAGGAGGAGCTGTACGCAGAGCATGGGTTTGAATGCTGCTTTAGAGCAAATTCTGAATACTTTCCATAATGGTCACATTCAAAATTTAGGTAATCTTGGTAAGCCATCAAAAAAATATCTCTCTGGATATTTAACCATCACCCAACTTCATGTGAAAGTTGCCCACTGTGTCTTAACTAGTACCCTGCATTAGTCATTTAAAAAAAACCCCTTTACATCTGTTTTACTTCAATTAACCATGGCCTCAGTGCTATTATTTCTACACTCAATAAGTGACAGTAATATTGTCTAGTTCCAAATAACTAGAACCATTTGCAAACAAAAGTTTAAAAGCCCTTTATTAATTCAGAAGTGAAACACCAATATTTCAAGTGAGATAAGTATGTTTATTAAGGTTTATTCTACTCTAAGGTTTATACAGAGAATGGAATGCAATACAAGCTAAGAGCACACCTCAAAGATCTACCACACAACCATCCCCCTACTCCCTATAAGGGAACTGTAAAAAAAAAAAAAAAAAAAAAAAAAAAA
>NW_008237902.1:2198811-2207470 GCF_000691975.1 Corvus brachyrhynchos | reverse complement strand
AAAAAAAAAAAAAAAAAAAAAAAATCAGAAAACCAGTTACTGTTTAACTAGTTGCAAGTGGCTTTGTCCAAAGAAGTTAAGCTTGATATTGCATTAGCTTTGTATGCAATAATTAAGTCTCTACAAGCTGAAGTATCACATACAGAGGCATAAGATTTCCTGTGGACACATGAAACCATGTTTTCAAGAGCTACATCACAAGGGTCTTTAAAACTGCCTAAAAACCAGCCACTAATGGCATGCACAGGTCAATAATATTAACTTTGGTAATGTCAGTCATTTTTGGTCAAATCTGGATTCCACTTTAAACAGTAACATGTATAAAACCACACCCATTGTGTGCATAAAGCAACACACTTTATTTGCTATCACCTAGAGGCAGGTCTTCAAGACATGGCTGAAGTATTCAAATTTAGGAGCTTGTTTAGTTCTAAGTCACATTTTCACTAGTCTGTAAGGCAAGACTAAAAGGACAGAAAGTGGTCAAATATTTAATTTTTTTTTTTAAATGCAGGACAAGAACCATCTTGAAAATTATATAGCTTTAAGTAACACTAATTTTTTTCCACAATGTTTTTGTAAGAAATCCAGTAACTTTTATCTAGTACCCCAAGACACATTCTGGTTTGTTTCTCTTTGTGAAGTTATCAATACCCTGTAAATACAAGTGTTTTGTTCTTCTTGGGGAAGTCATAGATGTTTTTATTTACAACAGAGTCAATCCTTAGCACTATAACTGGACTTCAACAGTTTAAAAGTGTAATGAAAATGACAACCTGAAGTGCTACTACCCATACAGAATCCACACTTAGTTCAGTTTTATTCATTGCAAAATAAAAAGACATCCAATTACACTAGTAAAAACTCAGAGATTTAGATCTGTACTCAAAAAAACACTACACATGCAAAGGGAACAATATCCTGCTAACACAACTTCATTTGCTGCTGCATTTGTCTAATATTAACAATTATGAACAGGGCAGTGCAACTAGTATTTGGAACAATCCTTACAGTGTTCGAGTGTCAGGCACAATACTTCATTTCTCTTCACACCACTGGTTCTCTTTACGTACCTGAAAGAGTAGTTTATCTGTTAGTATGCTGCAGTGAAATTCTAAGCCTTGGCTGTAAATACCCATAAGCATTCAGGATTATTTACTGCAGGGAGACAAACTTGAAGCAGCTTTAATTTTTCACACAGGTTTTGCAATTATAAAAGTCAGTCTTCCAAACTGGCCTGTTCATCAATATAAGCCAGGTTTTTCATGCCTAGGTTTGATCAAATCTGAAATTTTCCAACCAAGTAACCAAATGGATTACCTGAAGTCCAAGTTGTTTGTTTCATGACATAGCATTGAAAAGATATCCAAGTCTACAACTCATTGCCTTGTATAGAAACCAGGCATCTAGCTCTGCTTTTCCCAACTCTACCATTTTGCAGTTGATTTATTGCTCAAGTTTTAAGATCAGTGAGTTTGTTACTTAGAGAACCCAAACTTACCTTTCCAGCCACATGCAGCAATACATCTTCAGCATTCCTACTACAGGCCCAAACCAGCAAACTAAGGCTGCCACAAACAATCCTACCTGCTTTCCTGCTAGACATGCTGGAGTTAGAAAATCAATACACTTTGTTTTGACCTTTTCAGATCAAAGTGTGCAGGTCAGGCTGCAAGTGTGGCAGACATCATAAAGTCTTCTACTAGTACCACCCCAATTATGAGGGGTTGATGCATTAGTTTACACTTACTGGTAACAAGTCTGTTGCATCACAAGTTAGGAAGCACCACACCGTAATCCAGCACGAACAGGCAGCTAAATTGTAATTAAATCCAGATCAAGTACCTGTGCTTCTTCCTCTTCAGTGAAGTCATTCTTAATATTGAATGTCTTGCGAATTTCTTCTGGAGTTTTCCCCTTGATCATGTTTGCCACTGTCTTGCATGTGACATCCAGCAAACCTTTGATGTCCAAGTAATTTGCAGCCTGTAAAAGAGTTTCCAGATTTAAAGCCTCCATATCAATATTCTGCCTCTGTAGATGTACTACCAAATTTAAGCTTACACTGAAATTGTAGAATATTGTATGCAAACAGATCATCTCTGCTTTGAGAAGCTTCTAGCTAGAACCTTCAAGGGACAGTACCTAGAACTTGCTTGCCAAACAGGAGTCCTTTGTACCATGAAAAACATTCTTCCTGCTCCTCCTTTTACAAAGAGCTTTCAGAAGTCTTCAAACACCCAAGATCTTCAGTGTTGCAGTACTGTTAACTAGCCAATGCAGTTGTCTAGTTCTTATGCAGATCTCCAGAACTCCATAATTAGTAATAAGCCCTCAACTTGGACTCGAGAGCCACAAGAATAAAAGACAGCGATATTTAGAAAAGTATTTTTATATTTAGAAATTTTGATATTTAGAAAGATTGATGAGTGAGTATAGATTAATGCCAGCATTAGGCTAACAAGCATTCCAACATCCTCAGCAATTTCAGTCAATATTTACCAGAACCACCTGCCCTCCCCACATCCCCGCTTCCAATGAAGAAGTAACTCAAGAAGCATAAAGGCTTTATTTCTCAAGTGCATAGCAGAGCTTCACTTCACAGGCACAACCTTTGCACTTCTTGAGGACACTCACCAGGATAAGTTCAAAAAGTGTTCCTTGGTCTACTTTCAGAAACTCTTGATCCCACACAGGGATGTCATCTGTTCTCTTTTCTTTGTTCTCATCATCCTCAGGAGGAGGTGGATCATCCTTGTGATGGGTGCACCACTGAATCACCTAATTATGGTTTTGAAATTAAAGTTTTATCCAAGTGATTCTCCCATTAAACTCCAACTAAAACTTAACTTCATTTTGGAAGAAATGTACCTTTTTCTCTAGATTAATATTAAAATCCTGTGCAAACATGTTCAAATCCCCAATATCTTCATTTCAGAACAATTGATCCCCAATCCCAGAATACAACAGCTTTCAAGAATCCCAACAGAGTTAGTTTCATGTTAATTACTTAATCTTAAAAGCCAGCTGCTGGTGCTATAAAGTTATCAGTCCCTGTGCTAACACACAGGTTGTACAAAGAAAACCTAAACCTCATTTTGCTGTATTTAATCTGTTTACAGAAACATTTTGTATTAAGCAGACTACTACATGGGGGAAGAGCGCAGAGTGGCAATAGCTACCAGCAGGTCACATTCACCCCAGTACAAAGTTCAGCCAGCAAGTTTGTCAGTAGTGTTGGCTCAGGTTTGGTTTTGGTTTTTTTTTTTTTTAGTTTGGGAACATGCAATCTCACGACCCAGACAAAAGGAGCAGGGATGTACTGCAAGCACAACCCTGTTCCATTTCATCAACCCAAGAGCCTTCACAAGTTTAAGTTATTTATGTGTCTCTTCACTAGGAAACAATTCCTAACCCTGTGTTTACCCCAAAACAGTCACAATAGTTTGGTGCTTATTTTGGCACAACTCTTTCTATTTGAAAGCAAAAAGAATCTTGGATACCACAGTACTACACTCTTCCCCCTTGACCCAATGACCATGGCCTGTTAATGAATTTAATACCACCAAGTGCACACAGTGTCTCTTAAGCACTGCCACTGCCAGTCACTCTCACCACTGCCTGTCTCTTAATCCTTTCTCCAAACATTTGCATCTCATGAACAGCCACCTCAGTTTACAGAATCCAATTAAAATTAGTGCTTTAACACCATGAAATGTCTGTGTGCACAGATGCCCAGCACCACTTCAGCACCTTAGGAAGCCTGTCTGGCCTCCAGCTTGCTGTTCTAGGTCACCCCTGTATGTCCTCTGCCATTATCCACCTGCCAGCCTCGGCCCACATGCCCATGTTCATGCACTTGTAGCACATGAAAAGTATTTTTTAACTAGTAGTTCATAATACCCAGCTCCAAGATGAAGTTCACATTTCTTTAGTGCCATGCAGCACAACCACTTTCATCATCTTACCTTTTTTAAGATGGCTGCATTAACATTTGGAAGAGGGACTGGGTCATCATCACCTTCATCATCCATTCCCAAATCTAAAAATGGAAAGATGACTGAGCAATTGGCAGACAAAACCATTCACTGAACTAGGATGCTTCCTCTATTCTTCACTATTTTGACAACACTGAGGCTGAATTATCAGTAACAAAGGACCTCTAAACTGTGAAGTCAGGAGCTTTTGGAAGGCTTTGTGGAGCTACAGCTACATTATACATGCTAGGTTGTACCAAGTTGAGGCTAAGTGGCTGATAAGGCTGCCTCATCAAATGAGAGCTGAACAATCTGACAAACATTTGTGTATTTTTACCCCTTACACAGTTTCAACCCACAAGTTCTAACTGAGGGTTCCCATTCCATTTATGATTAAATAAGAATTCAAATCTAGTGTGGTAAATAGATGCAATGTCTTGTCCTCTGCATGAGCAGGAAACACTGTAGCCACAGACATGCTGCTCTCTGCCTCTGAATCACTTGTACCAATCCTGTATCAGCTGAAGAAGTTCACATGGTAAGACAGCAGTACAAATCCTTCCATCAATAAAGCATTCATAAAGCATGCTTCCAACACTCCTTGTTTTAAAAGCTTGTCAGCATGCTCCAGACAGATATGGATTTGTCCCCTTGGTATGATCAAGGAATCAAAGTAAAAATTAGGAGAAAAATATAATTAAAGTGTCAGCTTGATACACAGAACAAATACCACATTAGCCATCTTAGAGAATGTGCTTTTTTTTATTACCCAAATGCTAACAGTTGGATGACACCCTAGCTGTCAAAGACATCTTGTAATTAGTTATGTAATTGAGTAACTATGCAGACCTTCACTCATTACATGCACAGATGAGCCAATTCTATATCACCAAGGAACTTAATTTTTAAGAACATACGAACATCATCACTCATCAAATTTGTACATGATAAAAATCATGTACTTCTGTATTTAGACAAGTCCGCTACTGTTGTTATCAGCAGACTATTAATTAACACTACTTGTTTGTTTGAAATCACTCCCAAGATTCAGAACTGAAACACTGCCATTAAAAGATACAGAAATAATTCAAGCAATATCTGAAGTTTAGTCAATTCTGCTTGACTTGTCACCATCACCTCTGAACCAGCAATTTCATCCATTAGCAGAAAATTGGTATTTCATTAGTGGTCCCACGGTGCTCAGTACAACCCAACTTTTCAGCTCCTCCCCTCTCAGCTGCAGCACCCAACACACAAAACATTAACTGATGTTCAGCCACCCATACCGAAAAGGCATTTCACCTATACTAGGAGACTAGTTCTCTCCCAGGTTAGAAAGAGGCAAGTTTATGGTACCCAGCATACACACTTCCCATTAATAACTTCCTTCCATTTCCAGCTGAGTGTCATTTAACACCAGCAGTGACACAGCTCCTGCTGGAGAAAACTAAGAATTGTGCACCCTAATGCATTCCAGTTCCTGTTTGAGTTGCCAGTCATGTTCAACAGCATCCTATTACCAGAAGTGTTCAATGCCTGATATAATTCAACCTTATTTTTACTGTTCTTATAAGGTGTCACAACCAAAGATTTACATCCAAGGGCATAATATGAACTACATCTACAGAAATAATTATTTCTAAGTTAATCCATGAATACATCCAAAAACTAGAAAAAAACACCAGTAAACAATGAGGATTTGCACTAGAGGGATTAGACAGTTTGCTCTGTATCCCAGCCATCTGGCAGATTTCCCCTCCCCCGCCACGAGTTCTTTTGTTTCAAATTTATGTCAGCAGGAGATCAGACCTAAGTATTTATCCCAAATAATTTAACAGCATTCACAAGCTCACAATACAAGCTCTTTATTGCATTGATTTATTATCTTCCACTCCATACAAGTGATATTTACATTCTAAGACTCGTTTGTGTGATTAAATAAACTGAAGTTTTAAATATTATTAATGTTCTGCTTGCTTAACTCTCACAAAGCTGAAGTAGACTGTAGGCAAGGCACTGGGCTGCTGGTATTTTACTGGCCTCCCTGCAAGTGCTCTTAACCAGGGCTTTTTACAAGAGCATATCCACCCTAAACAGTTTCAGCTACAACAGCAGGAGTTCCAGCTGTTGTGACAGGAGACAGCAAGCTGCTCCATAGACCTGGGAATGCTTTTTCAGCAGAGTACCAACTTGTCTCCTCTGGTCACAATTCCTGTCTAAGAGGCCTCCTCAGGGTCTCACTCTTACCTTCAAGCATAGTCTTTATAGTCACAGACTGTTTCGCAATTTCCACATCAACTTCAAAGATTTCTCCATCTGAACTCTGCAGTTTAATTGAAGGCATCTACAAGAGAAGGACAGTTATTTCCACACAATATTCAGCAGACATTACAAGTTCAGCTGACTCAGATGCGCATCACCTTTACTGCTAAAATTGCTTCTTCCCAACAGCAGATAGCCCAATGCCACTTAAGGCACACTCAGATTATTCACTGCTTGAATCAACAGCCCTAAATTCATTAATCCTCATACTTAAGAAACAAGGATTGACTGAAGTCTAACACTAATTTATGAGCTTTTTTCCTTAATTTGAAAGCATAAAATACACAGATTATAACAGTGCTTTTATTTTTTTTCAGTATAACACTAGGGCTATCTTTCTCTTGAAATAATTTTCAACACTTCCAAAACACTACTTGCCTTCAAATCCAAACAACTGCTACTCACTTCAACTGCTCAAATGATGTCAGATCTCAAAAGCAGTTTTCAAATGATAGCCTCTGGAACAGAATCATAGCATTAAGGTAGGAAGGAATTCCCCTAGACAGAGTCTAGTCCAGCCTCCCTTGCTCCAAACAGAATTAAAACAGACCAGGTTACTCGGAATCAAAGGCTTTCCTCGAGGAAAGTGTTTGGTTTTCTGATGAGATTAAAAAGCAATAAACTCCTACAAGGAAGGCCTTCAGCACTCACTACTGCTCTTGAAAAGCAGGAGGTAAGACCAATACTTTGTTAGCATCTGAGATGACCATGCATTTTAACAAAGTTTCTCAAACAAACTGTAGTAAGACCTACAATAAAGAGGCAGCAGTCTTGAAAGATGTCGTTAGCAGAAACACAATCAAATTTTACAAGAAAGTGTATTTCCAGATATGTAACAACTCAAACCCAGAAGTAAAGCACACGACACAGCAGCCAGGAGATTACAATTTCTGTCTGAAACTACACATAGAGACTGTGGGGGTTATCACTGCACTTGAACCAGCCAAAGGGCACTATTAACACAACCGTCTGGCCACGTAAGTTTTATAAATTTCTTCTCAACCAGTTAGTAGGATGTGTTGTAAGTTCCTTTACCATTCAAAATATTCGTTAGCAGCAAACCATTGCAACAGTTTCCTTTTTTTGTCCTCAGGTTACCTTCAACTTCAATTAATTTTCAAATGTTCTTCCCCCATCAAACTTACAAGCCTCACACACTAGTTCCTCAGAGTAGTACTTGAGCTATGAACAGTTAATTAGTTCGACCACTTGCAGCAAACTTCCATCACCTCTTTCTAAGAGCTCATCAGTGTAGTGTGGCTGAGCCTGACAGCCCTACGCAAACCCAGGCCAAAGGAGGCTCGGCCAACACGTGTTATTAAGCAGCTCACACCAGCCCCAAGTCCTCATTGCTTTAATTTCCATTTGGCAGTGAGCAGCCAGTTAATGTTTACACAGCAATGTAACCCTATATGACAGTGCTACTTCTAATTAAGACGGGTGTTCTGGAGGAACATGGTCATGATTGTTCCAAAGGTACAAGTATATATATTACACACATGCACAAAACCAAAATCTGGATTAAAGCACCATTCTGGGTTAGCCGTTTGAACGATGCTCTGGGAAAAAGTGCTGTAGGCACACATTTTAAATGTAATGCATCTGTTCTTGCAGTGACTGTCTGGGAGCACTCCAGAACAAACCCAGCTCCATCGCCAGCCTCCTTGTGCCTGGGCTTACATAATGCTGCACAGCAGAGCCGGCCAGGCAGGGATGCTGCCTTAGCCAGGGCAGCCCCTGCAAGGATATTTCCCTCCTATCACCCAAACCCTCTTCTAACAAGACTTTTAGTTATTGCTGAGGGTGTGAAACAGGTAGAATGAAGTTCAATTACTGCCTTATCACTGACAACAAACCAGAATTTCATCAAATTTTCATTGTTTTTTTATACCACAGAACTCAGCTTCCTAGAAAATAGGGGGGGAAAAAATCATTTTTAGCAAGCTGCAGTACAGCCCTGGCAGGTGACAGTCCCTGGGCAGCAGCACTACTGGGTGACTAAGCAAACCAGTCCTAAAAGCTTTATTCAACAACAGCACAACAGGCTTGGAGCCGGGCTGAAGCCAAACCTGAATTACAGCGATAATTTACATGTCTAAGCCTGAAACGCCGAGCTCAGCCACCTACAGCTGCGCCTCCCAGCGCCATTCCGGATGGATGTCCGCTGCTTCCCCCTCCCCTCCCGCGCCAGCGCCGGTAACCAGGAGCCGGGTAACGAACTCGCACCTGAGGCGCGGCCGCTCCGGGACACTCAGCACCCCCGCGGGCAAGGCTCCCCACACCGGGGAGCTTCATTCCCGCATGGCCCGGGAGGGCTCGGCCCCAACGAACCCCCAGAGCTCCATCCCCGTACGGCCCAG
>NW_008237902.1:2173406-2198125 GCF_000691975.1 Corvus brachyrhynchos | reverse complement strand
CCCGTCCGCGGTGAGGGGGGAACGGCCCTGCGGGGTCCGGGGTCGGGGCCGCCCCCTGAGGGCAGCGCGGGGCTCCTGTGGCAGCGGAGGGCGCCGGAGCGGCCTGTGGTGTCCGGGGGCTGGCTCGGTGCCCTCCAGCGACCCGCGGGCCTGGATGGCAGGTCGTGTAGTGAAATCGGTCATTCACGGTAACCCGGGCTCGCCCTAGAACGCCCAGGGTGTGGGTTTTCCTTCACGGGGAGAAAGGCCGAGGCCTAGGGGTAAGCGGGGTAAGGCTGCAGCTACCTGTGGAGGCTTCCCGCAGGTAAACACGGTAAAACCCCATCGCCACGGGCTGCTCCAGCGGCAGAAGACGTTTTAGCCAAAAAAGCAACATTGAACAATCGGCTAGTTTAAAATCGTTCCAACAACAGCCAGCCTTCCTCAAGTGGAAACACGTGCGGGACCTTTGATGGAGCCGGAAATGGATTTAGCTCTGAGTGGCGCTCACAGAATATCTGCCCTAGATCCCGCCAAGAATTTCAGGTGGCTCCAGCTCAGCCCTTTAAAGCATCTCCAGACAGCAGCTGTGCTAGGAGCCGCTGGGCCGAGGAGCAGAGCTGGGCACCCAAACACAGCCCAGGCCTTTGTGTTAGCACAGTTCCACCTGAGCACTGTGCCCAGCACAGGTGACAGCTGAAAGGTCACCAGTGTGGACTAGAAAGCGACAGGTACTGGGTCTTCAAGAAAAGAAGATGTGAAGGGTTGTGCTTTGTGAGGAAGGGCAGGGTATGACCCCTCACATCGCTGTGAGGTGTCCAGAACACTGTGTTGTGCTGTCACAGCACGCGCTCCGTGCTCTGCTGCTGAGCTCAGTTTTGTGTCCGCTCTCCATGGCAAAATGGCTTTCAAGTAGGCAAGGTATTTCCACAGTGACAACACAGGATTCTGGCAATTTTCTTTACTTCCAATCTTAAATAAAAATGTTTTAAGAACCAAAAAGCATGTTTTCACATCACTCCAATGCAGACACAGCCAGGGTGCCTGTAAGCACACTGATGCCTGCAACAGCACCAGACTGCAGAGTCCAGCATCATTTATATCCTCAGGCAGCACCAGGGGAGGTTCAGGTTGGACATCAGCAAGGATTTCTTCCCTGAAAGGGTTGTCAAGCACTGGCATGGTGGTGAAGTCACCATCCCTGGAGGTGTTCAACAACAGGACGTAGCACTGAGTGCTCTGCTCCAGTTGACGAGGTGGTGATCAGTCAAGGGCTGGACTTAGTGATCTTGGAGATGTTTTCCAGTCTTAATGATTCTGTCATAAGTCACAGGTTTCCCTTCCCTTGGGGTCCCTGAGAGCTCCAGGCTGTGCACCCCACACCTTATTGAGCAAATGACAGCCAGACCCACTGGAAAATATCTTCTAACACAAAGAATTTTCCCAAGATTCAGAATTTCTTAGTTCAGAATCTTGTTTTCCTCAGTTCAGTAGCCAAGACAATGAAGTGTCAAGTATTGCTTACTCCCCCTCCCTTGCTCCCTTCCCTTCCATCTGAGAGTAGACATAGAATGATAAGAGTTGGAAGGGACCTTAATCTCATCTGGTCCCACCTACCCTGCCATGGGCAAGGACACCTTCCACTATCCCAGGTTACTCCAAGCCCCATCCAACCTGGCCTTGGACACTTCCAGGGGTGGGGCAGCCACAGCTTCTCTGGGCAACCTCTGCCAGTATTTTTCTCACATAACAAGTGAGACTACAATTGGAGAAGCATTTAATATTAAATACCTTGTTGGTTGGGGCTGATTCTCTGGAGAGATGGAAGACTCAAAGAGATTCTCAGCCAGGAAGGACCTCCTAGAGCTCAGCTGATAGCCAGGCTGTTCTACATCAGAGCATAACACTTAGAACAGGCTTCTCTATAAATTCCAAAAAGCTGTTGGAGATGACTGCCTGGCTTGGGAAGCTTGTTCCATGGGCTTTAGGATGCTGAGCAGCTTGTTAGAGCAGACTTGAATACAACTCTGAGCAACCTGATCTGACTTTGCAGGTGAATCCAGGTCACCTCTGTGGTCCCTTCCAGCCTGGATTACTGTGTGCTTCTGTAACATGTGCTCCCCTGGAACTCTTCCTAAGAGCTGAGTGAGCAGCCAGGAGGGGCCAGGTGATGCTTGGCAGCAGACTTGGACACTAACAGGAGTTCCTCAAAGGTCCTGGTATTGATAACCACATAAGTTTTCACCATTTAATGGGACCTAATTTTCATTTTTAATTTATGTGTGTCTCATACATAGAGTGTGAACCCTCCAAACTACATCTAATGTGACTTTTTGATTGTATCAGCATTGCATTTACCTCTTTCTTCCTCAATCACTCCATCTCTTACTCCAATGCTGAGGATCACATTCAGTGCACTAAAAACCACTGCCTTTATTTTCCCTAAATTATTATTTTTAAATTATATTAAAACTCCTTGGTTTAGAGAATCAGACAATAACAGAAGGTGGCCTGTGGAAAACATATCTACAAATTCTAAATCCCCTTTCCCAATGTTGCCAAAGACCAAGGTTTCTGATTTGGCTCGTGACCAGCAAGCACAACTCACAGACTGCAAATCAGGCTCAGCAAAGGGGGGATGGGGTTTGCTCTCAACACAAGACAATTCTAATGGCATCTAGGAACAGGCAGAAAGCTAAATTCTATGCTTAATTATAATTGTGGATAAATTCAAAATTATACTACTGATGAGCTTTATACTTGGTACAGCTTTCCAAAGGAGAAAATTCAGTCCTCAGTGGACTTTGAATTCTACTGTTGAATCAGAAGTCTGGGAAAGTTAAAACAGCAAAAACACCCCACACCCCAAAAAGAGGCAGATGGCTGTCATAGATATGCCATAATCACATGACAGCACCTCCCACTGTGCCCTACATATCATACAATGAACTTCCCCAGCCACTCCAGATGCTTCCCGTTATCTGTTGTGATAAAGCAGCTGCTGCGGCAGCGGTAGCCCAAGTGCTGTGAGTCAGTCAGTATTAATGGCACAAAACCCCTATCCTTGGCTAAAGCTGTGAAGAAAAGAACAAGATTGCTTAAAAAAGGGGTGGCCCAATTTCAATTGTTCTGCGCATTGGTCATGATTGCACTGCAAATAATCCTGAAGATGAGCATTGCTTCCCTGAGTGCAGAGAATCACACCATGTATCAGCCACAGGTAAATTACAATTAAGGGCCTTTTACTACTGAGAACATGGAGGAGGAAGGGAGCAGCTTAACGCCAAAGCAAATACCTGAAAAGATTGGTGCAACTGAGCTTGATTTAACGCTTAATCAGATCCAGAAGAGCTCTGACCTACATACTCACAGCATCCCTGGGCTGCAGGCACAGCCAGTTGAGCAGCCATGCAGCTGCAGGGGAGCTTTTAACACGCTGAACATGAGGGAGCAGCCACCTGGAGACAGCCCTGCATCTGCTCCACAGCCTCAGATTCCCTTCCTGGGTGTTTCTCTTAGGCAAAAATTACTGTGCCCCCCACTCTTCAGAGCAGCTCACATTCCACTTTGACAGAGAAACAGATTTTTTTAGCTGCTGGTGGTGATTTAGAGACTATGGAGATAACACACTGATTATTTTTCAATACAAATATGATGTGGGATTGTCAAAGTCTAATGACAATCAGGCGTGAAAGAGCTTAGCTTTGCTCCATCGATAAATTGGAAAAATCCACAGAACTCATCCTGGATTCACTGAACCAGGGAGAGCAAATCAGGGAGAGAGCCAGGTATGACCATGGAATCTGAAAAAGAATCTTATCTACGTGTAGGGGAGAATGAGACTTGCTGCAAAAATCGTCCTTTTTTTCAGGAATACAAAAGACGAACATTTTTTAAAACAAGCAACCAGATCAACAAGTTTGAAAATAATTGAACTGATTGGGTCAGTGTAAAACCAGAAAACATCAGAATTATTCATGTGAGAGAGATGGTAGAAAGACACTGCTGAGCTCAAAGGCCTGGGCCACTGTTGTTTAAAGCAGTCTTGGAACAACGCAGCATCAGAAGAGGAAAATTCTTGTTCTCAATACAAGTCTGAAAAAGCTTATTATTGCATTTCTACTTCATCAAAACTTGTATTAAAGCAGCATCCTTGAGAAGGTGTTACTTTTCATACAAGTTGTGCCCCAGCAATGCGAAATGGTGGGTGGCAGAGCCCAGCACTTAGGTGATAGTCCAGGTTACACAATCAGAGAATCCTAGAATGGTTTGGGTTGGCAGGGACCTTAAAGCTCATCCAGTTCCAACCCTCTGCTGTGGACTAGACCAGGTTGGTCAGGGCCCTGTCCAACCTGGCCGTGAACACTTCAGGGATGCGGCAGCTGCAATGTCTCTGAGCAACCTGTGCCACGGCCTCACCACCCTCACAGGTAAGAATTTCTTCCCAACATCCAATCTAATCCTGCCCTCTGTCAGTTTAAAGCCATTCCCCCTTGTCCTGTCATTCCAGGCCCTTTTCCCAAGGCCCTCTCCAGTTCTTTTATAGCCCCGTTAGGCACTGGAAGGGGCTCTCAGGTCTCCCTGGAGCCTTCTCTTCTCCAGGTGAACACCCCCAGCTCTCCCAGCCTGGCTCCAGAGCAGAGGGGCTCCAGCCCTTGGAGCACCTCCATGGCCTCCCCTGGTCTCACTCCAGCAGGTCCATGTCCTTCTGATGTTGGGGGTCCCAGAGCTGGACCCAGCAAGCAGGTGGGGACTCTGAGAGCAGAGTAGACACCAATGGACTGACAAAACCCAATAACCAAATCCTGTCAAGCTGACACCAAGTGAGATTTTTTTATCAGCTTCTATTTCTTCCTGTAACAGCACTCCCATTCCCCTTACATAACAGCGGGGATTCAAGACAGTTTAAAAAAATGAAGATGAAGAGGAGGAAGACTGAAAATAGAAATACGTACCTCAAACCTATTTGCAGCATCTACTTCCTAACCTCACCCTCACTCCACCTCCCCATATTTAAACAATGATTCTTGTTCCAGTTCTGCCCTGGCATCCTCTGAAATCATCTGGAGCACTCTGGAGGAGCCAAGCCGGATCCTCCGTCTGCTGAGGGTGAGGGTCACCCACCTTCAGCTACGTTAGGGCCAGTGCACATCTCAGCCTTGCCGACAGCAGAGCAGTTCCCGGCCCTGCGGGTCACGACACGCCGGTCCGACAGGCAGGGCAGTGCCACGCGGTGGCGCCGGGGCTCGCTCCGAGGGACGGGAGCCGTCAACGAGCTCAGCCCCGGAGAGATGCGCTCCCGGGCATTCCAAGAAAATGTAAAGAGCAGACTTTCTATACGTGGCCTTGAGAACGACCTTCAGTGGTACCGTATAAAATTGTAGATATCCTTGATATAAGCACGAGGGGAAGGGAACTGGGTTAGCTTTACAGGGCTGCCTGGCACCGGTCTCCAACGCTGGAGCCGTTCAAAGTCCAAAAAGCAGATTCTGGGCTGGTTCTGACGCCACAGATGATAATGAGCAGTTGCTTTGAGGTTTCAAAGCCCATGGGAATAAATATAGTGTGTTTCAGAAGCCAAGCATTTTAAAATGCATTCAAAGCTTTTTAAAGGGGATTCCAGGGGGGAAAGGGACAGTCCAGTAACATTTTGAGATGGCTGAGCCAAAGCTGGATAAACTCATTACCAGACAAACAGAACCCAAGCACCAGCCTTTCTCTCTCCCAGGAAGCTGTGGCGCTCCCTCCCCTGGGCATTGTCCCTGCTCCAGCAGCAGCCGGGTGTGTTCCTCTTCCCCGAGGACAAACACAGCAGCGGAAAAGGAGCAGAGCTGGCTGTAAAGTGGGTCAAGCGTGGAATGAAACACCCACCATAGGATCCTCCCAGACAGGGCTTCTCCAGGCCCACCCCACCCCCCTTTTTTTTCTTATAGATTAAGGAAGCACAAGAGAGCAGCCATCACTGCCCACTTCTGCACTAATGGCCACAACAAAGAAGGTTTTTCACAGCAAGGTTTACGGTTAATCTGGATGTGGGGGCGTGTTTTCTCAAACTCCTGAAAAATAAAGGCAGTTGCGAGCCAGGCTAAAGCCTTTCAGCCCAATCAATCATGCAATTATCAATGTAAGCAGGATACTCATCTTTTACAGTTCAGCACTTTCAGTTTTAAACGCATAATATGGAAAACAGCTTATAGATCTATTGAAATTAAAAAACAAACAAACTAAAGCAACAAAAACAAACCAAAAGAACCTAACCTCTAAAAACCCAGATGTGTTTGGGGGAAATCTACAGAGGAAGATGAATACAGAAGTCAAGACAACCAAAAGCAAAGATTTAGTTTAATTTATACGACCTTGTGCAATGATAGAGTAGCTGCAAAATGGAGTTTTCTCCTCAAAATCACTTTCCTGCAAGTTCTCATGCAGGATGCTCACCCTGATCACACTCTTCCATCACCAGTCACAGGTACTATTAGCGACTAATGTTTTATACATTATTTATACCAGCAGCAATCATTTTAGTCTCCATCCCAAAGCAGTTCTGTTCACCAGAGAGTAATTAAGAGATCAGTAGTTCAACCCATTTTAAAGAATAAAGCTTTTAAGCACAGCACAGGTTTTAAAAGGCTAAAACATACAGCACTGCTTAATTTAAAACCAAAAGCGTCGTTTCAGCCTTTTTTTGCTGTCCATATGCCAAAGCACTCTGGTCCCTTGCTCAAGAAAGCAGCCTGCCTTTATTCCCATCCAAAAGGAGTACAGCCAAATGAATTAGAGCACCAAAGTAACCTTTTGTAAAACCACAGAAGGCTGACTCATGAACTGCTGACTGCAGGGCTTTGTTGGTGTGTTCATGGGTACCAAAAGATTTCCACAGAGTCCAGTGTGATTTTTACTTAACACTTAGGACCTGTTTCCAACCTTCTCCCAGAAGAATGTGCAGAGCACACCACTCTGTGCCATGATTGCTGTAGCACACAGAAGGCACTCAACGCCTTCTACAAGGCTTCAAAAACCCCTGCTTGCAGACATTTTGCTCCAAAAATCCAAGCTCATACAAACCATGAATATGGTTGCAAAAAGCATGGAAGACGTAGAAAGTCACTTCTCAGGCAAAATTTGCTGTAACCTATACAACCCCTAAAACACATTGAGAGCTTCCAGGAGTGTTCTGCATCCAGACAAAACAAGCAGCAATTAGAGCAATAAATGAGTGTGAACAGGTGCATAAGGAGGTGATGAGTGGAGGCACACCTTCAACTCACTGAATGTGGACCAGCATTTAATTTGAAATTCAAAATTGTGATCACACTTGCATCTTTTTACAGACCATCTTTCCTGAATGAAAAAGAGTACTTACTCCTCAGCCCCCTCCCAAGGTCACAGCTCCTCCAAGAGCAGGAACTGCACTCCAGTATTACTAAGGAAATGAAGAGGTCAGAAGGGGAAAATAATGTGTTTATTCAACTATGAAAAAAGGCCCAAAATAAACCCAGCACTTGCATAACAGGTTTGGTTTTGTCTTGTACAGGAGGAAATCCTTTAAGATTCAGGACGAATTTTAAATTGTCAGAGCAGACTTTGACCCAAGGCCCTTGAAACACAACTGCTTTCTAAAAAAGACTTTCAGTGCTTCAGTTTACTATTATAAAATCAAAATAAACCCCATGGAACATGGATTGGTAGGTATTGGTACCTCTCAGCAGTTTTTTCTGACAGGAACCAGACCAAGATACAGGTACGTGAAATGCCACAGCTTTCATGGGCAGGATGTCCCCATACCACCTCTTTCAAAGGGCAGAGTATGTTCTGTTACTATCCAGACATATGGGGAAGGAGGTAACAACTCTGTCTGCACTCTCCCATGCATCCAGTATCTTGCCAGGATATCAGAAGACCTAAACGATGTAACATGGCCCAAGCACTTGGAGCAGGGATACTGAGTGTGTATAGAAGTGTCAGCAGCTAGAAACAGTATGAAATGAGCACCAGGTGAGTCACACACATTGGTTACCTTGGACAAACATCCATCTATGTCTGATATGGCCAATGACTTACACAAAATGAAATATGGAAAGCTCCAAACCCTCCCCCCTTTGTACACCAGCATTCTCCTGGCGCTATTCAAGTTCTGAGAAAGAATAAAAAAAGAGGAGTGGTTCATGGAAAAGTGTCATTTCATTCCCAACTGCCATCTAATAATCTGAACCCCAATGTAAGCCCTCCCCGTTAAGAGCTGGGTGTGACATTCCCACTTAAACACTGGAATAAACCACCACAATATGGGATTTCCAGCTATGCCTATTTTGCATTTCATGGAATGCAGCAGTCGGTGTAGAGATGAAGGAAACATCACCACTGATCTCCAACACATCTCATTTCTCTGCAGCCACCACGCTCAGAGGCTGAAGTAAAGGAAGTTTTGTGCAGGTAAACTGATCAATCAGCTACCAATAAATCAAACCCCAATTATTTATAGCTGAAGCTTTGTTTCTTCTCTTGCATCTTCCAAACACGGTTTTAGCTGGTTAGCGCTCCATCAGCACAACCAATTTTTTCTTCACAATGTGGCTTTCTCACTGGCATCTTCACACAAGCGGTCAACATAAGTATAGAGGAAAGCACGAAAACTGGAGTGACTCCAACATTGTCCATGGACTTTACTAACAACCACTTGGATTTGTGTACAGAAACTGAAGCAAGGCAAGGACTGCTCCTCGCCAGAGGAGATGAGTCACGCCAATTAAAGCAACAAGGAAAGCAGAAAATAGGGCAAAGTCATTCCTCTTGAAGGAATGGTGTCAATGAAAGCACAAAGTCCCATCTACACAAACACAGAGAAAGACAAGTGACAGGACTGGAAAGCGAACTACTCTCAGCAAAGGATTATTTTAATAGTGATCAAAGAAAAAGCTCCCACTATACTAAAAAAAGCCACTTCAGATGCACTTACTTTTAGCATGCACTTCTTCCTGTAAGAGATCAAACTACAGCAGACTGAGCTCTCCAGAAGCCATTTGGAACCCAACCTACAGGACAAAGCTCAAATTTTGCTGAAGGAAAAGCAATCACTTGAGGCTTTCTGAAAGGGGATGAAATAATGCTTGATGAAATGCAGCATCTTCTTTCCAAGTTAAAGAATTAAGTGGTCCTCCAGCTTTTCAGAAAATCAAGAAAGCCCCAAAAAGCATGTCTAGGACTAAACCTCCAGGTGAGTCAGACATTTGCAAAAGTTCTGTGCATTCCCTTAGAAACAAGCAGTGTAAAAAACAAACCTCCATGTTATTACAGAATCTACTTGTGCCCAAGAAACTTAAGTCTCAAACAATATGAACGTTAGGAGTCTATTAAATGAACAGCCAGGTACATAATTTAGATGTACCCAAGAAGTTTAACGCACAAGCTTTAAGAAGGCATAACATTTGAATTTCTGTTTTGAACCAAACCATCAAATCAGGGTTCCAATTTTGAAGAAGTTAGTAGAAAGGAAATATTTAAACAGAAGTTAACATAAACCACGTACCACTATTTTTCAGAAGGGAAGCTTGGGCAAATACACATAGTACTAAACTTCAAGTTGTTTCCTTTAATATTTAGAAAACTGGTTTTATTCTTAGTTTTTCAGAAAAATGATTTTAAGTATTAGCACCTACATTGTAAATGACTCAAACTTAGATTTACACTTGAAATAAAGCCACACACAATCAATTAAGTAATCCTATATTCTTCCATTTCTGAGTATTTCAGTAGAGCACCAAGAGGGAAAGAGCAACATGTGAGTAACCAGCAAGCTGTTCTCAGCTGTGAGACACATGCCCAGGCACCTTCCTGGGACAGGATTCAGAAGTCAGAGTTTTCCAGCACACTCTGTATCACCTCAGTTTTAGTTATTTTTAAGGTGGAAATTTCTATGCAAGTTTATAAAACCCATCCAGCTACACGTTAGTTTATTAAACCACAGTTGACCTGAGATGCAATTAGAATTTTGACATTTTTCCATACTTAGTTCACAAGTTTATTATGAAAAACACTGCAGCTCTGTCCTGCAGTAACATTGTTTTACAGAAAAAAACAGTTCTGTTCAAAGTAATTCACTATCCTTGGACAATTACAAGGGACAATATGGTAGGGCAGAGTGGAAAAGGGAACTGAGTGCAGACAAAAAAAATAATCAATACAATTAAATTAAACAGTATTCCCTGAAAATAAAACAAACAAACAGTTTCAGAACAAATATGAGGCCTTGGTACTTATTTTAAAAATGTTCTTTAAGCTTCAATGATTGTTTGCTGCTACCCTTATCTACAGTCATGCTGAATAAAGCTATAGCTAAATGGAAAGTTAAATGTATTCACGAGGTGTTAATGTCTACATCTTATTATTTGCAGTCTCTCAGAGAAAGCAAAAGTAACTACAAATAGCGCTATGCCAGAAACTGGTTTCTTGACCAACAATGTTGCTTCAGCATGCAATGAACTGGTTCATTCTAAAGTGGTCACAGTTGTTGACGACAAGAGGCTTTGTATTGAATATGGCACGTCTTTTGGTCCATGTGAAAACAAAGTTTGAATGTTAAATATTTTCTGACACTTTGGAGTTACTGTTGCTCTTCCCATTTTCTTTAGGTCAACATATGGTTCATGGCAATACTGTACAGGTCTAAAATCTCTTTACAGGAAGTAGTCTGGGGTGCGACGAGTAACATGCGGTTCACCTCTGCGTGGTGCCGGGTCAAACTGCAAACTGAAGAGCACAGACATCAATGAAAACACAAGAGCTCAGCTTACATTCACATATGTTCTAGCTATGAATTTACAGTGGTTTAGTACAGGTGAATCTTTGCAAGTTTTATCAACCAAGTTAAGTATTCTAGAACAAGTGTTACAGCTCTTCCACTCCCATTAGTATGTATTTATAACCATCACATTTTAAATTCCTCTTACCATGAAGGTCTGGAGAGAAATTAATTTTAGCTTTAAGACTCAAACTGGTCAAACATTAGTCTCTATTTAGAAAGTTAAAGTCTTCAGTTATTATCAAAGAGGGCAGTTTGCACAGTGCTTTTGCATCATTTACTAGTTAAGTTGCTGCTGCAGTAGTTAATTAGAAATCTCATTCAAAAAGCTGACATCCCAACATCTGAAGAATTCAAAGATTCCGAAAGTCTCCTGCCCGAGACCAACAGGAAGGCATTACCTTAGATGTGACAGACTACTCCTGCTCTCAAATCACATCCCTACACAGTAATTCATTAAAATCCAGGTAATTATACAAAACAAAAATGAGGAGTCTCACTTTAATCTGACAGAGATGATCTCAACAGCAACTGTTCCAGAGGCTTGACTCCAAGACTAACCCAACAATTCCATATTCACTCCACCTCCCAGAAGCATAGAGGGGAAAAAACCCCCATGCTTTAACACAATTAAGTGGTATTTTAAAATCACAGGCAATGTAATTCTCATTTTTAAACATACTTACAAGGAGTATTTTAGAGTATCATCAAGTTCCATAATTGCAGCCTGGTTGCCACAACGGTAACAATAGTTTGGAGCACTGAAAATTGTTACTACATTCCGATCATGGCACCAGTTGTACCCCTGGAGGAAGGAAAAAATAATTATGACAACCAAGTTCACGTACCCCATGTAACCACCTGACTAGAAACCAATCTTTTAATGCACACAGCTCTAAGTGGCATTTATAGGGTTATTTTAAATAAATTTAAGGCCGTGTCTTTTTTTCCTTCTGGAGAGAAAAAGGGTAAAGGAATTTTGGCCATCATAGGTTGCCTCCTACTAGTAAATATGAGCTAGATATTAAAAAAAAAAACCAAGAAACAAACCACCTAGCAAGATTTCTCCATTGCATTAACATTAAATAGTTAAAACAGCAATTCTGAAGTGCACAATCTACTCTGAACCTTCAACTGTGATCACCAAAACCAGAATCCAGACACACATTTAAACATCTGAACTGCTAGGAATAACTAGAGGCCAAGAACAAAAGCATACATCCAAGCTAAAAAGAAAAAATACACCTTTTTTTTCAAGGAACACATATTTAAAAACCTTTTTATCTACACAGAAATGCAATACCACATCTAGTACCAAAGCCTGATTTGGGATATTACTGTAAATTTTCAGGAAAACAAGGCCAAAATAAAGGTTATTCCACTGTCAAACTCCTTTAGTAGCACATGAATACTGTCAAGGTCAAGTCTCTGGAAGCCTCTCAGCTGGATCATCAGTTGTCACAGCAGCAGATGCACATCTCTGACACACAGAGCATGGAATAATCAGACCAAGGACACAATCCAAAGTTTGAACACACAGGCTGTCCCTGCTCACCTCCATTACCAACTGATGAGCTCTTGAAACCAACGTAAGGCCATTAGCATGGTTAAAGGTTTCTGAAATATCCTGTCCAAATGTGTAACCTGCACCTCGAGGAGAAATTCCCCAGCCACCACGATCATCTGGATCTGACCATAGCAAATCACACATTGGACCCTGTAAGAGACGTAGATAGATGATGTTTCAGAGGTGAAGTGCAAAGAACCCGAACCCAACAAAACCACAAAAAACTTGCACACAAACCACCCCTGCACAGCGCTTTGAAAAGTATGTTTCTTTCTTTAAGCAAGGAGATGCCCCTCATTTTTCCTTTAAAAAATCCAGAACAGGAAGACAGGCACTTTAATATTGCTAAGTTGATCTGAATTTCATTTTCAGCCTGTGAACTCAACACCCCAGTACATACTGAATCATCAATCTCATTGGCTTAAAAAAAAGTACCTCATGGGGAACTTCCTGCAAGCGATCGAGTGCTCTGATGTGATCCAGTGTATCTATAGATGGAGAGAGGCCACCATGTAGACAGAAAATCTGCAAGAGTTAACATACATGAAGTTTATTTGCATTAATCAGTGCAGTTAGAACAGTTTAGAATAAATGATTAGGAGAAAATCTGCATGAGGTTCCCTTAAAGATGAGAACTGACAGAATGCAGTGTTAAGAGCTCCCTTTACAACGAAAAACATTCAACTTTGTCAAATGTCAACATACCTGGCCATCCACCAAGGCAGTTAGAGGCAAGTAATCAAAAAGGTCTGTAAAGTATTTCCAAACATTTGCATTTCCATATTTCCTTAAACATTCATCATAGAAACCATAAACTTGTGTGATTTGCCTGCTTTCATGGTTCCCTCGAAGAATTGTGATACGTTCACGGTAACGGACCTAAACAGAACAGATTATTTTAGAGCACCAATGAGTAACTCTTCCCCAGAACAGAATTTGCACTTTTCATTCCCTGCCACACGTCAATAAAGCAATCAAAACCAAACCCTTCTGAAGATTCAATTATAACCTTTGAGGTAAAAAAAAGGAATAATTTATTGAAATCTTCAACTGCCAAATACTTTTGAGATTAATTACAAGTTGTATTTATTATTACTAGTGGACTTCACTACACCTGTGCATTAAGCTGATCTCTCCAAGCAGATTCTTAAATTGCTACTTAGTCAAGTAATAAATAAACTCAACACTCATTTTAGATAAAGCTCAGGCTTGCACCTGAACATGAATTTTTTTTAAGAAGTGACTTAGAAAACTAAGACAGCCAAGAAGTCAGTTTTGGTACCTCTAATACCAATGCATTGTTATGCATTATGAAAATCATAACAGATATTAAGTGTAGTCAGGATAGTAATGATATATTTTACACTAAACTGTACAGCTGAGAAGAAAAGTTACCTTAAGAGCTACAAGCAATGTGACTGTT
Source organism: Corvus brachyrhynchos (assembly GCF_000691975.1). Taxonomy (NCBI): domain Eukaryota; kingdom Metazoa; phylum Chordata; class Aves; order Passeriformes; family Corvidae; genus Corvus; species Corvus brachyrhynchos. Next base: position 2,184,358 of record NW_008237902.1, on the reverse strand, counting down.
TCAACTGAGTAATATCCTCTGTCAACATAGTCCCCCATAAACAAATAGTTTGTGTCTGGTGATTTGCCTCCAATTCTGAAAAGTTCCATGAGGTCATGAAATTGTCCATGGACATCTCCACAGACTGTGACTGGACATCGCACTTCTTGTACATTGGATTCTTTTGTCAAAATTTCTTTAGCCTATAAAACAAAACAGCACATAAATTGTGAGTTTGTCTATTAACAGTCGTTTTATTCAAAACACACTCTACGACTTCCAACTCTGCTACCTGCTCTCTTTAGGACCTCTTGTCCCTTCCTTCTCTGAAGCACTTGAGGTAAAAGTTTTTTTATTTAAAACAGCATTTTGCTTTATGAAACCCTGTACAAGTAATTAGTAGTTGAGTGGCTTTTTTCCCTCCTTAAGGATGGTATCTTAAGTAAAACTTCAGACTTTCTACAAAAACGGTTCTGTGAAGCATAAAACAATGATCATTGCTACTGCAACTTAAGAAGTTTTTAAGTATTTTGAAAAATTAAATCTAAAAATCCTGCCAACATCTTACCTCTCAGCGCACAAACTCAGACATGGTCAAAACACTACCAACACTTTGGCACCCATTTGTACAAACATCTTCAACCTACCTGCAAGGGGCAGGGAGTCCTGCATGAAGCAGAACGAAACAAACATCCACAGGTACCAGCAATTACAGAGCAAGTCATTACCTGCACAAGCTTTCTCAACAAGTTTTGTGATTAAACACAAACATCAAGTTGTGTCTTTATTAACCAAAGCTGGGTAAGATCTTTGTCATCACCATTTTTTTCCCAAAAAATTGTGTTATATATATAAGTTGCAGACAAAGGTAATTTGTATGAAGAAGCACAGGCTAAATATAGCACCAGAAAGATAATTTTGAAATAATGCAAGACAGTTGTTACAGTTTGTTCTCAGAACAGTCACCAGACACATGCCACAATGATTTGCTAAATCAAGAAGGTATTAGAAATATAAATAGTAATGAGTTTACTAGTTACCATCTACAAAGATTTCCCTGTTTTTCAATAGTCAATGCTCCTATTCAAAAAGGATCCTTTTTTACCTCATTACCTCCGTTACTAGAGAATATATAAAAACTATATTCTATTCTATAATCCAAGTTGTCTACAAGACAGTGGCTGACACTCCCACCCAAAAGTGGTCTCACTGTCCCCACACGTCATCCTGGCTGACCACCACAGTCACCACTTCAAACAGAAGCAACATGTAAGTTTAACGATGGAAAATTCATTAAATTCAATGTTTCATTCAACACTGCAAAGAAATGCAAAAATGCAGTGTGGTTAAGCACCCTGTACAACACAAAGCTTTAGATGTCACTCTGCAGACATATTTACATCAAAAGTCAGTCTCATATGACAGTTTCCACATACAGTGTGCTCAGTACTAAAGATAGGTCATTCCTGGCTTGTGGTTGATGCTAAAAGTGCAGATTTATTTTAAGATAGCCTGACTTGAGTTAATTTTAACGCAGTGACACTCACCGGATGTTTTGAAGGTGTTTTAACAGCCTTAGCCTCTTCTAATACTCTCTTACATTAGAAGCATTAGCCAGCTTAATTCTCCTTTTGACAGAGAACATCACAGATGCTTACAGCACTTCGATATAAAAAAACCCCCTGCTCTTTAATTAGAATGTTTCTACCACTGGATTTTCTTAACACACTTGAAGCACTGCACAAAGAATGCAGCATTCATTTTTCATCAAAGGTATGCAGCGTTTGTGCTGAAAATGGCAGAGTTCTCAGCAACTGAGTTGTTGCTTCCTCAGTTTCTGAAATATTAAATCACTCAGATACGCACATGACCAAAAACACAGAGAAGTCAGCTACTCTGATGGAAAAAGACTGTTCCAGGTCAACTTGCAAAACAGCAACCTCTGCTTAAATCCTGCAGTGGAGGAATGCTGGTGCAGGGATTCCAACATTTCCATGTTCTAAAGCCAGCTCCATGCAACACTGTGTTAGGAACTGCTTAGTTCATTTACAGTCTTATGTCCCACAGCATTGGAAGTGGCACAACCTCAAGTGCTTAAACACTCTACTTGGCTCTACAAAAGAGCTTCAGCAGAGCTGAAGATAGAAAAAACAACATCCTGAAAACAAGCCACCAACAAGCAGTCTACTATATCCCAACTTCCACATTAAATGAATTCCTATATAAAGGTAAAGCAAAAAAAAAAAAAAAAAAAAAAAAAAACACCAAAACAAGGACTTTTAATATACTGTAACACAATACAAACACAAGTTGGTAAGACAACATTACATTTAATGCTATAATTTCACAATGGTAAGAAATCACTAATACTACCCCTACAGTACCTGTGCCCCTGACCTTGTACTAGATCAAACACAGCCCTGTGAACTCCACCTGGTTCCACTCCCTCTTTTTATTGATTCTTTTATCGAGATCCATGATCTCTGCTGCTTACTCACCACATCACACAACTCCCTCCCCCCACCCATCCTCCCCTCCAACAAATGCACTTCCCACCAGCAGCTCTCCTACACTTCCTCACAGAGAGGAAGCAGTAGAGCACTCTTCAGCATCCTTCAGTAGAAGGTAGAAAACTCCTTGATCCAACCACCTGACAAAGGAGAACTAGGTAAGACACACACACACACCCCACCCCTTGAACTTCAAAAACCCAGTGACCTATTGCCACAAAGGATAATAGTGCAACACTGCAGTATTTTGACATCAACATTTTGAAACATCCAGGCTTCACTGCCTATCATCAGGATAAACAATTACAAAATTCATAAACAGATTCTCTTGAGTACTTACTAACTCTTTGGTATCTCTGCCTTTTTTCAGTTCTTAACAATTCTTACCATTAAGACAGCCCTGAACTTCTCTACACCTCCAACACTTAATTAATCTTTTTTACATAGTAGAATACCACCACAAGTCAAACTTCTGTGGTGTGGGGTACTTAACTTAAGCAAAAACTTGTTCTCAACAACCTACTATATTACAGTTGTAAGACCTCGCCTCTGAATCAGTTTAATTATTTTTTCAGCACTACACTCACATTTCAAAATAAAATGCAAACAGATACAGAATAAGACTGCAAAGAAAACATTACTTCAAGTTGATAAATGCTAATTTTACAGCCAATTACCAATAAAGTCTAATACAGAAAAAACACACAGCTGTGAGACAGTTAAACAAGAAGAGTATAAGAACCACCAAGTGCAATGCTGTCATAAACATAAACACTGTGTCATAAACACAGAGGTGGGAAGTTACATATTTTACTCAGAACAATCTCAAAGTTCAAACAATATGCACGTATCAAATACATTTCAGCTTAGTCATAGTGACTGGAATTCATTCCGACTTGATACTGGCTTACTCAGTCATTTCACTGTGAAGAGAAGACTTGTATAATCCAAAACTCAACAAGAATAAAACCAATATTGGTTTAAACACACAAGAAAACAACCAATTTTCATTTTATTATAAAGAGTAGCACAATAAAAAGCACAACCTAGTACTTAAGAATTAAACCATACCTGGCCTGTTGCACATCATCTAAAGGCCCAGCTTAACAGTACCAAGCTGCTTTGGTGCCTCTGCTTACAAAGCACATCTCAGCAAAAAGCTGTTCTTAAAATGGAAAGATCAGCTTCATCATTTTAAGACAGTACAAGATCCAAGTGTATGAACTACCATGGATGAGAGTTTTGAAAAGATGACTATTAACATTACTACCATATGATTTTTCAGATCCTCAGTTTATTTAATGAGATGCAGTGGTTGTATGCATGCAGACATCTCTCTTACTTCCCCTGCTCCCTCCATATATTTTTATCCTATATGCCACAAATTAAGGCTCAGAGTCAAGTGCCATAAAAGCCATAACCCATCCATATTACTTCCTCAACTCACTCTGTGCTGAGGATAAGCAAGTTTCCGTCATGAGCAGCACACATCATCAACGCTGGCTCACAGAAATAATTTCCAGTGGTCCATTTCTGCAAAATCCTCTGAATTAATCTGTATCCAAATTCCTCTGTGTTTCCAGAATATACCAGATATTTCTTAATTACTCCAACCTCTTCTTAGGTCCCCAAATTCTAGCACGAGCTCTGACAACTAAGCCCAATTATCTACCCTGAAAAACTCTGGGCCACATAAAAGAAAATGACAAGACCCAAACCAAACAGTAAACATCACTGTGTCTGTGTAGAATTCAATGCTTGAAGCAGCACTATGAAGCACTCATCAAAAGATTACCACTAACTCAGTAAAGGAAATACAACCACTATTTTAATTAGACAACACAGCTCCAAAGTCATGGTTGCAGATGGTAACATGTCATTCTTGGCAGACCAGAATTCACACCTGCAGCCCACCATGCTGTCTAGTAAAGTATGTAATGAGAAACATCCACTGTAACCAAGAAATAGTTATTTGTAGTTACCATAAAGATATTTTGATGAGATTGAAGACTTCAACCACACCCATAATTTCCTGTCACTAAGGTGCACAGGATGTGACTAAAGACACAATGATCAGCTAATTGGGATGAATACTGGTTTTAGCTGTCCAAATATCATGACCTGGAAGAGATTCCAGTTCCAAGCAAAGTCATCCATTACAGTCAGCAATTCTTCTGCAGAGTCAATGCTTTTCAATTTAAAGGTTTCCCCCGCTCCTTACATGGGGAGGAAAGAGAGCAGGTTCAGACAAGAGATGGGCTCATTTTTTAAAGCAAAAGTGTTTTCATTCACTGTCTTACATTTTAAACAAAATTAGATAAATGAAGCCTCCAATAAAACCCTTCTGTGAAGGGGGCATGGCAGTCAGATTACACATGACACAAATGGGAAACTGATTTATGCTGAACTTCACAATCCACTAAGGAGTTCAATGTGAATGTATAAGTAGGAGCAAAATTAAAATACAAAGCTCCCCAGTGACTTTTAATTATTTAGTATTCCAAAGTAAGTAAAACCAGGATTTCCATCCACATAAAAGTCTGAGCTGCAAAATAGTCTTTTGCTGGGACAGAAGATGATACATCTGCTTTCTCTCTGGATTTGTGACAAGCACCTACACCTTCATTTCTAATCTCTTCTGTTCGGTGAGAAGAGAGACCAGTTTAAATACAAGATCTTAGCCAACCAAAAGAGCAATCCCAATGCCAGGACTGCTGTAAGATTAAATAAGACAACCACTTTCCTTTGTCTCCTGTAAATTCTAGATGATCTACAAGAAAGCATGCAAGCAGCAAACTTCTGCCAAATAACCCTCTCTACCTTACAAAAGGACTGACACCATTCAAACTTTGATAGTCCCCATAACATTTCCATTTGAAAAGATCAGTCTTACACACTCAGTAACTGATGAGTGTTCTTTCCCTCAGAAGCAAATCTGCAAGAAGGGGGAAAGGGTATTTATCCAGCAGTAGTTGACAAGAGCAGTGGGGATAGGAACAGGATCTTCTGAAAGAACTCGATGTCATTATTTTGCTTCACACAAAAGATCTTAGTATCTTTAATTTTAAATTGAAGAAAAATAATCTAGAAAAATCTTTTTTAAAAAACATAAGAAGGCAAATAACTCAAGAACCTTTATGCCTTCCTTGCCTCATGGGAGTTCCAAGAAACACAGCAATGACAGCAATGCAGGAAGCCGACCACTTACAGGGATGTTTTTCAGTCCTGTCTGTAGAACAAGCTGTACTCATTTTGAATCATTCAAGTTGTTAAAAGAAATAGGCTAAACCTACTCCCAAACTAGTTATGCCTGATATCCACAAGTCCAGCTTCATGCAATGAACTAGATAGAAGTTCTCAACCCTTTTGTTCCAGTAACTCCAACACAGCTTGGCAGTCATGCTACAGGTCAGGATACCAGTTGGAGGATGGCATGTCAAAACTCAAGAAAAAGTTTAGAGCCGACCAGCAAGCATGAAACACCTGTATTGGAAGGCATGTTCAAGACATTCAGCAGAAATCCTGGAGACCTGGCTACCGAGTAATTGAGCTCCAGCATTCATTCTTTAGTCAGGAATAGACTTTTTCCAGCTTAATATATACTACCTGAAGTAAAACAACTAACAACAGCATTATTGAATACAGGTCTAGTGTTTAAGGGTCCCTAAGCAAGGGTGAAAATTCAATCCCTGCTCCTCTGATTCCCCTCACACAGATCTGTTGTACGAGGCCTTGTGAACTCCTGCCAGACACAGCCAGACAGGATTGGGTTTTGTGCTGGGCAAGGCAACCCAGATGAGTAATTGAAAATGTCTCAGAAGCAATCACAGAGCAGCACTGTCATCACATCTGAGGAGGCAACAGCCTTAGCACAGGTAGATTTGGAAGAGGACATCAGTCTTGCAGCCACATCCATATCTTCAGCCTTAAACTGGTAGAACTCAAGTAGGAACTCGCTCTGACTTAGGAGTGCTTACTGCTGTTAGCTTAAGCTGTGCCCAAAACAACAAAAGTATCTTTCACTCCTACTTGATCACAACTAATGCTACAATTAAAAAGCAAAAAACCAAAACCAAACATCTTACTGCCAGCACAACTCAATTTTTACAGGATTTACTAGAATTGAAAAAAAAAAACAAGAAAAAACCCAGAAAGCTGCTGATGCTACAATCAGCGGCACATTCAAGACTGAATTTTCATATGCACATCAAGATGTTCTATGTAAATCCGGACTAGGTGAGAAGGCTGGTGAGGCTGACACTTCAAATGCCTTCTGTGGAAAGAGATAATTTCCATTTTACATTATCAACCACAATAAAAGAAAAAAAAAACCACTCAAAACCCAAACCAAAACAAAATCCACCAGAAAAAAAAAAAACCACAACAAATCCATCACAACAAATCAGAACACTGGGCATGAAAAGACTTTTTTTTTAAAGTGTTCCAGAATAATCTAAAACACAGTTATTTAAATGTTACAATAGGCTTTGTACACTATACTCGTAACTCTTCAGAGACAGAAGGTGCAACTACATTGCCCCATCAGTGACCCAATCCCTGGGAAAGTTCAACAAAGCAGCCCTAAGCCACTCTCTGGTCTCCCAGAGCCCCTTGAACAGCTACTGAGGGGCCCTCCTGCCGTTGGCAGCAGAGCTCCCTTGCTACAGAATCCAGAAGCCAGTGCAGTGCTAAGGCAGAACTGCAATGCTGCACATTCCTCTTCTGCCAGGGCCAGGGGTGGAGGGACACAGAACTTGCCCAATACACAGCCCACCACACAGGGTACACCACACTCTCACTATCTGGGAATTCTGTTGGGGCAGGTTTCTTGGCTGATTTACAGCAAGTTCAGACAGGAACACTAATTTTCCCAATCATCTTAAGTCTGAAGAATAGTTAGTTATACATGATGGATATGGGAATGCAAAAGCTAGCTAATGAAAAAGCCCTTGCAAATGCAACTGGAAACAGTTTAAAACATTCACTCCTGGCCAAAAGTAATCAGCTAAGAAAGATAACTCCTGAACAGCAGAGAAGTAGAAGGGAACATGTGCCTCTGTCTGAAAAAGAAGTCGGGCAGACAATTCAGCTTAAAACACAGGAGTGAGAGCCACAAAACATGTAAGTTCTACACATTAGAGGAACTGAACCTTGATTGCAGAGGCTTTAGTTTCATTAGTAACATACTTGTCCTCTCAGAATTAAGTCACTTAACATAAGCTAAATGAGTTTGAGCAACTCACACAGCTGCAGTGGGTATAAGCATGTTTGGTTAGAGAACCCCTAACCTGGAAGATCAGGCGCTAAAGTCAAAATTCTGCAACAGGAAAAAAATTATAAAAATACACCATGAACAAGCTACTTACCAGAGGACAGTATGGCCTGGAAACATATTTACACTATGAATATTAGCACTGGTGACAAATCAAAAAGCAGATGTAACCAATATCATTGTTACAGATCAAAAACTGCAGAAGTCAAAGCTTGAATCAAGGCTCCTTGAATGCCTTTACCAATATCAGCCCTTCACTTAGTTTACAGTATTTTGTCTAGCAGCACTGTCCATTCAAAGGTGTTTTACTAGCAATTCAAGAACCCTGAACACTCTACACAGTATGTATGACCAAATAGTCATCTCTCTCTCCAAAAACTGGATGCCATACTGAAACTCACTAATTATGGAGTAGTGTTTTCAAGAGAGTGACTCTGACATCTCTGCCTCCACCTGCACTAGATACCTTCCGCAATAACCAAAACAAACGCTATCCAAAAATTCACCTCACTCCTTTGTGCAATTTTAGACTGTCATCCCACCTTCCTGAGCAATGTACCACACCCTAGCTCCTGTGATAAAGGGCATTTATACACAGACAAGACAAGACCATTTCCCTCTACCCTCACAATGTATGAAAAAGAAACTCTAAACCAGCATCCTTTCATTCAAAATGGCCAGTGGAAAAACTCTCACCTGGCAATAAAGGACTTTCTTTCTCCTCTGCCAATAAACAATTCAGCACTAACAGGACAAACACTGCTGACATATAACTGGACTGGGTATATTTTGACCACTTCTTTAGAACTTGCTCTTCTCAAATGCTGAAGCAAAGCACACCCAATCGGTCACTCAACTAATGTAACATTAAATACAGAGCACGTACTAAGTCTAGAATAATTTAACTGCTACTCAGAGGTTGATTATTTCAAATCATCTGTGAAGTATAATGTATTATTCATGGTTACAAATTATTTCTAGACTTCGAAGATGTTTCTCCCCAGTTCCCACCACCACCACCACCACCCAGGTAACCCGGCTCAGTGAAAGACACACCAAGAAAGTAACTGGGATGCACAAATGGCCACACAATTACTGTGTTTGTAAAAAGCTGTTACGTTCTTCAGGTATCAATACTGAAATACAAGAAAGCCGTTAGGCTTGTCCTTATTAGAGAGGCACCAGCCTGCACACACAAAGCCCCAGCAGATCAAGAAATACTCGTCAGGGAGATCATCCAATCAAACAGTGTTATCAGGAAAAAGCCCTTGAATTTTTTTGATTGTTTATTTTAACTAGCCCTAGCTACAATTCAGTGTGGTGAAGAACAGTTTATACCTAGTAGGGTCCTCATCTGTCCTTTGGAACAATAGCTGTATTTGACACTGTCTTTAAGCCATTCATGCAAAAACAGCCTTTTGGTGTGGTTACATCCACAAAACTACTTAAACAGTCCAAACAAAGCACAACCCAGAGAGCTTTCTGAGAGTCGGTGCTGGGAGCATGGGAACACATTAAAGCATCACACCCCCCTGCCATGAACACAGCAGAGACAAAATGGAAAACTCGGACATCAAGGGCCTACTTCCAATTCCTTGCCTCAGCAACCATGAAGAAACTTAACTACTCCTAGCAGAAAGTCCAAGTAAATCCACCTGTAGTTACCAGCAACAAATCAATTTTCCCTAACATCACCAGCCCCATGGCTGAACTCTGCACAGTGCTGACCACACACCCAGCACACAGAGGGAACTGTCACCCTACCCAGAGCTCACAGTCACCCAACTCAGCCAACATGAAGGCTGCTGCTAAATGACATTGTTCAGGTAGATTTTGCTCTCACGTTCTCATAGCCTCTCATCTCAACACACATTAGTCAGACATAAAGTTTTCTTTTATTTTTTCGTTTACCATTATCTCGGTGAGGAGCGTTACACATTTATCCATAAATACAACTCATTTCTATTCTCCACTGGGAAAAAAATGAAAATGTCATCTTGTGCAACACTGATGACTGGGACTACTGTATCTCCTGTAAGGAATTTCTAGTTGTATGCTTGCTCCTCACTGAACCAAAACCCCCAGCATACTGCAAGCTTTTTGTACATCCCTCATGGTCCTGCAAGTTACCATACAGCCCCACAAAATGAGGCCATATGCACCCACTCCTGTGGGATTCAGGACTCAATACCCATCAGTTTATAAACAATGGCAAGTGAAATACTTGCCTCTCGCACAAAGCAATACAAGGAAGAAGCTGGACCACTGTCATTGGAGACGCACATGGAAATAGCCAGGCAGTGACATTGCCACTTGCTTGCAACACCGTTTAAAATACACAGCCTGGATCAAATGGAAACAATGCTGAGTTGCTGGAATACAAGTGAACTAAAATCTATATTGGAGCAAAAGCCTGTCTGGCCAAAAGCACTGCAAGTTCTTTACTAAGATCATAGACAGTCCTCTTGAAACAATTTGCTTCCAAAACAACCCGATGTAGTATTTGAAGGCATGATTCCAATTTTAAAATATTCTAAGTACTTTCTCTGGCAAGTACATCAATAACTTCATGTATTCGTTAATATCCACTTCCCAAACAACTCACAAATATTCCATCTTCCAGTCTAGAAATACAGGAATACATAAAACCTTCAGTAGTAAAAAATCCCCAAAAAAACCAAAAAACCCAACAACAACAACCCTCAACTATTAAGTTACAACCAGAACTAGAATTCAACTGGAAAATGCCTCTGGATGCTACCAGAACAACATTTTCCTTAATTTCCAAAACGCAATCTATCCTGACTTGGCTTTACAACCTTTCTAAGCTACAAACGTCTCAATCGACACATTGCTCTGTAACACCCACGTCTCAACATTTTCAAACCATCACCACGAAAATATATAGTTATATGGGATCTCGAATGTTTATTCTGTGAATTTCGTGCAACCCAGAACCTTATTGAGGGAAGCCAAAACCTCAAAGGAAATTTACCCTTCAATTAGCTATAAACATGTCTGTGGTTATTCATATCATGAAAAAAAAAAAAATCAAAACAGCAGCTCTTCATCGCTTGTAATTTCCAAACGCTTACCACAACCTTTTATTTCCACTGTAATAACTCACGCTTTTGGGGGCTGATTTAACATTTTAACCGGGGGGTCTCTCGGGGGTCTCTCCCGAGGATCCA
>NW_008237902.1:2159035-2172539 GCF_000691975.1 Corvus brachyrhynchos | reverse complement strand
GGGGCACGGTCCCCGCCTGCCAAGCGCCTACTGCGGGGTCGGGAGGCGATGTATCTGAGGGCTTTGTGCGGCTCCACAGTGTTTATGGCTCTCGCTGCAGTTAATGCATATAGATATCTCCGAGGCGGGTGCCAGGAGGCTGGTGTCAGGGTCTTTGCGGTGACAGGACGAGGAGCAGTCGCCGTAAACTAAAACACAGAAAGTTTCACCTCCACACGAGAAAGAACTTTACGTTGAGGATGGCAGAGCACTGGAACGGGCTGCCCACGGAGGGCGTGGAGCCTTCCTCTCTGGAGACTTTCAAAGCCCTCCTGGACACGTTCCTGTGTCACCTGCTCCAGGTGACACGGCCCTGGCAGGGGGTTTTGACTGGGTGATCTCCCGAGGTCCCTTCCAACCCGAACAATTCTGTGATTCTGAAGTTCTGAGCCCAGTTATCGTGTCCGTCAGAGAAGAGGGAAGTGGATGGCGCTTGCTGGTGTTGGGTACTTTGAAATAAAGCTTTTCCCTTCTAAATCATGAGCATTAAATACCATTGTAATTGTACCACTAGATAATGCTTAGGTTGAAAAGGCCGTGCTGCATTTCTTTAAAACAATTTATACTGAAAGAGTTCTTGGAAGTCTAGACAGAAGTAATGTGTGAACTGCAGTGTAAGTGTTCAGTAAAGGAAATTAGTGGTGGACCTTTCAGGAAACTTTCAGGAAGGTGGTATTTTTTCAGGAAACTAGTGGTGACCTCAGCTACCTTAGTGTAATCAGACACTTGCTACCTAAGGGAAAATATGTCAGTAAGACAGCGATAAGTTGCAATTAAAAAGAATGTAAGAAATATGCATCACCAATTTCTAATGGATTATGTATTCTATTGCAATCTGCATCTTAAATTATAGAGGAAGATTTCCCTTAAATAACTTACAAAAGGCATGAAATGATCAGTAAAAAAAAGTAATATTTTTTCATTTAAATGGGTCAGAATGTTGATAAAATGTTGATTTGTTAATTTCAAGGGGCACAATGACTTTTCCTAGTTAATTTGTGTTAATTTTCTTGCCTAATATGGAGTCTGGCTTATTAAATGCTTTGCCTACTATTGAAGCAAATTAAGAATTCCATCGTGAGCAAGGGGTAAGGAATATTTGCTTTCATGGGTCAGTCTCGGTTTCTTGGTGTCATAGTCTCCTGCTACACATCAGTTGGTTTGAATTACCTGACTCAGGTTTTGTTTATCTTCCAAAATATTTTTGCTGTTCCTACACAGGTTCCCATCGTCAGATGGCCTTTGTTTTGTGCTTGAAGTTGTAGAAGGAAAAGTACCATTCATTGAGAAGTGATGGGTTTCAAGAATTCGCTCTGTAGCACATCTTCCCAAAACAGTCTTGAGCAAAGAATATGAAGCAATAACATCAACTCTTGTGTATTTTGCCAAGCTAAAGTTCATTTTCTTTAATAACTGTTGACTTTCTGGTATAGTTAGACGTTTGAGGATCACACTGCAAACCATTCACATAAGCTGTGCTTTCCTCACACCTACCTGATAAAACAAGGCAGGATTTCAGTTGCAGTTTCATAGGCAAACAAGCCAGGTTAATAGTTTCTTCCTGCTAGTGTGGATCAAGACTCCTCAGAGATTAACAATCACTGCTGTCTTGAGAGCAACTGTCATGGTTCCCAACTCCACCGTTGGTTCCCAGGAACATAGTGGTAAAGAAAGGAGCACTTGTTTGAAAAGACTCAGTCATAGCTCTTTTTCAGACAAACTCCACTTGGGAAGGGGTAAGTGATTCAGCACTCTCTGCTTGCTACTGAAAGCTGAAGCCGTGCCACTCACTATAGGAGAATTCAGGACTCAGCAAAGGAAATTCAGGATTCATTTATCTGGACACTCACAGAGAAGGGGAAATCCTCAGTTTCCATCTCCATCCCAAGCATTAGCTCTGTATTTTATCCTCATACTGTTTTGAATTGTCTATATGTGGATCAGAAATCAGATCTCCTTCCTCCCTCTGACTTGAGAATGACAATCAATAGTTTAGAGAGTCCCAATTGCTTTTCTCTTCTTAGATATTTATCTGAGCCTTCAAAGGAGAATGTGATAATGAAAGGATACATACTGTATTGCATAAGTCAGGGGTTTGTCAGGGCTTCAGATTCACAGTAAGATTAAACTGTGACCTGTGAGATGGCAGTAATAAATTGTATTTAGTATATGAATATATGCCAGGTGTGTGTGTGGTTTGTACCTAAGGAGCTGTCTAGGTGTGGCTGCCCCAGTGAGTCAGGGGTACTGAGGCCACACTGCTGTGCTGACACCTGAGTCAGGGACCCATGTGTGTCACATGTGTGGCATTCTGGAGAGAGGTGAACTGGTCAGGCTGACTGCACTTAGGTTTACACACATCCAGCTGTAGGTTATTCAGCTGTTAGCCTATAGTGCCAACTAATTCTGTGCTAGTCTTAAATTAACCTCAAACTCATGGATGAGGGTGCTAGCAACTGCAATAATCGTATCAGTAACACCAACATTTCCATTGTACTACGAGACATCAGTGTTTAAATGCAGATTTATGCAGATTTATATTGCACCGTCCAACTATACAACGTATTGTCAACTTAGCATTGTAGAGTAAGGAACACATAAATTAGTTTTCTTCACACTTGACTCTTTCTGAATATTTTAGTGATTCTAAATTACCCATCAATGCATGTCCAAAATGTCTGTTGCTATGGTGTTTTAATACTAAATGCAGAATTAAAGGGCTATGCAATGAAATATAAAGACTATACTATACAATTAAAAGGCTATACAATAGTGTAACAATGAGCCACCTTTAGATGTAGCGCTGCCAGCTTTGATTAATACATGTATTTCTGCAAGCAAAGAATATAGACCCTGGTACAGTTGTATGGAAGTCAACTGTCTCTATGAGGAAAGGGACTTCTGATCAACTAAAATCAGAAGTACACGTGATGTAATCTCTTGCATATTCAGATACTGGCCACTATTGGATAAAATATATGGTTTGTGTCTTAACAGTCCTACTAAGTCAGATAAACCTGTCATCTTAAGTAGAACCATTGCAAAAGACCGAAAGAAAAATAGAACACATTTACATCAGATATTTGTTACATCACCACAAACAAATACTATTTCTGTATATTTGACTAATTTCAGAGTCCATATAGTACATGACAAAATCAGTGACATCAGTAATACCACTATCAACAGAGGCCCACTTGCTTTAACTGAATGGCTTCTGTAAAATATGGAATCTCATTATTAACCACCTTGTATGCCACAAAACATATTACTGAAACCTGCTAGTTCATGATTCACCCTCGTGTTGTAGATAAACCAGGAAGTGCAGTGTCTTACTGAAAGAAGAAATTACAGAGTAACCATGAAAATCACATTTTCAAATCACTATGGTTACAGATATTTCATAGTGAAGAATCTTTAGAAAGCTAGGAATAGAGTGCTGATTCTCAAATATTAGAAGCTTCATATTTTGCAAATATTTTATGTCCTGCTCTCTCCCCATGAGCACTGAATGCTCTGTGTCCAGCCTGGCTGGGTAGGAGCACTGGGGCAGTGGGTACATCCTTGTGCACCTGAGCACAGGGCCATGTCCCTCCTACCTATCATCTACCAGTTTTAATCTCTAGAGCACTTGAAAAACACCACCTCTGCCAGGACAAATACGATCACTTTATCACCAGATGGACAAATACATGATACTGAAATTAACTCACTTTCCAAACATGACAGAAGCATTGAGAGTCGAGAGTAGAGACCCCAGGTCAATAGATACTTGGGCCCATCCCTAAATTCCTTCCTTTTAGACACATAACACAAGCATCTGTGAAATGTCCTGCTAAGCTCACACTTCAAGGCTGTAGGCTTGCTGATTGCTGGTGTGACTCTCTGATCAGCACAGCTTGTGTTATAAGTGCTTTGTTTGGAAAAACTCCTATTATTCAGTCGTCTCCATAAGCTATGTTTAAGTACACAACAAATTATTAATACGTACAAGCAGTTGTCATGGAGATAATATGATCCCAAGTGGGTTTTTTGTAAGTGGCACAAACCTGGCACATCCCTCGTGCCTTGTATGGACAATTCCTACATAATGTTTCCTGTGTTAGATATGGGATAGATATATATCTTTGCTTTTTTTGCCAACACCCAGCAGAGAAACCACTGCTTCTGGCTTTCAGACGGTTGACTTTAGGAATACAAAAAATGTAGGACTTGTAAGACATGGGGTTTTTTAAGCTGCAACATCTTAGCAAGGGGTTGAACTGCTCACTTCTGTGAAATCTCAAACACAATGCCACATCTGAATTATGGCTAAAATCTCGCAGCATGTATTTTCTCTCCTCATCTTGGTCCATAGACTTATGCCAAAATGCAGTAATTATTCCAAAAGAAAGCAGCTGGCTAATGTAGCTGGGGAGGCTTCAGGGCCATAATGAGGATCATTTTCCTTGGAATGAGACTGCTATCCTATTAAATGTCAATAAATCCAGGTGATGCTTTGTTTAGGATTATCATAACATTTCTACTCTTTAACTGTGCCCTTGAGAAGTAGTTCACTGTGCACTTCAACCATTCTGACCTTTATTCTGCACCTCTTGTCTGGTCCTGGAGATTCTGTTCCACTTCAGCCGGGCAACATCTGACTGTTGGAGCCATCCTGTACCTGTTTACTTGAGTGAATGAAGGAGATTCTCTCCATATTATAGCTGTTGCTTCTTTTTTCTTCTTTTCAGATATTTACTCATCAGTTGATTAATGTAACCAATATTACATTACCGTTACTGTCATAATGACCTTGAGCTGGGCCAAGCAGTTAAGCTACAGAAAGGCTGCAAAAAAGAATGGCAGCAAGAAAATTTGAGTTATTGCTCCCTCACTTTCCTGTGTAGTAAATGTACATTTCTTTCATAGCACTGCCACTATCTTACAGTGAAGGAAGCATAAACCCAGCTGGGGAGTACCCATGACTTCTAGTGCATGTTAATATGATATCCATGTTGGTTTGGAGATGTTGCAGGTGTCTTGTGTGACAAAACAGGTCTGCATAATCTGCTAAGGACGGCTTGGCTAAACTGCTGCCTTGCCCTCCAGCTCAGCATCAGTTCTCGAGCCCAGTTCCAAGCAGTGCTGGCTGCTGCTTAAATGCTTCCTCTGAAGAGAGCCTGGGGAGGGAAATTTTCTTCTGAAATCTCTTTGTCTATGTGCTAAAGGACAAAGGAGAAATTCACTGCACAGGCACACATTCTCAGATCCTGATTTCACTTCAGTGTGGTTAACAAGTGTATTACTAGTAATAGCTAGTTACAAATAAGAACCTGACCTTATTTTTAACCTAATACTGAATCAGATCTAATTGTAATAGATGGGTTCATTGCTGTGCTTTGCTCTTTCTCATTCAGAATTTCAGTGCCTTCCATCTTAGGTATTAAAAATAGGTGGCAAGCTGGATAATTATTATTGTTTCAAATCTCATTTGCAGCCTTACATAACAGTGTTCTCACCAAAAAGTTTATTTTAAGTGTGGAGTGGAAGAACATGCTGTAGCAACCTGAAATTACTTGTAGTACTGTAGCTGGGTTATACAGAGTCTAGATAGAACTCTCTAACTCTCTCTTCTTTTTTTGATGAGCCATTTTAATATTAATCAAAACAAAGATATCAATTAACATCAAAATGTATTGACTGCCTGAGCTTTGGAATTACAAAGTCCTGTGCTGTCAGTCCCGAGCATCCTTGGTAATCTTACATTGCCTAAGCAGAAACTGCTGGTCATTCCAGCTCAATGACAGTCCAAATATTTTGTGAGTGTAATAATAGTAAACATGTAAACATGCAAAATGTAATAACAATGGTAAATTACTTAGAAAGAGAATAACCCCAGGTGGATAGAACTGCACTTGATAAACTTGAGCTTCCTCAGCTTGATAAACCTGAGCTTTCTCATTAGTCCCATTAGTAACACTGTGTTCATTCACAAAGTACTGTCTCCATTTTTAGTAGCTAAAACCATTTATCCCTCCAGCCATGAGCTGTGTCACCTTTCCTCATCTTTCTTCATCATATCCATCAAACACATATGACTTGAGAAGGATGAAAAATGTTGGGAAGAGGTTGTGATCAATCCTGAGAATATTAGATACCTCCCTTCAGCTGTAACTAGCTCCCCTGCTCTCCCTGTGATCACAATAACGACAAACCCTGATTCCTTCTATTTGAATAACAATTTTTTTTTCATCTTGTATTTCATTGCATGCTGTGACCTTCCTCCTTAATCAACATCCTTTTCACATCAAAGCTAGCATTTATTCTTCCTGATTACTGTTCGTCTCCTCTATCTCTTTTCCTGTCCATAACTTCCTTTCTTGCCTCTTTTCAGCCTTGCTGAATTGGATCTAGCCAAATTATCCACAATACCTCATGAGCTCTGAAAATGTAATTTTAAACTGTTTTTTCTCCCTGGAGTTCTGCATAAGATAAATATAATGAAAAATAAAACATACACGTATAAATTTGACAAATAAAAATCTCGGATTTGACAAAAGAATGAGAAATGGCCATGAAGAGTGACACATTAATCTCACTGGTAGATGGTAATGCCAAAATTCATGGCATTTCAGCTGGAACTGGGAACTTATTGAGGGAGCACCTGACATCCTTAGTGATGTATTATAGCATCAGTGGTAACTGCTGAGCACTTTCACTGGCAAAGTAACATTCCCCCTGTTAGCCCCATTGCCACTGTATTCTACCGCATGTCTGTCATGCAGGTGCTACTCACACCTGGCTGTTGGAAGCCCAAACCAACAGATCCTAAAAGTCTTCAGGTTAAAAGCTGGGTTTGCTCTGGTCTGCCCAAGTGCACATTGAACTTGAGCTGAGTAAGCATCTGAGTCCCTCCCTGGCACTAAGGACATCCAAAGCTCAGTCTCTCTGTGCTCAAAGGCAGGAACCAGTACTAACCCTGCTGCTGAGGCATGCAGAGATTTACTCTCGGGGTACATATCTAGCGCAAGTATAATGTTAATTTGTACACTTAACCAGTGTGGTTTTCCTCCTCAGATTACAAACTGAAAAGATCAATGAAGTTATGACTGTTTTTTTCACTGGATGAATAATTACTTCATAGTTAAATAATGTTATCAGGGATATTATCAGAGAGAAGAACTGGTTTCAGGAAACTGTCATTAACTTGCGCAATTATAATTTTTCAGTTGAACAATTAATACATCTGTATGAGGACTGGATGAGTGAGAGGCAATGCAGGGTCTGTCACAGCAGTGGTTGATTTCAGCCATACAGAATGAGAGGGAGTCTCCAGCTTCACAGGGGAGGCTCCCCAGCACAGAATCATGCTGTGGGGCACTGCCCAGCAAGTTTAATTTTGATTTGAATTTTACTATCAAAAATAGTCTTAAAAAAATCCATCTGAACCTCCTCAGAAGAACATTTATTTCAGAAACATCACCTTCCAGACATCAGATACAGTACAAGTTATTCTCAACAGCACAAGGGTTAAACTGACCATTCTTGCGATGGAGCTGTTCCTACATGGAGTCCCTCAATGTAACTTTTCATAAATCACCCTCTCTGTCCTGATTATGGTTACGCTTCCCTTAACAAATGTTATCTATTACAGCAGAAAATGGTTGATATTTTTTCTTCTAGTAGACAGAAAAACTTCACTGGCATAGCTCCTACAGCTCTATTTTTTTGATGGTGTCCAACTGAAGACTGTCAGGAAATGTACCAAAATCTACCAAGGATTACCCATG
The DNA here is from genome assembly GCF_000691975.1 of Corvus brachyrhynchos. Taxonomy (NCBI): domain Eukaryota; kingdom Metazoa; phylum Chordata; class Aves; order Passeriformes; family Corvidae; genus Corvus; species Corvus brachyrhynchos. Next base: position 2,164,728 of record NW_008237902.1, on the reverse strand, counting down.
TGTAGATAATATATCAAGTGAAAGAATTTCCACAATAAAGGTGTGTACATTACAGTAGCTTTGAGATAGGGCTGACTTCTTCCAAAACAAGTTCTTCTGGTTTTATGTGACTATTTAATGCACTTCTGTGTTGAAGAAAATAACTCTTGTTCTCACTCTGTACTATGAAACCAGTATAGCAGGAGGCACCATGGGCTGGTGAACAGATCAGGAGACAGGAGGAGATGTCTCTTGTATCTGTTTAAAGATCTTCAAGGCCATTTCAACTCCCACTTTCTCTTCTGTGAAGTGTTACAGCTACTAGTAATTTTGCTAGTTATATGAGCAGATTTTCTAAACTGAAATACACTTTCTTCAAAGTATAAGGTATCTTAAAGAGAAAAGTCTTTAGGAAAACAAACTCATTATTACATCTATGAAAAAGCTTCTGGGCAGTGTCACTGAATACAAATACTTGCATTTTGTTCATCTGTTTTAAATGTTAATGCTTTCTACATATAATCCAGAAGAAATATATATACACATATATACATTCCTTGTAGAGAGGGTAGCCTCTCTAAAAAACATACTGACAAAGGGTATGTGTAACATGGCTTTTCACTTGTCTCAAGAGATTCTGCAGTGTTAGTGGCTTGCAGACACAAAGGTAATTTCACTTACCCTGAAAAGCAGCTCTGTATAAGATGATGTCAGAACCACAGCACTGGACAATAAGATTTCTAGGTGAGGGAGTGACTAAATGTATCCACCTGAAACTGCTAATACGTATTTTTAAAGTAGGGGTGCTACCAGCAAAGTACAGCTTATTGTGAAGTGAGACCATGTATGTAGCAGATGCTGGTAGTCCCTGTGCATCCAAATCCCTTCTACTTCCTTTTTTTATCATGGGATTGTGAGTTGTGCTTTTTTGGTTTTGTAATTAAAGGGTAGAACAGATGGAGAGAACTTGAAGAGCTGCATCCATTAATTTAATGTAGAGAATGTCTCCACGTTATAATTTAATATAATGGGCTTTTACTTTAGTGAAATAAAACTCTCCAGTCTAGTGCATGGGAATGTTTACTATATGAGCAGCTTCACTGTTGAAAAGATTTCACTGATTCATGCTATGACTCTCTGCCAAATACCAATCATATGACCAACCCAGCTAGAAAAGGGTGTTTCTTCATGCCAGTATATTTCACATGCCACCCTGCACTGAATCTTTTTTTGGCTGTTCACCTGTGGATTTTTTGTGGCAGCAAAGGGGCACAATGTAATCTGTCTGCATGTGTTTAAAAAAAGAGTAGAAACCAAGAAGCACAAGCCAGCTGGTCTAGTATTAAGAATGGTGTAACAAAAGGGGTTGGGTTTGACATGATTTCAGAGGTAGATTTAAGGCAGACAATATGAACCACACATTGATACTGGTAAAAGCAGTGAATGTCTTGCCAGTTCCAGGAATCAAGATGCTTCTCAGGAGATAACAACCAATTTGAAAAGCTCAGAGAGCAAACTTTCTTATTTCTGTTGAGACAGGGGTTTTAATTTCTATAGGTAAGACAGAAAAAGAAAATCCAAAAGTAGATGAATGAGTTTTATAAGCAGCAGTGGACACTGCTAGATTTCCCTAAATCTCATAAAATATTTATACTTAACTGTAAATATTTGAGTGTAACTTGTGTAAGCTATGCTTTGGGAATCCTCTATTTTATTACTGAAATGCTTTTTATCTATGGAAAGCTACAGCAAATGTCTTGTGCTAGTGATTCTTTACTCAGCAAGCTCCAGCTGTAGATACATAACACCCATCTCCCACACAGCTCACCATGGCTAGCAATCAATACATTGTCTCCTGCATACAAAGGCTACTCCTCTGACAATCAGTCACTAGGATTGGGATGAAATCATCAGAGAAAATAGTACTAGAAAGAACACAAAGGCTCACAGTGGGCCCAAGTGTCTCTGCTGTAACCCTTAACTCCAACTAAAATATCCTACAGACTAACTTACCTTGGTGACAATTGAGTAAGGAAGTTAAAGGGATGAGCACACATAGCACAGAAAGTTTAAATTATACTTCCCATCAGTGTGATCTCTGAAATCACTGTTAGGCTGCGTGGGAATAATTGAGAGGTCACAGGGGATTATATGAGCATTTACGTTTCATTGTGGCTTAAGTGTGTTCAACTCCAGTGATATCAACCAAATTGTTTCCGTCTTCAGTAATGCTGCATTTGCTCCTAGGCTGTGAAAGAATAGTACATTTATTAACTGCACATATTCATCTGTCACCAGGATCTCAGGTTTTCAAATTTTCAGCATTCAACTACTGAACATACTGAAGCTTCTCTGCCTGGTGTAAGGAAATGAAAAACAGGATGATTAATGGTTTAAGAACACAACACATCCCACCTCCTTCAGAACAAAGCAGAGCATTGCTTTAATGGCAGCAGGTTTTGCCAGAGAACCTGATATGTGGTGCTAAAATCTTTGCCTACCACTGCATGAGATGTGTTGCTCCCTTTTCCCTGCTCTCTTTTGTCTTCCCTATACTTCTCCAGTAGCTCTCAGTAGAGGAATGGCTCCTGCTCTGACTCTTTTCCCATGTCCCTACTTTAACTATAACCTTATCCTTCCTCCCCTTCAAAAGGACTTCTGGTTCAGAGAAACCTTCACACCATTTAAGCAAACCTATGGTTTTAGTGAGCAGTCTCTCCTCTGGCATCACGTGCTCTTCAAACCGCAGCAGAACACATTCCATGAGGTAATTAGCAGCTGTATTCAAGGGACTCCAGGGAAGATATGAGCTCTAAATTTTGAGAGGATATTTGTATATCTGATGTAATTTTGTCTCATCACAGCCTGCGTAAGCTCCCTATGCAACAGAACAAATGACGAAATTAACCAATGAGTCCAAAATACTTACATGAGGAAAATAACTATTTTCTTTCCAACAGCTAGTGCAGCTTTTTCCCTGTTGGATCTGTCTGTAACACCCCCAGCCAACTAGAACGGAAATCTGTTAGAAACCCTCCAAAATGATGCTTGGTGCAGGTAAGGTAAGGCGCTCTTTGCCTGACACATTCACTGAAAATCAGGTTTTTCACTTGGAAAATACACTTCTGCAGTCAAGCAACTGCGATGTGTTTCTTAAAAATTTACCCCGTTACGCAATAAAATACTTAATAATTTTAATATCAGCTCCTCTGCAGAAAATAATTAAACCCAAATAGACAGAAACTTGTGGCAAGGAGCAGAACTCCCAGAGCTGCATGGTTGGTGTGACTGTGCTAAAGCCTCTTGCACAACCCGTGGGTGACTCTGTGATCTGGATGTGCCTTCACAGAATCACTGAGTGCAACAGACATTCCTACATTGGGTAGTTATTTCCACTGTACTCACAAAAGCACCTTTTTGTCCCCCCAGTTTTCTTCCAGCAAGGATGTTCTTGCTTGTGTTAGGATTTCCTCTTTCCATGGTGTCCTATTTGCTAACTCTGCAGAGTGGTGGGAGGAATACAGCATACCGGAATTCTTTCCAATTTCCCAGGGCCAAAGCATTTAACAGCAGAGATTAGCTGATTATCTGGTCTTCTCTGACCACCGTTCTAAAACCTCATAATTGCTTATATCTGAACACACTGAGCACATTTCTAAAATAATTCAGATACTGGTATTTTGTGTGAAAAGCATCATATTTTACTACCAACTCTAGAATAGCATTTTGCATCAGTAGTTCTCAGTGGGCTTTGTAAAGTCAATACCACTTCACAGGTCAGGAATCAGTGCTCAGCAATGAGATTTCTACCATCTCAGCCAGCAGCACAAGGATGGAATATGATCCAGACAGTTAGACTGGCATCAGATCCAGCTGCTCATTTTAAGTGGAAAATATTTTATTATTTATTCTTGGAGGGTTTGCTAGCTCAGCCTCCCTTTCACTTTTTGTTTTTTTAAGCCTCATAGATACTGTTTTTCTTTCTGGGATCTTTAGGGTATGTTCTTCCTTCTTCTGAACTGAGATCCAGTGAATGAAATCTGTTTTTCTGAGCTCTAACCCCGAGGCCATGGAAGCTTTTTCTGGATTTGGTGACATTAAGTCCCCAGTTCCCTACTTACCCCAAGCCCTCGAAATAAATTTTTAGATAGGATTATACAGGCAAATGCATTAGGAGAGGAAGAGGGTTTAAAAATAGTCTAGCATCTAAATCGGGATGTAACCTCCTCTAATTCTGCCAGTATCTGAGCACAGGGCATGGGGCTGTACTAGCCTGGTGTTGGTAAATTCGAGCCATGTGCAGTATACACACCTTACAAATAGTAACAGCTGGCAGCAAATGACAGGCCAGGGAGCAAAAAGGAAAGGGCAGCACTATCCTAGTGCTTAAGTTTAATCAACCATGCAAGAATAAAGAGGAAGAAATTAAGATGCATCAAAATTGTCCTAATTTTGATGGTGTGACTTTTAGTTTCCATGAAACATGCAAAACTGTTCATATTTCAAAATTTTATGTTGTCATGGTGGAATTTAAGTAGTTGTGTTTTAAAGCCACAAAATAAAATAAATATTTGTTTTAAACTTAAACATAACAACAGGGCTCTTTATTTTTTAACACTGTTTATTTTTTTAACATTCCAGACTTTTCATAGCATTTTACTATGTCCTGCTATCCAACTTAGGTTGCTTGTACTTTTTTTTCCTAGCAACATCAGTGACCACCTGGAAAATGCAACAGGGGAAAGCTAATGAAAATTTTCAAATATATGACAGTAAATAGGAAAATTGATTGCAATAGGAACTGGAATTTGCATCCTAATTCCTGTGCTAAACAAAGACTTCTAGACTTCGCAACTCATTAACTCTTCCAGTTTCCTTACTGCATGAGCTTTGCTGCTCAGCAAGATTCTTTAAATACTTTACAGATGCCTTGTGATACCAGATAATGTCATGGTCAAGCAGAAATTGCTTTCTCTCAAAAATACAGGATGGACAAGAGAGCCCCCACGACACATACAGCCTCAATAACACATTTTCAGTACAATCAAACTCCTTCCAGTTTCAGTTAAACATGTGGAACACAAGTTAACTCATCTCCACTAAGTATTTTCCTAGTTCCAGTTTCTTTTACTGCCTCTACTGGTAATTTATGCTCAGTTACAATCTTGGATCATGCTGTGGTGACTCGGCTGTTAATGTGTAACTGCTTCTCTTGCTGCAGACCCACCATCACTCAGGGCTGGTAACAGAAAACATGAAGATAAATATAAAATACCTATTAATTTTCTGTTAGCTTTTTTGTTTGTTTTTCTTGTGCTGATTCCTCATGTGTTTTCTGTGTGTACTAATCCCTGTAGCATGCCACTAATTCATGGTACAGTCAGTTATTTTAGGCATGGATATTGGAGAAACAGAATTAAAACAAGACTTCAGTATCATAGCTATGCAATTACTTTTTGTTTTCTTTTTTTCTTTAGATACTGAATGGGCCAAAGTCACTGTTGGGGGGTTCAGTTTGAAAAGCCAAGGCTGTGGTTCCATGTCCTGGGTGAAGCTGCCCCTCTTTTCACTGTGTCCCTCCCCAGGCCACAGTCTCAGTGGTGCCACAGCATCTCTGTGAGATTTCTTGCAGGAAAAGGATCTAAGCCCAAAATACCCATCTTTGGTCAGGTTATTTTAATCCAGATCAGGTCCTTGACTGGATTCACTGTGCA
>NW_008237902.1:2148543-2159001 GCF_000691975.1 Corvus brachyrhynchos | reverse complement strand
TGTGGAGACTGGAGAGAAACAACGTGACTTTGTGCTGCAGCAGGCAGAGCTGCTGCCAAGAGAAACATTGATCAAGCTGTACCAAATATTTATTTTGAAACAATTTTGAAATATAGTTTCAGAACATTTGCAAATGAAATGTGTTTAGTTGTTGGGAAAAAAGGCTACAGCCAAAGCTAAATCTGCCTCCTAATTGTACAGAAAAAACAGATACAAAATGAGACTACAGAGACTAAATAGTTAATTTCACTGTTCATATTTAAATATTAACAAACATTTAACAACAAAAAATATTAAATAAATATTTTAAAATATTAAATAAATATTTTTGATCACTCATGCCTGTCACCCTACTCACCAAACTACAGCTCATAATCAGTGTTTAGGAGTGAAGAGGCTTCCTGGGCAATGCTGAACCCCTAACTCAAGCATGACCTCACCTCACTATAAAACTACACCAGAACCAGCTTTTGGCTAAAATGTCCCATCTCATTTTCACATTAGCTTTATTTTTGTTAATGATGCTGGGACTGGAAAACTTCAGAAACTGAGGTAGTTGAGAAACCATATCCTGTAAAAATTTGTTGTTAAAAGATTAGCATGTAAGAAAATACCTTTTGTTCAAACTATATGTAATGTTTTTCATCTGGCAACTGTTTTCCCTTTAAATGATAAAACATTAAAACCTGAACTAAAAATAATCCTGTTGACTGTTCCAGTTCAGGAAATTTCTGTGAGCCAAATTTTGTTGTTTTACTGTTTTTTTCAGTGGCTGTTATTCCAAGTTAAGTCAGCTCAGCAACTGCTGACTCCACAATCACAATTGCTTTCGTACAACCTTCCTTTACTTTCTTTTATTTTTGGAAACTATGACAAAACATCAGCTGGAACACTCAGTCCAGCGTTTTCTTAATATATCTGGAATAAAATAGCAGAGGATCATCTGCAAGAGAAATATTCCATAACAATGCACATCCTAAAGGATGTCTCGTATCCCTACCTGGAAGGTCCTTTAACAAGTGAAGATGTTTCTCATGCTGGTGTTTAAAATCAGCAGTGGGTCGTAATTACAATAACAATTTTATGCAGCAATAAATATTTTAAGAAGAGCAGTTCTCACTTTCCCAAATCCTGCACCATCCTGACAGGCATTAAAATCAGTATTTCTCATCTTTCGAAGTTCTACATCTGTGCTGTTACTCTGTGCTTTGAAGGTGAATTTGATTTTGTTTCTTGTAAGAAGTTGGCTCTCAGCTCTGATAAGAATCTGATAGCAAAAGGTGATGTTTTAAGTTATAATAAATAATATTTTCTCTTAAACCATATGCCAGCATCTAACGTAAATCTGCTATCTAACAACTCAGAGAGCCAAATCCCTCATGAACAGTTCCAAGGGTAATGGCAATCATGTACATTAGAAATGGAGCTTATTAATTAATTAGATTAAATTAATTAAATTAGAAACCAATAGTTTTCCTTTGCAGCAAAAATCCCGACACTATGTCTGTGTAAAAGACGTGGACAAACACACTCGGGTTTACAGTTCCCCTGCGATTTCCCAGGGAAAAGGCAAACACGCAGCTTGTTGGAGTAGCCTCGCTAGAAGGGAATACAGCGATGACACCGCTCCGCAGCCTCGGGACTGATGGAAGAAATCCGTGGATTTTGAAAGGCTCCACAGCCACACCTGCTGGCTTGGCGGGCTCGGCACAACACGGGTGAAACCGAGGAATTTTTGCAGAAATCACTCCAAAACAATGCTTAATGCTGTGTCATGCCGTGGTGCCCTCAGGGTGTCAGAAAAATGGTCAACATTTTAAAATAGTGTTACACCAAGTGCTGTATGGAGGTTCTTGTAAAAGCTTCTTTGTGGCCAAGCCAAGCATTAAACAAGCTAAAAAAATAGAAATTACATTTCCTAAACTCCCACAACCCATTGGTGCTTCTTTTTACATTAAAAAGTGATTGCATGGTATTTGCTATTCGACTGGAGAGTTTGCTTTACTCCTCTGTCTGGGGGGCAACAAAATGGGGTTTTCTTCACTGTTCACTGTGTGATTTCTTCACTCTGCAAAGGGCCAAATGTGATGCTTTTCCATGATACAGTTATGCTTTTTTGAGGAGCAGGCTCAGAAAACGGAAGACTTAGCCACTGTCTCTGAGTCTCTTGCATAGCGAAATATCTTACAGAACTTTAGGGAAATACAGGCTTTGGGGGGTCTTTTGGGACATTCTCGGGTTCCTCTGAATACCTCTCCTTTACTGCACACACACACACACAAACCAAGGACAGTTTGCTCTACAGGAGCAGTTTACCAATGTGTACATAGTTATGGACTGATATCTGTTTGTATCATTAGATAATCCATAAATTAATATCATCAGGTTAAGAGTGCTAGTGCATCTAGTGCTATTCCGTGTCTGTTCTCTACTTAAATTATCTCTCTTTTTTTTTTTGTCATTGCACCTACTTCAGTAACATCTGGGATGTCTGGGCCTTATTCTGTTGCTGTGTAACCTAGTTCATGGTTTTTGGCTCACCGTTCTGAATTGGTACAATGGGTGGGTGTAAGGTGAGTTATTATTTTAGCTCCTAGTTCTAAGGTAGGTAAGGGCCCAAGAGTTTTATCTAAATTATACTGGAGAAATTATTCCCTCTAGGAGGATTCTGCTGGCTGAGGACTGTCCCAAAATACTCTTCTAATTTGCTACATAGGGGTTATGAATGGACTGTCAGGGTAGCTGGAGCTGTTTCACCTCTCTTTAGCCAGTCCTCATATCTTTATTTCCAAATTGCATTTACATGTCCTGCCCTACCCTTTGTGTTTCTGTGGATGTGATTCACACTCATGAGCAGAGCCTGAAATTCTTAGAGTCATGCAGTTTTTGAACATGGAATAGGAAATTAGACACTATCATAAGGTCATCAACTTAAATCTTCTGGGCAGCCAGGAAAATGCAGCACCTCTGACTACAGATTCTTCCTCCAACGTGCAAGATCTTCTCTGAGTGTGTCAGAAGATACAATGGGTTTTCAGCCCAGCCCAGGTGGGTTCAGACTCCCTGCCAGCAGTGTTTCCAGAGCTGATTTTACCATATCCACAGCCATATGTTCCTCTTCTGCATACCTGAGGGATATTGCCCAACTTTAAGACTGTCACTCTGGAGCTTCTTAAATTAAAGGGCCCACATGAGAAAGGTAGGATCCCTGTCTTCCATAAACAGTTTGGAACATCTGATTTAATAGTTTAATTATTGCCTAATTTGAGGCATATGAAGCATTTTCTGAGAATCTCTGCTTCTCTTCCTTGGGTGTATGGATGGAAAACAGATGCTTCTAGCATAAACAAATAAATCCGATGTCTGAAATGGATGGACTAATACCCCTCTAAAGCCAGAGGAAGAGACCAACTTCCTGTATCATGTCCTCATGCTGAAAGAACAGCCTCCATCCCTCCATTCCTATTTAGCTTCCAGCTACCACAGCTGGATGGTGGTGGCCACTTCCGAAGTGGGGCACTTTTTCCTTTTATGCTGTCTCTGTGTGATTCATCTTACATGGAAAAGAAAAGAAACCCAAATAAACATACTAAGAGAAAATAAAATAAATCCCCCTGAAAGCTCTCAAAATGTTTGTGAAGGATTTTGAAGGGTTACAAAGACTTCTGAGGAATCCAAGTAGCCTAATGGATAAACTGCTTTCCCTTCCTTGTCTCCAAAGCTCCACTTCATTTTAAGTGTTAAACTTTGTTGTTATAACTCAACACCTTCTGAAAATGTATCTGTAACCCTAAGTCAGTCCATCCTCAACAAAATCAATGACTCTGGAGATTTTAACACGTCCTACTACAAGTATCAGAGATTGGGAAGGACAGAACAAGAGAGAGGAGTAACCCCTTCTGTAATTGAGCTGTGGGAAGAAAACTTGGCCTCTGATCTTTCCTTTTCCCTGTCCCCTAGAAAGGAATGAGACCCTTCATTCCTCTGCAGCAACTGCATTTTCTATTGCAATAGAAAGAATGATTCAGAAGAGCCTGCTGCTGGTGAAAGCTTCACTGGGCTGTCCTCAACAGAGGGCTTCATCCTTTTAGTTTGAGTTTTTGTGATGTTAATCAGTCATAAGAAATGCCTGGTATCACCACAAGCATTCTGGATTTGTAAAAAAGCTTTTTGCTTGTCATTTATTTTAAGACTTAATGAACAAGCTCTCTTTGTGGAAGAAGACATTTTAGGTATGCTCTTAAAAATGAAATAGAGCAAGCTAGTAAAAAAGAAAATGCATTTCAATTAGATTATTTTTCCTCCATCTGTTCTCTCAGATCTTTTTATGGCAGGAAATTGCCTATTGGATTTTTGATTTTGCTAATGGAAATGGCAAAACTTAAATCCTTTCCTATTCCCACTGACATCAGGGGAAACAAAATTCAGTGTCTGAACAGAACACTTTTTTTTTAAACCATTAGTGTCTACAACTGCATCTCAGTGCATATAGTAATTATAACATCAGTGAATTTAAGTTAACTGAAATACTTAGAAAACTGTGGATTGGCACTTATACTTCTGAATCTCCTTGGCATTTCTGAAAATCCCAACTTCTCTAATTAGCAATTTCTGATATGCCACATTCTTCTATGTGGACAACCCAATTAAACCTTGTGAACTCCCCACATGACTTTGGGGCAATAGACTATAACTGGATGGGATTTCTAATAGGAAGTGCTGTTTCTAAAAGGAAATAGCATTTCCAGTAAGGCAGTGAGCTGGGGAAACCTTTTCCTTGTGTTTTTTAGGATGCAGAACTTCAGGAAGTATCATCCCTCAAAATCCTAGGCTCTATAAAAAACTCCGAGGAAGTGTCCAGCTGCTTGACAAACAGGACATTATGAACAGACAATAAATCAGCTGGTTGAAAGAGATATAAAGATTGTATACCATATTCTTTTTTTGTATCCATGTGGGGATTGGTAAAATACATTCCAAATCTCTTATCAAAAAGCCTACTATCTTCAAAACTGAAACGAACCCAAATATCCAGTACTGCTGTGTTCCTCCCTGTGCTTCCTCTCAGATAAGAAGGATATGTAAAAGCAGATCCTTCCCGCTGACTCATTCTGCTCTATGAACTGTATCTGAGGCTTGAGACTAAAGGAATTATCCTAGCTTGTTAAAAAGATATTTACCTCCATGTTTATAGTTCAGCACTGCCAGAATAACTACTGCAAGGTACTGTTGTTACAATCTTTACTGCTACTACTACTAATAATAATCAATATCTAAAGCATAAGTGAGAGCATGACTTATAACAGGAGTTACCACTCCTCTCCACAATTCCAAACCGCTACAGAATTCCATAATAGTAGGTGGACAATAACAGAAATTTACAAAATGCAGGAAAAGTCTTTAGTGGAAATTAAGTACACACTTGGAAAAAATTCCAAGTTACCGCATTGTTAACCATGTATGCTGTGTCTCCAAAGTTACACATTGCTGCTTCCTCACTTTTCCAGCATTTTCTCTTGCATTGCTCCATAGAGAGCCCTTGTCACTGATCATCCAGGGGCTCAGTGCCAGCACTGATGGATGTTTTTGGTATGGACAATATGGAAAACCATCTGCAGGGCAAACAGGCACAGGTTACCCAGGAATAACATAGATTACCATTTTCTACAGGTTTATAAAACAGCTCTGCTGTTTGGTTTATACAATAACAGTGCTATTTTTAAAGATAAACTTTGCACTGCTTTGACTGAATCTGGAACCAGAACATAATGTTAACTCTGACCTTAAATGTAGGTACATTACATGTCACCATTTTAATTTAGCTTTTATATGATTATTTTCATTTTGCTAATATGGCACTGTATCCAGAAGTTCATGTGCAGGAAATTGCTTTTTCTGTACCAGTTGAATTAGAGGTGCCATCCCCCTCCAAAAAACCCCACACATATATTTTCCATGTGTAGGGTCTTTTGAAATCAGTTAAGGAGCCCTGTACCATTGTGTAACCACATAATCTGTATAAACATCACCTGGGGCAGCTCATGTTTAAGCAAAACCTAAATCAGAAAGTTTAGTAATTCCACTTTGTGTTAACAAAATATTCTCAGATGAGATCATGGTGTATAACAAAGGAAAGGGAAAAAAATAAAAAGGGAAAAAACCCAACAAAACCAAACAAAACAGTTTAATAAGAAGCAGGTTCTGTTTGTTTTAAAAGTACTCAAGGCATAAAAGCACGGACTGAAAAAACCCTCCTGCTACATCAGAACTGACTCTGAGGCACAGACTGCCCTCATTTCCCAAAGTCATCAATGTCCTGATCCTACTACAATTAGCAACTGCTAATGTAGGTGATGAGCAAAAGAGAGCAGGATTTTGGCACAGTACGGTATAGATTTTGGCACAGCACCCAACCTATCAGCAGCAGGACAAACCAGAAGTGATTAAAAGACATGAGACAGTGAAGGAGAAGGACAAGGTGGGAATGCAAAGTACTGCATACTTTTAGCCCTTCCGAATTTCAGAGACGGGTCCAAATTCTCTGCAGTAGCACTGCTGCTACCCAAGTCCTCCTTCAATCATCCAGTCTAATGTTCCAGTTCTGCAGATAATTTCATACCAGTTGGAAGCCTTAAACTACAACACTAACCCTTGTTCTTAATAAAGAATTAACGTATTTTATATCTGTATGACAAACCACAACAATAAACGGTGTGATCTAGAAGCAATAACATTTTATTTATGATTAATCTTTCCATGAGTTCTTTCACTATTTTTGTGAAGGTACTCAATTGCTTGTTTTAACTGGAAAAGGTATTATTAAGCTCTTTGTTATCCAGACCATGGAAATAACACTGGAGCTCATCTAGAATTGTATGACTGATAAATTCCAACACTAAGTGAAGTCTCTTCTTTCTGCTTAAATACATGAATCGGGTTAACAATATTATTATGATGAAATCATTGTTGGTGAAAGAAGAAAAACACTTTCTACCATGGCTTTTTATTTTAGTTCACAGAGGCCTCCTCTGAAAGGCTGATAACAAGAACTGTAATTTGCTTAACTAAAGACTGTCATTAATTTGAAAACACACTAAAAGACTTTGTTTCTGCTCCCTCAGCCTTCCTCCAACATTCATACACATTTACCACATTACTTTTCATGGTGCATCTTCAGGCTCTGAACCAATACTGCTGTACCAGGAATACAGCAAAGAAAGGAGCAGCTCCTTTCATTAGCTTAAAAATATCCTCTTGAATGTGTTTAATTTACTCTAATAAATCATAGATAAGAACTCCCACATTAAAAGAAGCACAGTAAAAATGTACTTTTTCGTACTGAGATCCATTTACCATTTAATTTTTGCATTACTAGCTGCTGATATTTTGAAGGAGTTTTAGGTTAACAACAAAGCTGGTTTAAACTCAATATAAAAGTATCTGTTACTTTAATTACCCCTCTTTTTTTTTAATTGAGAGCTACACTCTCACTGGTGCCAGGTCTCCTTAGTGCCACCAAGAGCCAGGACATCACTCTGTATTTAGAGGGAACTTCGAGGGAAGCTGAGGAACCCATATGGCAAAATGTGCCATTATCCCTAATTAAAAATTGATAAGATCTAAATTTTTAAAACATCCTGTTACTGCAAAGAGTGGAAATGGGATGAACATAAAGTATGGAAGTAAGAATCCAAATAAGTAAGAATCTAAATTTATAACCTTGTAATCTGACTACAAGTTATTGTTTCTGTACTTTGCAGAAGTTCAGTTAAATCACAGTGAGCTGGTGTGTCTGGCACAGAGAGAATCCAATCTGACCCATGTGCAGACTGAAATTCTTGTGGACTTTTCACAAGCAGAGGTCTGAACTCAAACTGAGATTTTAGGGGAAATCTCCCCACTGCACCCACACAATGCTGAAATATCTTTGCAATGAAATACTTGTGGATAATCCCCGTTCTGTTTGGGGATGGCACAGAACTGGTGCAATAAATACACCACCCCTTCCGTGGCCAATGTGCACTGGGGATCTCGGGTAGGGAACCAGAGCCAAGTGATGCAATCCACAGCTGGCAGAAAGGCCACCTGGGGAAGCTGGTGCAGGGCAGTGTGAGCTCCGAGGATGGCTCCGGAATTGCAGAACCGGGAGAAGTCAGCCAGCTCTGCTTTCCCTCTCCCATGGCCTGATGGGGACAGGCAAGAGCTCTGGGATGGAAGCACCCACAGCAACGCACGGCACGACCCCAGGAACTCACCCAGCTCACATGCATCATCTTGTGATGGGTCAAAGTCACCTCAGAAATTGTTTGGTTTTGAGAAATGCTGCACAAGAATCTAGTACTGACTCAAGATTAATATAGAATGTGCTGTAAAATGTTACCTTTAACTTAATGTAATACCCTATCAAATAGCATTTTTAAAAAAACATAGAAATAAAAATTGAACTTGAAACAGCTTTCTGATCAGGAATTTGTTGTATCTATCCCAGTATTATTCAAGAAGGAAGACATTAGTTTCTGTTCTAGACCACAGACTGTGTAAGGATTTTTTCCAAGTGTTTGAAGCACTGTTACAGTGGATAGCTTTAATGGTTGCACAGAAAAAAGACCTCTCCAGGCACCAAATGACAAAGTTAGTGTTGAAATCGTTGTTTCCACCCATCTCTGGAAGTCAGTGGGTTACAAGTACACGATAAATTGAAAACATTTGACCTAAAATGCCCATAGTCTCATTATAATGGCAGTGATGCATTTAAGTTCATTAAGCAAGGAAGTACTGGAAATAATTAACAGCAAATACAAATCTAAAGTGGATATTTAGTGCAGATTTCATTTTGAGACATATTAAACCACCTTTGCAAGGCCAGAGCCTCACTTTCATTGTTAGTTGAGACTGATTTTTTTTGAAAGTAGCTTGGAATATATTAATTTTAAAATATATATGTGCCATGCAATCAACAGAACAGAAATTGCATCTAGTTCTTCAGAGGAAAAAAAAAAGCTCTTAATTTATTACTAAAACTGCCATCTACACATGTTACTGCTATGTAGGATTAAAATGTTCCATTAGATAATGTCAATACACTGTATCCCGGTTGCGTCAGAGAAGAAGAAATATTGTCCCTGATGAGATATTGCCGAAAAAGTTCCCAAGCCAGGTGGAAACAACAAAGGGTTTCAGATTCAACTTGAGCTTGGTGCTGGTGTTTGGTCTTTGTTTATTTCCTTGCACAGGCTGAGAGTGACTTGGGCTTCAAAAGGCAGAGAGATGCCCTGGAGACAGGGGATGCCCCATCTGGGCCCTGATGCAGCGCCTGTTAATACTAAATTAATTAATGTTGTTAAACGACACTTCATTATGTGTACAGGTTCAAGCTTGCACTTGTTTTTTACAGATTGCTTTCTCCTTTCTGAGTTAACAGGAGCTAAATATAAGCTGGATAAAGGTAGAGGAGCAGCAGTGGAATGAAAAATGAAAATGTGTGTGATGGGAGGAGGAGGAGGAAAGTCCAGAGGAGGGGAGAGCTTGCCAGGAACCATTCTTCACTAATGTGGGGAATAATATTTTAGTGGCTGGGGTATTACAGTTTCCTATTACCAAGGCTTTTGGAAAAGCTTGCTCCCCTGCAGTACCAGGCTTTATGCGAATTCCTCACAATAGGCTGACTATTTTCACTGAGGTGGGACGTTGGATTAGTGTTCTGAGTAAATCTTTGCTGACTTAAATCCCGCCCTGTGTGAAATACAAATTCCTCTTCTAAAGAGCCCAGTCAGTGGTGCTTCTGCAGCAGGGCCTGGCACTAACTTTGTGAAAAGAAGTACTGAGCTTTATGCTGTGTTAAACTCTGGGCTGATACTATTCCACCACCTGGATGGCTGGGGGCAGAGGGAATGGCCAGGGGACGCAGACTGTTTATTTCTCACTTCATTATGAGTCCCATGATGTTTTGACCTCCTTAAAGTCATCTGAAAGTAAAGCAGGGAGGCACATGTAACCACACAAATCCAAGTTCAGGGATAACTTCCGACACACCATGTAAGAATTGGGTCACGACTTCAAAGAGACCTGCTCTGCCTGTTGGAGTAGTGGGATTTTTAAAAAGGGCTGAGAGCCAGGACATCAGTCTGTATTTAGAGGGAACTTTGAGAGATGCTGAGGGACCCATATGGCAAAATGAACCATTATCCCTAATTAAAAATTGCTGAGAACTGAATTTTTAAAACATCCAGTTACTGCAAAGAGTGGGAGTGAGCTGCATACACAGCATGGAAGTAAGAACCTAAATGTATAACCTTGTAATCTGACTACGAGTTTCTGTTTCTGTACTTCGCACAAGCTCAGTTAAATCACAGCGAGCTGGTGTGTCTGGCAAGGAGAAAATCCAACCCGGCCCACGCGCAGACCGAGATGTTCCGAGAGCGTGAGGCAGCGCTGCTGTTTGCCGGGCGGCCGCGGAGC
>NW_008237902.1:2116091-2147585 GCF_000691975.1 Corvus brachyrhynchos | reverse complement strand
CCCTGCCCGCACCCCACCTCCGCCGAATACGTCCGGCACCCGCAGGCTCCAGCTTCGGAATAGCTCTGGCAGAATTCACAAGTCTTCCAGGCTTGTTGGGTCGGAGAGTCTCTCTGAAAACAAGTTTTTTGTAATAGGCACCTGTAAACGAAGCGCAAAGAATTAGCGAACGCTTCGTTTGTATGTAATAAGAACCAAAATGCCCTTAAATGTTTTTAGGCTCGTGATACTGTGTTTAAAGTTTGCAATCGTGAGGAGTCTTTTGTGTAATATATGCGAACTGCTAAAGGAGCAGTTATTAGTTGCACTCTTTTAAACATTAATGACTGAACCACTGACTCTGGAATAAATTATTTCCAGTCTGACACGTAAACACACTTAGAACAGAGTGTGGAAAAGGGTGGGGGGTTTCCTTTTAAGATTTACAGTAAGAGTCTCCGGACTGGGTTGCTCAGGAGTAATTAGAGGTGAGTCAGCTTTGATAGTGTCTCTTTTTTTTAGCATAGCTATGTTATACCAGCCCCTGAAAACACATCAGTAAACACTTGACGTGTATTGTAGTTGCTTTACGTGGCTGCACGTAAAGCACCAGCGACAAAAGCCTGATTCGTGAATCTAGGAGGAGTAGGAGGTTTTTGGGAAGTGGAGCCCTCCCCTGCTGTTGTGTGACTGTTGGTGTTTGTTAAGTGGGTGTTGCTTGATTCCCGTTCAAATCAAAACAGAATATGCAGACTTTTTATTGTATTTGGTTACACAGATGAACCAGTGATTTTTTTCAAGCTGACTAATTTATTTTTCAAAATTGCAGTCAGATGTGGGTTTTATGCCGTTATATTCCTACAAGATCTGGT
The DNA here is from genome assembly GCF_000691975.1 of Corvus brachyrhynchos. Classification (NCBI taxonomy): domain Eukaryota; kingdom Metazoa; phylum Chordata; class Aves; order Passeriformes; family Corvidae; genus Corvus; species Corvus brachyrhynchos. The sequence goes on along the minus strand of NW_008237902.1, from coordinate 2,146,734 downwards.
TTAATAATTTTGAAGTTAAGGCTTGAGAGAAAACTCTAAAGATGTGGAAAAATACAACCAAGTAGACAAATGTCGTGGTTTGAAGTAAATCAAATATATTTGTCCTATATGTTGCAACTTTGATATTCCAAAACTTACGTAACTTTTTCATGTCAGTTTTTATTTTACTCTGCTCTTTCGTGCTGGAACTTATGTATTTGTTCTTATGTTACTTGCACTTCATACTGAAACAACAGACGGTGTACTGTCAACTCTGATTCACTTCATTAAATATAAATTGCTTTTGCATACTGTGATTGTCAGGAGCAGTGAAGAGAGAACAGTTCAGCCGATTTCTTACCTCTTCTAAGTTGTTTGAGTAAACAACAACAACAACAAAGTTATTTATTTATTTTCTGATAAAAAGGGAGTGCAAATACCACATTTTCCTTGCTGTTTAGGACTTTCAGGATTAGTCCTATTTGTGGTCCTTGCCAGATCCTTTGTGTAGTTAGACTCTGTGACAAGTAGGGTGCTTTAAAGTTGATCTAAAAACTACAGCTGTCTCCCAGATGCGTTTGTCAGGCTAATGCTCAAGCACTGCTGCTGGCCTGCAGCCTGGCTGTCATGTAGGAAGAAGTCCTGTTCCTGCTTTCCCTGACCAAAAAAGTAGGTGGTTTATGCTGTTGATACTGAGCTGCCTGGACTGTGTGTGCTCGGAGAGCAGGGATGTAAACACAGAGTTCACAGGGGCTCTGAGCAGCTTCTGGGCTGCTCTGTAGGGCAGCACCACTGCTCAGCATCCTTGGACAACACGTGGTGTTACCCCAGGCTGAGGCAGTGCAAGTGCAGGAGGGTTGCCTGGCTGTGCTGCTGTCAGCTCTCAATAAATCTGCATTTGCACATGATATTTAGTTAGGATTTGTCCCTTGGTCTGCAGAGCTTTTTGTAGTGACTTGTTTATAAGTGTACTGTGATATGATTAAACCTTATGGTAACACTCAAGAGTTGTTAGTGAGGCAAGGGCAGTCACTGCATTTTCCTTATTCTTGCATAATTGTGGAGGCAAAACAGGTGAGAGGAGGAGGAGCTGTCACTGAGGGGATTTGATCAGGTGGATTGATTGGGGCCTGCTGGTGTACATTCTTCAGGGTCTTGTGATCCTTAATATGGATCCAGCAATGGGCAGAGGGGAGCATTTGGATCCTGCCCTTTGGCTGCAGCACATATTTCTGGTTCAAGTTTGTGAGGCTTTCAGTAAGTAACATGCTTTTCCCTAGTCCAAGGATTAAGGAACTAAAAATAATTTAAAATGCTCCCGTGATTGCTTTAGCGATAAACACATTTGTGGGAGTGGCAGGAGGGAGGAGCAGCACACAGGTTTCCCCTTTGCTCCCTTTTTGAAGCGATCAGCTTGTCAGTCAAAATAGGCTTATACCAAATTTAACCACGTCTCACGCACGGATCTGGGAATGCAGGAAAAGCTCCACTGAGGGTCCCTTGTGTTGTGTCCCAGCAAGAGTGCTCTGTGTGTGTGTCACTCCCTGGTTGTGGCTGCAGCTTGTTCTCTTCTTCACTGTGGCAGCCAGCAGCAATTGCTCTCTCATAGTTAACTGTGTAGCACCATAAATCCCAGCTGTCCATGGTGCTATGTTATTCTTACAGTTAATCCTTTGCTCCCTGAACACTTAATCAGACCTGTTGTGCCCTTGTGTCTCGGTGTAAAACATGAGAAAATCTTGATGTGCGTTGCTTTGCAGGTCTGTCTTTTGGGGTGTTGATAAGCTGCATGTAATGCTTTGTGTATTCTCTGATTTGGAATTAGAAAATATTTACAAAATGTGGATGTTACTGGTAAATTATACCTGCAGGTGGAAGTATTTAAGATATATGACTTGTCATTCTATGTTTGTAATTCTTAGATTGCAAGAAGACCCTCCTGTGGGTGTCAGTGGTGCACCATCTGAGAATAATATAATGCAATGGAATGCAGTTATATTTGGGTAAGAGTTTTTGGTCACTATGAAATTCGATATCAGAGGACTAAATATAACAACCTGATGTTTGTTTTTGCAGTTATTCTCTTGTTTCATGTATGTAAAGTCAGCAAACTTTAAAAAATGGCCAAGTGTTACAGTTAAAATATCTTTTCACAGATTAAATAGAGAACGGTTAGGAAGGAAAAAAATTTAATTTTAAATTTTTTCAGCTTTTTTGTTGAATAAAGCTTGCATGTGGTTTAATAAATAGGTGTGTTATGAAAAAGCAGGATTCCTCTTTAAAGTACGTAAGTGCCACGTGTTCTCAGCCTTTAAATCCATATGTATTAGTGATTGGATTGAATCCCAGTAGGACAAGGTACAGGATCTGTCTGGGAAGTTACATTACATATCCTATAGAAGAGGAGCTGTCTTAGTATCCTTCCATAAAACTGAAGTGTGCTTGCTAATAATCTCGTTTGTTCCAATCTAGTAACCTAATGGCATATGTTTTGTTTGGGATGATGATAAAGTAGATATCCCAAATAGCAGAGTGACTATGGGAGGTGTCTTAAGATACAACAAAGCTCTCAGAGGTTGCCCATGGATGCTTCTCTAAGTATTTAAATTATTGCTTCTACGTATATCTTGGGGAGGATGAGGAAGAAGATACCCATTTACTGGGCCTGTGTGGAAGTAGGTAATGATCACTTCTAACTGGAGTTTCTTTTTAAACCTTTCAGGCCAGAAGGGACTCCTTTTGAAGATGGTAAGTTGCTAACTTTTGTATCCTTTGTCATTCTAATAAATCTTTCCAGTACTAACATTGTTCTGCTTTTGAAAAATAATATATGCTATCTGTATATAATTTGAAACCAAGCAAGCAAGTGAAGGAGTGAGGCTTGTTTGCTGTAAAAATATGTATCTTGATCTAAGCAGTGTCTTGTCATGCTGGCTCATGGTTGGTTAGAAAGCTAAGAAGCAATGCTTCTATTGAGGCTTTTTCAGAAACATACATACAAGAGCTTTTAGCAGGGGATGTTGGCCTGACACTACCAGAGGTGTTTGCACATCCCCATAGCTGAGCTCAACAAGAGCTTTTCTTGTTTCATCTTTTTTGGCATGTTTGATTCATCACTGTTCTCCTAATGGAGAACAGGTGAAAAACCTTGAATTCTCAATATGGAACTCAGTGAGGTTGAGGGAATCCCAAATTTGTACATAAACATGAAAGTTGGTGTGTAATGAGCCTCCCTTAGGCATATGAGGAATAATGAGTTTAATAATTATAGTATTATTGCAGTAATTGGCAGCAGATGGGTTTTTCTCTATGTTGGGTTGGAGGAGTTACAGTAAATTATTCACTGATCCGTAGCAAAGGTTTTCAGTGAATCAGTTGTGAGCTCCAAAGACTGAGATTGCTGATTATGAAATTCCAGTGTTTCTTTGCTGGCACCACAATACCTTCTTAATGAAACGCCTTAAAGTCACCCAAGTCCATAGACCCAGCATATTGGGCCACGGAAAAGTGGGATAATGTTGGATCTGGCTGCCTTTGCCATGTATACAGTGAGTCTCCAAGCTTCTACCCAACCTCTGCTGCTGGGTTTATTACTCTAAGCAGTAGTTCCACAGTTCCATTATCACTTCAAATATATGAAAAGCAATCAGATTCAGTGTTGTTTGTTTATATAATGGTGAGGAGAAACATTGATCATGGAGCACATAAATTAATTTGTTCTCTATGTTCCTGGATATGTTCTTCTGTTGTTAGTTATCTGATTGTATTTATCTTTGTTTGGACAGGTACTTTTAAACTAGTAATAGAATTTTCTGAAGAATATCCAAATAAGCCTCCAACTGTTAGATTTTTATCAAAAATGTTCCACCCAAATGGTGAGTAAACCATCTTTATTTAGCTGTAAATATTGCAGTGTGGTCATGCATTCTCTGAAGCTCTAGAATGCTTAATCTCTCTTCATTGCTGTCTCCTAAGTAGAAGTCTAGGACAGCAACTGCTTGATGAAAAATTACGAATTACAATGCTATTAAGAAGCAGCTATCTGCCTCTTTCTAATCAATATGTAGCCTCAGTAGCAAAGCCTGTGAGTATTTTCAGCAGCAGCTGCACTTAGATTGGTTTAAAGAGGCAGTTCTGGCTGCAGATTCCTGCCCCCCTCCATTTAACAGCAGCCGTGTCATGAGCTGCAGGGAACTGATGGAGCCAAGTGTTACTTATTCCTGCCAGGTGAGGTTTCACCCAAGTCTCTGCTTTTGTCTGGTGCTCTGTGCCAACCAGGACTAGCACAGGGAAGAAAATGAAGGTGCTCAGTCATAGCGGAGGTGTGTGACCCAAACTCAGTGATGAGGGCAGATATGAGAGTGCACTGTGCTTCCTCCCCCAGCGCTGATAGGTTTTGCTCAGTTCACGCATGCAGAAAACACAAACCCTGCCTGCTGCTCCTCTGTAGACATAATGCCTCACATACTGTCCAGGCCAGTTTGTCTCTGCCAGGAGGTTTGTAATTTGTTGGGAACAAGCTGGAGGACAAGCATGTAGAAGTTTGAGCAGTGAGTCTCAGGTTCATATGGGCTCTATGAAGACTGATAAGTATCCAGACAGAAGTAGGATTTCAGCACTTTTCCATATTTTCTACTGTCTGCCTTGGTGCCTCTCATGGTAAGTGTAGGGTGTGTGAAAATGGGGCAGGAGCTGCCACTGTTCAGAGTGTGATGGCTGTGAGTGGTTCCACTCCTTCAGTGAAGGCCTTGCTGTTCTCTGGGAGGCCTCTCCACTGTGACAGCATGGGTCGGTCACACTGGAGGAGCAGGACACCAAGTCTGCCTGTTCCTGTGCTAATTCCATAATCTTCAGACCTTCCTTCTTTCCCTCTTAGGTGTTCTGTTAATTTCAGTAATAAATCTTCAAAGTATGTGTCAAGCCACAGCAGATGGTGAGACAAACTGCTGTCCTCTTTCCTAAAGCATTAATCTAAGCACAGACTGAATTGGAACAATAACTCTGCTTTGAACAGTGCCATAAATCTGACAGTTTCTAAGTGATATCTGTGCTGTATTTGCAGTGTATGCAGATGGCAGCATATGTTTAGATATTCTTCAGAATCGCTGGAGTCCAACATATGATGTTTCATCTATTTTAACTTCGATTCAGGTAACTTTGCATCTATTTTACCAAATAATTACGTTATTGTTGGTCTGTATTCCAGAATTCAAAGCTCAGTAATGGGGATAGCCAGGTATTTGTGTCAAGGGGAACTTCAAATCCTTATGAGCAAAGCAGTACTTTTTAGATCAAATAAAGGCAAAGATGCTACGTAATTACTAATTCTGAGCTACAAAACTGCCATTGTGTATTTTTGCACAGGAAAGCATTTACTGGTTTGTGTTAATTTTTAACCATTTTTACTCAAGATATGATATCAGATGCAGAAATTTGCATAGTGTTTGAAACATGTAACTTTACTATGAAGCTTTGCCCTGTGAAGCCCTCAAAGGGACAATATTGCTGAAACACACTACTTGGAATAAGTAAAAATGGCCTGGCACAGTGGAAATGCACAATTCCTTTGTTCCTGTGTGATTGTTTTTATTTTTCAACAGTGGTGTTTTGTAGGAGACATCTTAAGCCTCTCTTTAGTCCTGAATGACAGTAGTAATATAATTATCAATTAGTCAGTTAGCTCCATGGTGCTGACTAGACAAACTGTCTCTGTTTGGTTTGTGAAGCTACAAGTGTGTGCAGTACTGGTGCAGGGTGTAATTTGAGGTTCAGTAATACAATTAGGGATGCCTAACAATGAGTTTAAGTGGGTTTTTTTCAACTGGGCCATTCTGAGTTGTTTCTGCCTCTGAAACACATTTGACTTGAAAGTAAGTTGATTTTTTCCTGATTTAAATGTGTTGGTTTGTCTGACATTGTTTTCCCCCTTTTCCAGTCTCTGCTTGATGAGCCCAATCCAAACAGTCCAGCCAACAGTCAGGCAGCACAACTTTACCAGGAGAACAAACGTGAATATGAGAAAAGAGTTTCAGCTATTGTCGAACAAAGTTGGAATGATTCGTAACAGCTGCTGTGTTACTCTCCATCCTCATAATCATTATGTACAATTTAACTCTCAATAGAAAGGCTACCAGAAATTTCAAGTGCCACCGTTCTATGAATTCGCATAAAAACTCATTTGCAAACAAAATTAAGCCCTCCAGTTTAGGGAAAGCTAAAAGCTTGTGTATCTCAATTAACGTCCTTTTTATTGCATGGTATGAACTAAGTTATTGCTACATAAATTTGTAATATATCCTGTTTGTATGTTTTTTCCAAGTGTATAATGTTGGTGTGGAGTTTTCATGACAGAATATACACATTTTGTAAATCTGTACTTTTTCAAATATTGAATGCCTTATTTTTGAATTCTTTAGATTTTTAAATTGGAGAAAAGCACTTAAAAAAGTTTTTATATATGATTATTTCATGTAAAACTGTTAAATACATAACCTTAGTGCAAGACATTCTGCTCTCACTCTTATCTTTTTCCAAGGGCTCATTTTTTGTCCATGCTGTTGATACCCTGCACTTTACAAACAGAAAAGTTAATCCATGATGCAACTGTCTTCACGGGATGTCTTTGCTTCTGCACCACAGCTTGACTTGATTCTGTGTGTCCTCAGTTGTATGAGGAAGAGAAGTTTTGGTAGCTGCCAATTAGAAATGGGGAAACAGATCTAACTGTTTTGCTAAAAGTCCCACCTTAAACCAGCAGCAGAGTTGCAAACATAACCTGGGTGACCAGGCTTGGTGATAATGTATTCTAGTAAGTTTTATTTTTCTGAGATACTGTATTTTACCAGCTTGGAAAATGCTGTCATCTAAATTTGTCCTATATTCACCTAGTGATACTGTAATTATTAGAAGATATTCAAAATTATATTAAAGAGGTTTCCCATTAGTTTCCCTTGGGGGTAGGGAAAAAATTAATCACCAACAGAAGAAAACATGTCTGCAGATTTAATGGAGTTATTCTTTAAAATTTGACTGTGTACCATGTGGTCAAGTCTCATGTCTGTAGTACAGAGGCTCCACATATTCTTAAATTGACAGTTTAAAGAACTTTGGCTTTGTTTTTGTAAGTGTTAATGTGGTGGTAATTTCTTACTGTATTCTGTAAACCTGGCTAGCTGACTACAGGAAAGAATTAAGCCATTGTTTTCTTCCAGCATTAAAATTGTAACACCTTTGTCATAATTCCAGCCAGCATTATGTATGTATTAAACCCCCCAAACTCATACCAAAATACAGCTCAGTGGTGCCCAAAAAAGCAGTGGAAATGTATTTCACCTAGAAAAGAAAATGTTGTTTATTTGCAACAGTCATTACTAAAAGTTAATCTCACTGCACCGAAACAAGAATATCAATTTACACCTCACACCTGCTTGCAAAGGTGTGTAATTTCTAGGAACAGCACTTAAGTTAGAAATGGCACTCAGAATACTGTCAAACCAGACTCTGTTAGTACCTTGTGGAGTAAAACTACTCTGCCTTGGATAAGAATTAGTGTGCAAAGACTCAAAAATCAATGCTAGGTAATAACTATGCGCTCATTAAGTCAGTTTGCTTTCCTTGAATTGCTGAATTTGTGTTCAAGAATTTTTCAATCTACATCTGATTATTAACAGAAACTCCAAAGGATCCAATTTGCTTTTGGCTGTGATGAAGTTACAGTAACACTGGCAAAGTAGTGCTATGTGGCTTAAACCAACATCATTTTGTTCATAAATACAATATGGAAAAGCTTCCTCCTTCTAAGAATTAATCTAAACTTTGAAGATTTTTTTTTTAATTTGCTTCCTGTTTCAGTATTTTTGTTCCTTTGACGTGTGCATGAGCTGAGATTTGCTGTTCATTAGCATTCACATTAATTTGATTATTCCTGAGGAGTTTGGCCCAGTTAGAGATTGATAACACTCGGAACATGTTTTTATGTCTCTGGGATGGAGGCAGTGGATGTGTGAGAAACAAAATTGGAGCAGAAGGGGGGGGGGGTTAATTAAATGATGAGCCCTGCAAACTGCCTGTGCTGGGACCCACACTGTCCAGGGACAGGTGTGGCTGAAGGTGTCTAAGAGCATTCTCTGTGGAGGGCAGAACTTGGAGCCACCACTTAGAAAAGTCTGCCTGGAAAATGTCCTGCTGTCCCTTAGATCAAGGTGAGTTGCTGTATCCCAGGGTGTGGTGGGGAGGATCATTCCCTCGCTCACCAGATTTCCCATGTTCATGCTGTGTGCTGACTCTGCAGGCTGGATGGGAATGTGAGAGTGGTGAGAATCCAGCCTCCATGGTGGCCCGTGGGGAGACACTGGCATAGGGGAACTGGTGTTTCTGCAGGTGGGATCCTGGAGTACCTGGGTGCATGGTGCATCCCCAGGAGCTGTGGGGTAAAGGGTGACTTCTGTGAGCCCTCCACCAATACACATTAAAAATTACCACAGAACATAGGTTAAAATGTGCTAAAATCTGCTAGAAAAACAGTTTATTACCAGGCAGAAGGAAGCAGGCCAGAGGTGATGGTGTAAAGGATGCAATGCCCTGCTCAGCCTGACCGATGTGAGCTGTCAGCACTCACTGATGCTGCTCAGGACCACAGCTTCCTCTTGGAGCCTTCACATGCCCGTGTTCAGCATCTTCAGTGGGCTTAGAGGTACTGACTCTTCGGGCCTGTGGGTTCCTGAGTGCTCCCTGCTCCCACCACCCTCCTTTTGGGACCAGCTGGTCCCTGGGCTGAGCTCTGTGGACTGCCCCAAAGCTGTGTGTGGGTAACAGACAAATAAAAGTCCTTTCCCTCTTTATGCTGCAAAGAACAGGAGTCTGATGACAAAGACAAAAAGGTTCAAGTGCAGTGATTCACAAGAGCACTCAGTAGTCACAATAAACTTTATGGCACAGTTACCTTCTTAAATAGTGTACTGGGATGCTTGATTTTTAATTTATTAGCAGATGTAATGTTCTAAGCTTGCTAGGACAGTGGGATTAATTAAGGAAGGACTGATGGGTTCACAGTTTTGGATTTGTAACTTCTCATGGGGCTTTCGTTCACTGATAATTAAACAGTTCATAATCACTTCCATTAGATTCCATATAAAGGCTGAAAACCATCGTGGAGATGTCTTTAAATTAATCACCCCAGAGTTTTTGTCCTATATATCCATGTCATTCACGTGATTTTACAGGTGGACAAGCAGAGGCATCCAGGTCTGCAGTGTTTTTGTGTCAGTCAGGAGGCCATCGGCAGGGCTGTGGGCGTGAACCATTCCTGGGCATTCCCCAGTCTGAGTTTCAGGTACAAGAACACCTTTGCCTTCAGGTTTATCACACTAACATTATTCCTAAGAAACATCAAACACTGCACTGCTCGTGCTGCTTTCTTCAGATCTCAGTTCCCTGAAGATGTCTCATCCAAATGCAGTCCCAAGCCAGAACTACAGGACTTGGATCTTCACAAATGTGATTAACTTCACTAGTGTGAGTCGTCCCATTGGGATTCTTCACCACAGTACAGATAAATGTGTGTAATTGCAGAATCAAGGCCTTAGGCTGTGAGAAGTGAAGAAATCACAGCTTGAAGTACTGTATCTGCAGCTTCTTAGTGGGAGGTTTTGTATTAATAGTCAATTAATTCAATGTGTCAAACAAATAAAGCTTTAAATATTTAGAGATTAGGAGGTGCCTAATAAAAAACTTACAGCAAAAAAGGAAGACTCCCTGATAACTACAGCAGCATTATTGAGATATTCAAAATAAAATAGGTAGGCTAATGTAGATAGTTAAACACTTCACATTTAACATGTCAAGGGTCCGTGAGAATAGCTTTTGATGTATATAAAAATGCACCAGGAGAGGAAGAGCCTTCTCCTCCGGCCAGACTTCCCAACCTGTGTTTTTATTTGAGCTTTTTACTGTTTGTGGAATGTGTCCCAGGCAAATACTATTTTATTTGTTTGGAGTTGTTTTCTGGAAGAGGAAAGGTATAATCAGCAGGCAATCTGCTGTAATGTGTGAGTTGGCAAGGCAGGTTCTCCACCTCCGCTTTGGATGGGGCTCCATGGTGAGTGGCTGGTGGGACTGCGAGTGGGAAACAGTGACCAGAGACTCGGTGAGTGGGCAGCATTTGTTTGTGAGCAGTGCCAGCTCCAGCACTCTGTTTAATTTGTTGTTTAGGTATTAAAAGAATTATCTGACCTCCTCTTCCTGCTTTTGTTAATCTTTCTAATGGAAGAGCTTCAGCCAAGTGCAGAATGTGTGTGTCCTGTGTCATTGTGCCAGCAATGGATCACAGCCCCTGCTCAGTGCACCTGACTCCCTTAGAAGTGAAAACTGGTATAAACCTTTGGACCCAGCCTTATGGGCCATATGAACACCATGTAGCCAGAGCAGTGAATGATTTAGGAGGCATTCTTTTTATTTCATTAAAGTTTTTGGGATAAAACCAGTCCAAAACTAGAAGACCAACAAAGAATTATGTATTATTGCAGGCAAGTGGGCAGTTTTGTTGAACATGACTCTTAACAGTTTATCTCTGGAAATCTCTTAGTATTAATGATGGTGAAAGAGGTGAGGGGAAAAGGAGCTAAATCTAAAAAAAACTTAAATATGTAGAATCAATGAGCAAAACCCATTAACAGGATGCTGCTCTGCTTTTGTTGTGCATTCAAAGGATATGAGTCTTAGAAAATAATATATCTTGGATTATGTGTGTGTGTGTACATAGGAGAGGGCTTTTTGAGCTATTACAGAAACTTTAGTTAGGTAGTAGTGTTTGAAAATAAATGGGCTTTAAGATTTGAGGAGTTTTTTTGGTTACCATTGTTACTGCACCTTGAGTTCATCTCACAGCCCAGCCTCCATGAGCAGAGAACAAAAAATAGGCAGAACTTTTTAGACTCTGATAATGACTGTAATTAGCATCACAAGCTATGGAAATTGCAATATTCCCTAAAGGTTTCTTGTCATTATCCTCTGTTTCTGCACTGAAAATAACGATTTTTAAGACAGGGTATCTTCTGTATTTGGTACTGTCCCACTAATGGTAATGTTCAACCTCCGTGTTAATGTTTGTGTCTGCTGTGGTCTGTGTGAAAGCTGTATCCTGCCAGAAAGCAAACATGCTCCTCTCAAACAGGGGATGTTGTTCAGCATCCAGAATGAAGCCTTTTTCATGATGTGGTCAAAGCATGTAGCGTGGGATTTTCTGAGCTAGTGCAAATGTAACTAGAAGAAAGTTTGTTTTAAAATCCCAGTATGTCAATGTTTCAATCAGGAGTTCAGTGAGGTCATAAAATAAATTATTTTTGCCCTTAAACAAGTGCCAGGGCTGGGTCAAACTACTGTAAGAAGGCAGACTTATGGTTTGATGGCACTGATAACAGAGACTTGGCTGTAGAGGCTGTTAGTGGTGAAGGTGGGCAGATGTCCCTGCCCAAGCTTCCACCTGTAGCACAGGATATTCAGCCCTCAGCCCCTAGAACTGAAAAGATCTTGTGTTTCTTCCCTTGTTTTTCAGTTTGGGTCATTAACTGCCGTGTCTGGTGCATTTCTAAGCTGAATAATTTTGACAGCTGCCAATTTGGTACACATACCATGGGCTGAGCTGGGAGCCACCAAGCTGGGGAGGATTCTGCAGCCTGAGCAGAGGCTCTACCTGGCACAGCAACAACCTCGGGCATAAAGGGGGACCTAAATACGTATTCATCAGGGAATGAGTTGGTCTGAGAAAGGTCACCCCAATCATCTGAGACCCACAGAGGTTTTTATCCTAGATAAGCCCCTGCTTGCAAAAATCAGTGAACACATTCACATTGTTTTTAAAGCCATGTTAAACTTTGAACAGCTCAGTCTCAGCATTAGATTATTAATCACACTGTTCACTATCACCAGTTATTTATTCTATAAATAATCTTTATTTATATTTCTGTTTATTTTGAAATTAATTTGGGTAAGAATAGAAGATTATGGGTTCAGGAGTTTGTCTAGAATTATGCCACACAACTGCAATGTCCAGTAAATATAAATACTGTTATTTTATCACTTCATGCTAGTGCTATCATGATGGGACTTGAAGGATTTCATTCTGAAATGTGATACTTCACACAGGCAGAGGCAAATTGTCTTCAGTGACTGACCAAAGTGGGAAGAAGGCAGAAATGCCATCTCCTCTGAATTAATTATGAACCACACAGCTCTTGCTATTATCTGTTTACACATTATTGGCCTTGTGATGTGCTGTTGAGGGATTTTCTTTCACTGTCTGGTCCAAACGTACGTTAAGTCCAATTTCATTAAGAAGGCTGCTCGCCTGCCTTGTTGAAAGGGTCATTGTGTTAGTTATTACAGTGTTTTCTTTGTGCTCGCTTCCCCCAAATTCCAGTAACTATTTTGTAAAAAAGTTTGAAAGTGAACTTTTGATGCCTGTGAAAGCTGCTTCATTGACTTTATTGACTCCAGAGCCTGAAGTTCTTTATCCACAGAGATCTTTAAAAGGACACTAAAAAGTTTCAGCCAAAGCTTATAGAATTTGGTACTTATAGTTAAGTATTATAGACCCAATGCTGTTCCCATGGAGACCTAAAGGAATTTTTCCATTGAATTAAGTGGTAGCAAAGCATACCCTTTATTAAGTGGGGAAAGGATTGGACTGGAGAACTCCATTTGTTGTTCCCAGTTTTGTTTGTGTGCTTCCTCTTCTGTATAAAGAAATAACAAAATTAAATTTTAGGTATTTTCAGTGAAATTTTAGGTATTTTTATTGTGATTCATCTGCTTCAAGCTTGTTGTGTTTGTGGGTAAGGGGGTGTGTAGCTCCGGGGTGATAACCCATGAGGCAAAGGCAGAGCTCTCCTTTCACTCGCTGCTGGTGTCGTTCCCTGCAGTCTGGAATGTGAGGAGAGTTTCAGTCTCCCACGTCTCCTGCTTGGGAGAGGTCAGAGGTACGGCTGCTGCTGCTGTTTGCAGGTGGTGTCAGTGCATCTCTCTTGTGGGTTCTGTGCCACCTATTCTTAAGGACATTTTTATGTCAATTTGTGGAAACACCAACTTGTTAGCATTGACATTTCAATTATTTACTAATACTCAAAGAAATCCCAGGTAGATTCATATTTAGAAAGAGTTTTCCCATGCTGGAAGTTTGGGATGTTGCTCAAAGGGTTGTTGGGAGCCCCTGATGATCCCTGCTCCAGCCATGGCTTCGAGTGGAGGCTCTCCTGCAGGCACATGGCCAGATCCCGCAGTTCTGGAATATAAACTTACAGAAAAAAATAAAATTGAGGCCCCAGATTGTACAATACAGTGCTAAAAAGTGGTTTTGGTTGAAGCTGTGTCATTAAATCCTTGGCTACTGAAGTCAACGGATTTATGATTGATTTAACTGGAGGGTCTTGTCTATAATGACGTTCTTTCATTTTGTCTCACTGAGATTCTTCTTGTTCTTTCTTAGTGCCTTATGACACATTCACTCCATCCTTGCCTCAAACAAAGAGAAATTATACTATCATGATTGTCCTTTAAATATTTTCTATTTGAGGACCTACTGAAAAGGCTCCAGAGGCAAATTCTTGGTTTAGAAGTTGCTATTTATGTCTAGACACATCTGAATGTTGTTATGCTTTGAATGTCCGGGATTGCTTGCTGCTTTCTTTGTAGAGATGGATGAGTCAAGAGAGAGAGTGCATTATTTTAAATTAACTTGGAAATAAGCTTTAACCAGCTCAGGGTTCTACTTGTTGCAACTGGCTCCCTTGATAAACATAACAAAATAAGTGACACCACAAGGAAAATCCTTATTTATTGGTGTCTTAAAGCAGAGCAGAAACAGGTTCTTGATACACGACATTGGATTCTGTTGGCATATTATCATTTGAATTATTATAGTGTCTCAGACTCCTGGTCACGGCAAGGAGCCTCTACGGGCTCTACACAAACAAATCCAGTGCCTTGTTTTTACTCCAAAGGGCTTCTAGCACAGGTGTAAGGCAGGCAATGACAGGGAACAGTCAGGCACAGAAGGGAAGAAAATAACAAAATCGTGATTAGTGCCAAGAGAACTAGTGGTCTCTTTTTGCCAATTATCAAACATCGTAATAAATCAATAGTTAAGCTTGGAAATTTATATATTTCATAAAAAATGTGCACACCTGAAGGAGAAAGCCAAATTGTCCTCAGTGTGTATATTTCAGCTCCAAAAGCAGGTTACACAATACAATTTTCATAGACTGGGTGATCTCCACCTCTGTTTTTCTGCAGTTCTGCATTTCTGAAAGTATTGTAAAGCACCACAAGTTCAATTGCTGCTTGTTTCTGTTCTTTCGTGCAAACTGTATTTGCTTACCAAGCAGGTGAGAGTTATGAGGGTCAACACGAAGAGCAGCCTGGCTCTCCAGCTGTACTGGTGCATCTAAAAAAGGATGGACTCACAGCCCTTGCAATTGCACCTTCCTTGCTATTTTGTAGATACTCATGTCACAGAATTCCTCTATGGGTTATATTAACAAATACACAGTTCTCTAGGATTTTTATTTTATGAGAAACCGTTCCTCTGGGTCAGTCACAAGACTTCTTGTTTCTGAATTTGGTACAGGCAGGGCAGGACTCACTGCAGTATTAGTAGGTAAAATGTTGGGCATGTACAGGTACAGACATAGAACAGAATCATAGAATCATTTAGATTGGAAAAGACCTTTAAAATCATTGAGTCAAACTGTTAAAATATCCATATCTACCCTGGACCTCAAGGGTGGAGCTGCACAGACACTGAGTGTCTAAGCTGGCTCTGGCATCCACACGCAGCTCGAATGGAATGCTTGGGCAGCATCCTCAGCGACATTTCATCCTTAAACCTGGCAGAAGAGAGGTCAGATGTATACAGGAGGAGAGTGAAAATCTTTGGGTTTACATCGCTTAAAAGACCACAAAATGTTATTAAACCTCTGTATATTAATTGATCAAGCTTAACTGTCTCACTGCTCACTGCATGCCGGGTTACATTCATTTTTAAAGGATGAAGCAAATATTTCAAATGAATGATCAAAAGAATATTTTACTCTTTTCACATTCTGAGTATGGAGTCTATGAAACATTTATTCAGGAAATGAAGTATTAGGGCCTGACAGATATCTCTAGTGTCACTGAGTAAGCAGGTTATCTGGAGATTTCTAGTGCAAACAATCCCATACTTTGATGAATACATGAGTAATTGCCATTACAGGGGGTTGAAAGCAAGATTAGATTGAAGTTGCAGTCATTTCAGCAATTATAAACTCTGAAAATTAAGTCTATTAAAATGAGAAATATCTTTTTTCATCTGTGTTTTCTTAAGCAAAGAATAACAGAATTTTGCTTTAGAGTGTAAATAATAATATTTTTGTTGATCAGGGGGCTGGACATAGGGAAAGAGATTGATGCCTGGCTTCTTTGGGAATTCTGCAGGAGGATCTCTGAAATGCTGCAGTCCTATATGGTCATAGCTTATGTTTGTCCTTGATTTTGTGTATGACATTCATCTGGGATTTTGACACTTTATTTTCACTCAGTGTTGTCGTCAAAATCATGCAGACCCTCTCTGTCAACTTAAGTGTTTAGGAGCTCTGACACCTTAAATTGTAATTACATTGCTTCAAATGTCAGGTTCTTCAACATCGTATCACTGCTGGTGATAGAAACCTAAGTAGCTTAGGTGATATAAACCTAAGGAGCTTAATAGCTTCCCGATGCCATATAATGTATGGGGAATCTCCCTGCACAGGGAATCTGATAGGGGAGATCTGAGTCACGGTGACAGCTTCAACAAGCAGGCAGGAGGGGAAGGCAGGGAGGATGTGATGAGCTCAGAGGAGGTGAGCTGATGATTTGCTATTTATAGATGCACGAGGAGGCTCAGAGACAGGAACCCCAGGCAGGGCCACTCTTCGCTTTGCTACGAAAATGATTCCTCGTCAGAGCTGCAAGCAAAACACAATTTGTAGCTGGCAGAGTCTCAGGGTGCCCTTGTTGTACGAACACGTGGGCATGCCACAGCAGCAGCTTTTGATGAGAGCCTGAAATACAGCACGTTTTAGCAATTCACTGCTGAATTTTATCTTTCTGTTCCTTGGTGTGTTTTGTTTTTACAGGGAAAGAATGAAATGATGCTGTGTATCCTCTACACCAAGAGCAGCCTCCTCTCATTGTTTTAAACTGAAGGAGGGCCAATTTAGATTAGATATAAAGAAGTTGTTTTTCACAATGAGGGTGGTAAAACACTAGCACAGGTTGCCCAGAGAGGTGGTGGGTCCATTGAAACATTCAAGGCCAGGTTGGACAGGGCTCTGAGCAACCTGATGTCATTGATGTCCCTGCTCATTGCAGGGAGGTTGGACTGGATGACCTTTCACAGATGTCTTCGAACTCAAATTGTTCTATGATTATGATAGGGTACCATTCAGGAATTAATTATTCCAGTTTATTTACAGGAAGACTCTCTTCTCAGCCAGTTCTGGAAACTGGAGTTTACTTAAATCCAGTAATCTTCTCTTCAGAGGAGACATTGATGATTACAAAATCCTGTTGTATCTAATATCCCCATCACCTTCAATCGAAACCAGAGACTGTGTTTGTTTCAGTTATTTGGTAAAAGGGTGTCATGTTTTAGTGATTTCCTAAAAAAAAAAAAAGGGCAGACTGAGCTCAGAGTTCCAGCTAGAAGCCTCACAATCATTTCTTGGAGACTGTGGGCTGTAGCTGTGGCACTTTTCCAGACCATTCGTTTCTTGGACAGGGCTAAAGAGTAGTTTGGGCCATTTTCAGGCTGTGGTTTGACCATGTCCCCCTCTGCTCCACGGAGAAGAAAGCTTTAATACTAAAGGTGGCAGCCACCCTGTCCTAGCTACTCCCAGTTCCAGAGAGGGGTGCAGCACCTTCAGTCCAGTCAGGGAGACATCCCCTTTTTTCTTGAGAATATTCAGTTAGATGAAGCTATAAACCAACAGACACGATCATCCTACAAGTACGTTGGAAGTTTTGTCATAAAGTATTTTCTCAATACTCATAGAATCATAAAATTATTTGGTTTGGCAGGGCTCTTAAAGATCATCTCATTGCAATCCCCCTGCCATGGGCAGGGACACCCTCCTCTAGATCAGGTTGCTCCAAGCCCCATCCAACATGGTTTTGAACACTTCCAGGGATGGCGCAGCCGCAGCTTTTCTGGGAAACCTGTGCCAGGGCCTCACCACCCTCACAGGGAAGAACTTCTTCCTAATATCTAATCTAAATCTCTCCTCTTTCAGTTTAAAACTGTTCCCCCTTGTTCTGTCACTGTCTGCCAGTATAAAAAAATCCCTCTCCCTCCTCTTTATAAGCTCCTTTTAGGTACTGGAGGGTGCTGTAAGGTCTCCCTGGAGCCCTCTCTTCTCCAAGCTGAACAACCCCAACTCTCTCAACCTGTCTTCATAGGAGAGGTGCTCCAGCCCTCAGAGCATCTTCATGGCCCTCCTTTGGACCTGCTCTAATTAGATATTTTCTGCCTTTCTGGTTGCAAGAAAAAAACACTTCTTTTTTCCCCCCCTAAGTGACTGAATGTAGCTCTGCTTCTGCGCTGGCTTAGATCCATCCAAGTCCAGGATCAATGTCATGCCTGTTTCACAGATGCTGAACCAAGTGCTTAGGGCCCAGCTCAGAGCCTGCACACTGTTAAATCCCAATGAGCTCAATGAGCGCTGAAGGAGCTCATCACCTTGGCGGATCAGGAGGATATTGAAGCCAGTGAAGCCCATGTCACATGCTTATAAAGGTCAGTCCCATATTTACAAAAGCCCATCAGAGTTGAATTGTGCCATGATTGAGATTATACAGGAAGCAAGACCTGGCTGTGCTGATGTTGACATGATTTCCTGAGAAGGTAAAATTCAGGCATTTATTTCTGATGGTTTTGCACAGAGCAGAGCTAGCAGCCTGATTTGTATTCAGCTGCTGCATATTAAGGCTGGTCATTCCTCTTGTAAATGGTAGATAGGAAGAATTGCTATACTGAGAAATATTTCCTCTGTTTTAGGGTAGATTTTAGCTGTAGCCCTCTGATTCCTGATAACCAAAGTCAGAGTGATGTGTCTGGCGTTCTCTGCCCTACACTCCCAGTTATTTATTCTGTGATGTGCAGGAAGGAAGGAGACGTGCGCAATCTCCATTCTTGTTACCAGGAATTGTGCACTTAATTCTCTGTGCATTGTACTGAAAATGAACTAGTAAGATGTGTTCCGCATCAGCAAAAAGGCTCCCTTATTCAGCTGGAATGAGAACATGCACGCTTTAACTTGGGAGTAAAGAAAATTGCTGTAAACGATTTCTTTAAACAGAATCTGTTGGGTTTTGCCTTCAATTTTTTGCTGAGAGTGAAGATTCTGCAGAGTTTTTTCTCCCTTTTCGTACCCAATTGCTAACCTTGCTGTTGCATGTGTTTCTGCTGCTTCTAGCACTTTTCATTCTGATGGCAGTTTTTCATCTCTTCACTAGCTTATGGCTAAAACAGTCCTGGGAAAAGGAATTTCAGTTACTCTCCAGAATAATTATTTCCATTTGTTCCCACTCTGGTCCTGGGGCAAAGGGCTTCCTTGTGTCTTGCCTTGATGGATCTGCCCTCCCAATTCCTCTGCTTTTTACAAATGTCTTTTCTGCAGGTGTCAACACCAGGTGACAGCACATCCCTGAGATGTATTTTAAGTCATTCTTGCCTAATATGTGGCCCGTACGTATTAAGACTTATTACTAGGACTGGAATTTCCTGGCTGGCTAGTCAATTAATAAAAATGCATCAGCATACACAGGCATAATTATGGAAATGTGTACAATTCTGGGATTTTTTCAGTCTGAAAACTTTGCAGAATGCTTCACAGACGGGCTGTGAAGTACCACTAATCACAGCGCAGACTCCAAACACACACAGGGAATGGAGTGGGTTCTCCTCACACTGTTACTCAACAAGTCCCTAAAATAACCAGGGAAACACATTCAAATTGGCATCTCCTCACCCACTGTTCTTTGTGTTAGCCACTACCTCGATCCGAGGTGTTGTTTCTGTAGCAAAACATAGAACAGAAAGTTTCAACTCAGAGTTTTTTACTGAAGCAAAGTTATTTGCATACTGTGTGATTGTCTAACAGCACTGACCTACAGCTCTGTATGGTACCTGGAGCTTTTAAAACTACATTTATTGATGAATCTGAGGGATCTGAAGAGGATAGATATCAACTAATGAAAAAATCACTAAAATTAGAGAAAGGGTAGCTTCTTATCTGCTCCCTCCACCGAACAGCTGAACAGTGTTCTGTACCATCTTTTTTCCCATCAAGGTGTGTAGTGTGAAGGTAAAACCACTGCAGTTCTGTAAAGGCAGATGTTGGGGTACAGCCATGAGCACCTCCACACCAACCAAACATCCACTTACCAGGGAAAAGACCAATGTTTGGAGCACAGGACAAGGCACTGCAGGGATGGTAGAGAACCCCTCTGGAGATGGAGCTCCCTGTGCTGGCACCTCGCTGTGCTGTCCTCAGCCACACAGCTCAGAGATCATCTACAGGAGAAAGCCACCTGCTACAACTAATCTCTGAATTTCAATCAATACAAGTTAATACCAATTTTTACTGGTTTGGTTGGGACTACATTTGACTAACTCATAATAAGCCACTTTATATGGAAATCAGTGTCGGCACAGTCCTTGCTCCAGTCGAACTGTATCAGTTTATGGATTCACGTTAAGTTCTGCAGTAATACAACTTTCTTCTGTAGCAAAGCCCTCGGAGAGTCATCAGCTTCCTATGGCATCAAGGCATGGAAATATAAAGTGAAGGCTTAGGACATTTCAGCTGTATCAAAGTCATGAATTCTGCCTGAATTCATGAGGCTGCTGTATTATTTAATGCCTTGCTGTATAAAGACTCAGAGCTTTGTTTCAAAATTTATGTTGCCTGCTTCAGGTCTGAGCTTAAAGAGTTTGAGAGGAACAACCCAGTGTCACTTACTGCAATGATCTGCTGGAGGGAGGTGAGGATGCTGACCTGGGCGGAAGGCAGAGGAAATCTGGGCTCTGCAAGTGACTGACAGCAGTGAAAAAGTCCCAGAAGAAAGGAGTAAAGGCAGATGTGTACTTAAGGGCTGTGAAGAGGGGACATATCTGGTGATGGGAGGAGTGGTCACAAACACATTGCGGGCAGGAATCATGAAGCAGCCCATGCCCCGGGAGGCCAAGAGGCAAATGACAAAATTAAAGCAGAAGCCAAGTGATGATGTGGGTTCTGAAAGGCTCAGAATCGCCTAGAGATGTTGAATATGCCACTTAAATCTGTGTGCACACTCAGCCTGTGGGTGAGTAAATGCCTCGTGATCCCTTCCGCCGTCTTCCAAGAGCCCTGTGTGCAGCGCGCCTGCTCAGGCTTTATTCCTCAAGGGTTAAACTAGAAACTCAAGTACCCTTGACTCAGAGCTCAAGTGAGGGTGGTTTTGAGTATCGAGCAGTCTTACAGCAGCTGGAATGTGGAGTCTCATTCCTGAGCAGTAATACCCGTGCACAGAAACCGTGTCAGCAGAGACCCATTTACAGCAGCTCCCGGGTTTATGTTGGTCATAAGCCCTCCAGTATTGATCAGAGGGGTTTTGAGGGTACTAACCTGCATAAAAGGAAAAGTGGTCTTTAAATACTAAATAAAATAGACATTTAGAGTTTCACCACTATGAGAATTTTTTGCTTCCTGGGAGCAATATCTTGGCACTTGCGGACTGTAGAGCTGCTTGAGGAATGAACCATGATGGATGAGCACACACAAATAAAATACTGACCCCAGCTCAGAGCTTCTAAATTCTACCAAAATCCCTCTGGCTGGTGTTTCACGCTGGTCAGGTTTTGCTGGCAATAGGCACAGGGATCAGAGCAGACACTTCACACTTTATGAGAAGTAAGAAGAAAGAAGAAAGACTTCACCCT
Source organism: Corvus brachyrhynchos (assembly GCF_000691975.1). Classification (NCBI taxonomy): domain Eukaryota; kingdom Metazoa; phylum Chordata; class Aves; order Passeriformes; family Corvidae; genus Corvus; species Corvus brachyrhynchos. The sequence goes on along the minus strand of NW_008237902.1, from coordinate 2,125,760 downwards.
TTATGAGAAGCAACCATGTGAAGTCAGAACATTCCAAGAGCAGAGGCCTCCTTTGGCCATTTCCAACCAATTAAGATTGTATAAGTCAGCACAGGCATCTCGGGTGGGAGATCTTCCTGGGATGCAGGAGCTGGGACACTGACCTCTCCATACCCATCAGGAGCCAGAGCTGCCCACAGCCTCAGAGCTCGCATTACGTCTGGCCTCAATAAGACACCAATACAGAGGTATCCATAAAAGCTGCCTTTCAGGTTATATTCAGTGAAAGGATGGTTTTCCTTTACCCTCCAGGGTTTACAGTGGGGATTTACACACCTAGGCTGGAGAACAGCAGGTTGTGTGACCCTGTTCACCAACACATCCACACACATGGGCCAGTTTTCTTTATTTTTGGCTGCCTCATGGCTTTCTTCTTCAGTCTGGTGACTCTGTCCTGCAAAGGAAGTGCATTTAGGGAGGTATGTCTGTAGTTGCAGCCTTTTCATCATGTTCACTTTCCTCTGTAGAAAATATTTAACTGCTACTGCTGGAATGATTCTCCAGTGGTTCACATTACTAATTATTGAACCCTCATTACAATTAAAGTACTCTCTTCTTTGCAACCCTGGGGATAAATTTTAGGGTATTAAGACTTATTTCCTTTTTTCAAAAACCAGTGCAAAACGGAACTTTCTGTGTTGCCCCTCGGTTTCACATTGCAAACTTGGTCAGTTGAGCATGCAAAAATCTGGTGAAATGAACCCTGGATACCAGGCTTTAAATGGCGTTTTCACCATCCAGAATTGTCTTCTGCTGGAAGTGGTTGCCCAAACTCAGCACACAAGGTTTAATAATAATTAATTATTCCAAGCCAGGTAATGAAAAAAGTGGTATGGACAGACTCCGTGTACACATACCAGTTGAAAGCACTAAATTTATTTTCTTCTGGTGCAAACCATCAGTAATCAAATTTCCATTACCCAGTGATGGGCATGAACGGTCAAGAAAAATACTTAGTCAACAGAATTCCAGTTAGAGATCTGTGAGTATCCTGCTTTAAATACGGCAAAGTCAGGAGACATTTTCCCAAGAGGATCGTCCTCTGATGAGTAAGCGTGGTTCTCAGTATTTCACTGTAGCAAGTATTTGCCAGGAACAAGATCAGTGAAACAAGCCTCTCTCAAGTGCTTCTGAAGAGAGAAGTGGTTTCCTTTGTAAATGAGTCAGTCCTGCTCTGAAATTGTTCAATAAAACATGGAGAAGCTTGAAAGTATGGTGAGACTGTCTCCCAGACATGACTTTTCATGCTGTATTTTACAGCACGGTACTATTTCTTCCATTCCTTCTGATTTGGAGGTACTTCTCAGCTTTGGATGGTTGGTTGTGCCAGGTGAAGGATGCTGTGAGAAGCTACAGAGCATAATCATTCCTTGAGAAAACACAAGCAGCCATCCTTGCAGCTGGAGAGGAGGCAGGGTTAGGTTTGATCTCAAAGATGAGGGTGTCAGGAAAGGGGAGTACTTCTGACTTCACTACAATCTTCATGCCTTTCACAATCGTAACTTTTCTGGGGTTTGCCTCAAAATTGTATGTCTTAGCTACACAACACATGAGTTTGAGACATAATTAATATTAATAAAGTCCATTATGTAAAATTAGCCATAGACAGGAGATTCTTTAAAAGGTGAAATCATAATAGTCATGATCAGTGTGGCTGTGTTGCTGGGAAACTGAGAGCTGTCCTGGGCTGCTCCTCAATATTTGCCTTCCATTACAGATCTTTCCCCGCTACTTGTGGGAAAGGAGTTTTAAAGGAGAGACATGAAGATAACTACAAAGAAAAGTCTTTCTCTGAGCTTTAGTATTTTTTGCAGTTAGGTTTTCAGTCTGGCAGGTAAAACACATGAAGATTCCTTAGCACTGGGTCCCTGCAAGGAAAAACAGCAGCAGAACGGGTGGGTGTAGGGCACGATGCTTGTTTGTTTGGGAGTATTTTTGGGGGATTCTCATTACTCATTTTTCCATTTTGTCTTCAGAAATTTTGGGGTTGGTTCCCAATCAGGTGTGGTATCTGCAAACCCCTCCATTTCTCAGCCATTGACCTGCAAACACATCCTTCAGCCACTCCAATATCTGTAGATCTACCATGAGCATTTAGGTGCAGCCTCCAAATAAAGCAGCTACACACTCTTGAAAAACCTGCAGCAAAAGTACATAAGCTTAAAAATAATCACACAAGTGGCATATTCAGCTAATCAGGAGTTCGGATTGTCTCGGCGTTTCTGGGCACAAATCAGTTGTATTTCAGAGGCTGAAGCAGGGAGTCACCACTGGAGCCTGATTACGTATTTTAAGTGCTGCCTGATTAAATTAAACTTGGTGCTGTTTATGGCTGATTTTGAGCAAATGGGAAAAATCAGAGATGCAATCCAGGCACTTTAAGCTGATCCAGATTTTGAGAATGAAAAGTTCAGGACTCAGACCTAGATCCAAGTTTTATCCTGAGGCCCCTGTCTTCAGAGTGGACTGATTCAAAATCTTGCAAGGAAAGTCTCTGGGCTATTCCCCTGCAGTAAACTTACATTTGTTTAGAAATAAGTGACTTAATTCTTAAGGACTCTGGAAGGCTTGTGTCCTCAGCACTGAGTTCACCATAACAAAGTGCTAAACCACTGAGCAGTTTACTTAGTCACAGAAATAGGCATCAGAAGGTATTTCATCAGGTCCTACAGTACAATCCAAGTTTTGCAGGTTGGCACACATATTCTCTTTCAGCCTTTTGATTAATTGCATAGTACCAAAACCATACGTATTTATAGCTTGCAGAATTAGATAAATTCTCCAGATGTGGCTTCCTTTAGTTATGCTGAGATGACTGGAGATCAAAGCCTTTGATCTTTAGCCTGACTGAAACCTGCTGCTGATGTAAGTCTAGAAAATGATGCAGTGAGGGGAACTGGCCACTCTCAACTTGCCCCAGAAGCATCTCAAACAAAACTTATGGAAAGAAACTTTGTGAAGGATATTTCTATCCACACCATTGATTCTCTACTCCTGAAAGTACAAGGCAGTTTTCAATGAACCTTTTACTCTTAACAACATATTTAAATAGATTGATTTTCTGTTCCTGCTCAGAAATGATTTAAGACTTTTCAGTGCATGCATATCCTCTATGATACACAGAACTGGCAGGAAATGTCATCATGAGCTAGTTTATAGCCTCAATTAAGGCCATTTCCATTGCTCCAGATGTGTAAAGCAGACTTACAGCTGAGTTCCTGGTATAGTGAACTCCCTGATGCATCCTAGGCTCAGCACTGCCAGCTCAATGATATCCTCTTCATGACCCTTGGAAAAAATGATGAATAGCCAGGGAATTGAAAATTCAGACTGAATTCTGGCAACATGAACACTTTATACAAGTCTTGGCCAGTTAGGCAGACAGCACAGTCTAAAAAACCCTTATCTGGTACCACAGGCTCTTCTAGCAACCCCAGCTGCAGAGCAATGCAAAGTACTGTGTGGCCACTTCTGCCTGTCTCTGCAGCTTCATAAGCCCCACAGCAAGGCCATAAACCCTCAGCTCTTTGGGGGATACTGCCAACAGAGTTCTGACTCCCGTGGCCAAGACTTTAATGAGCTGTTTGCTAAAAAAGAAGCTGGTAACAAAACAAAACACAAAAATAAACCCCAACCAACCAACTACAACCAAAAAAACCCACTCAAAAACCCATTCAAACTTCAGTAAAATCAGAGAATGGACAGATTTCCATTGGAGGGAAAAGGCAGAAATGTACTATCCTAGAAAGAGCACAAGAAATGCAATTTATTTACTAAATCATAAATTCTTTATTGACATCAGAAGAAAGAACTATAATTTTAAGATTACTGAAAATTATCACAAAGGAATAGCTCAAATACATTAGGAAAATTCAAATTAAAAAGGTAGAAAGCCAAATGCAGCCAGCAAGGAAACATCAGGGACAACAAGAAATAGTCCTTAAGACCATTAATAATGTGAGGAAGAGCAAATGAAAGGTTTGCCTTGCTGAGGGATTTGGACTAAATGATCTTTAAGGTCCATTCCAACCCCTTAACATTCTGTGATTCTATGCTTCTATGATTCTATGAATTAATGTCTATTTCACCAGTATTCAGTAAAAAGTAAATAGTGAATAAGAGTTTACAAAATTAATACTAATAAAAAGAAATATTTCAGCATAGATTAGGGTAAAATTGTGTTAAATGATGTTTTGATAAGTTAGAGATTTTGAAATTGGCTGGGGCTGACTTAATCTAGCAGTCCTTGAAAAACTGTAATCTCAGAACTATTAATGGTATCTCTGAATTCATGGATGGGCTGTGGTGATACCAGAAGACTGATGTATTGGCTATCTTTAAAAGGTGGGAGAGGTGAGAGAAAAAAGAACAGGAGAATTGTACAACAGTCAGCTTACTCTCAAAATCCAGAAAAAAAACTGGAGCAAATAGACACATACCTGGAAAATAAGAATATGAGCATCATCCAATAAAGATTTGCCAGTAACAATCCTGTCACAGTGCTCTAATTTAATTGTAAAGAGTAAAAGGCCATGGGGATAGAAAAAAAAGAGGAGATATCAAATATATTGACTTCAGTAAGGCTTTTGACACACTGATGGTGTTCTGCTTTTTGACCCTTGCAGAATTTCCCTTATATAATTTCTTTAAAAAATAATCTAGAGGAATTCTAATATTCAGCAATTTAAAGACCCTTTTACGTTTAACAATTCAATATAATGTATAAAACAGAGGATAAACATTAGAATTTGTGAAGGGTGCCAGGACAAACATCCCCACACCTCTCAAGAACTCTTATGGGGGCTCACACCCCTCTTAGGTGACGAGTTGTTTGTGTCTGTGTCATCCATGAACACAAGGAAAGATGTGAAGAATGAGATGTCTTCTCGTTGCAAGGTTCACTTTAGGTAAGGAGACACAGCCACCCTCTTTTCTCTTTTTTTCTGGTGTGGGCGTTTGGTTGTTGTTTTTTTTGTTTGGTTAGTTTTTATTTTGGTTTTTTTTGTTTGTTTGGGGGTTTTGTTTCTTTTCTTCTTTTTTTTTTTCTGTAAGTCTGCTGTTCTCAATTGCTCTGTTAAAAACTTACCTAATGGACACCACTGGAAATAGGGAATGGAAAAGGGGTGAGAGTGCAGAGAATGAACAATCATCTTGTTTTGGAAATAAGCACAATGCAATAGTGCGGGGGAAGCAAAGATGAGCACAGTAAAAATAGTTAGCAGTAAGCAGAAAGATAAATGACCACTGCACAGCTTACAAGCCAAAATATGGCCCTCTGGAGTTGTACAGAGTGAGTAATGGGCACTTGCACCAGGCATAATGTGTGGTCTGAGCCCTCTAACCTCTCTGGACTGCTCAGCTGAACTGAAGCCAAGAGCAAGAGTGGTTTGTTGTCTTCTTCAGACCTCAGGTATTGCCCTAAGACTGCTGTTCAGCCAGCACTGTGCCTCTCAATGGAACAGACTTTTCCCTTCAGCCTTTATATGACGTCTGCTGTCATGCCAGACCCAGCAGCACACTATCACCTTTTGCAATTTTATCTCCCTATATATTTTTATGGCATCATCCTCCATCCCACTCCACCTGTCTGTCCTCATCCCTCTTGGCCTGCAGCTCTGGAGCACACAGCTGCCTCATCATTACCTTAATCTGTAATGAAAAAATTTTACAGTCTCAAAAAGTCCCAAACCCATATGGTTCAACATCTGATTTGTTTCAAGTCACAAGTCACAAGTAGAAAACCCTCCCTTGCACATATGCCTAGGAGTCAGGGTGTGGATTTCTCCAAAAAAAAGTCTCCTGTCTGCCTTTGAAGGGAGCAGCTTTGCCTTTGATGTAGCCGTAAGCGAGGAGCTGGCCTTGTCTCACAGTGTGTTTCCTTCACAGATAGCTTGACTGTTGGGCATTATTTACAGTTCATATAGAAAACTAGAAGCAGAATCTTACAATACATTTCTAGCCCTTCCCAGGCTGGATTTAGTAACATTGGAAGCATGGTATAGATGCAGGTGTAAGTAATGTCACATACAGGTATAGGTATTATCACATATTCTTCACTTTTCAGGAAAGTGAATGTTCTCGCTGTGACAGGCTGCAGGGTCAGGTGTGGGCACTAACAGACATTAATGACCCTGAGCAGCTGGGGACACCCCTCACCCTCTGCCCAGGAGCCAATTTAAGCTCAGCCCAGGACCCTCCATCTCTCCCTGAGCTATGTCAGGGAGGTGCTGGGCTCCAGCTCAGCCACACCCCCTCCCTCAGGCTCACATCTATGGGCCTTCTGCCCTGATGGACCTGCTTAGGAATTGCTGGATGGTGTCTGACCTGGATTACCTTCACTGGATCTCACCTTGACCTGTGGCGTGTCCTTTGAGCTGACCCATCTCCATGAACTTGCCTGATCATGAGGGCTCTTGCTTGAGCCTGGCTGTGACCTGTGGGTCTGCTCTGCTCCCCTTGCTCAGGTACTGAGGGCTTTGCTGGGTGTGTTACGAGGCTGGGCTCCCGCCTTCCATCCCTCTAAGCGCTTTTAAACCTTAAATATCTTTGTTTAAATTTGAGTTTGATAAAATAACTCATGGCAGAGGCTGAAGAACTCAGCAAAATATGACTCTTCCCCAGGACTACAGGGCTTGTGCTGGGGAGATGATGTTGTCCAGGGCCACCTTCTAGCTGGTAAACGAAAATTTTATTTTTGGGGTAGGTGGATTAGGTTTACTACTGCAGTGTGGGGTGTGACATGCCCTTTTTTGGGTGCAGGAGGGCAATAGGATGTTCAAAGGGATGTGGAGTGTTCAGATGTGCCCACAGACTCCAGCTGACACAGGGCCACCACATGCCCTTAAAGTCCTGTATTCCTGAAGTATTATGAATTTTAAAAAAGATTAAAATTATATTTATAGGTGATATGAATGGTTAAAAACACAGGTACTGTGTGTCTACTTTGTCAGTCTGGAAGATGTTGCCTGACCCCCTGGCATCCTACCCAAGACTGAAACCCAGGGATGGAGGCAGAGTCAGTAACACCTGTGAAGCAGTCTTCAAATGTCTGACATTTTCCTAAAGAAGGCTACATGATATGGAACTGATGCATTTTATTCTGCCGTATAATTGAACTGATCAATCCAAATAACTGAGGGTTTATCCCAAACTGAAGGTGAATCTAAATTCTGACAGTTACTACCACCCACGGCTTGCTTTTATACTCTAAACCATTTCTGCTGCCTTTGCTCCCCTCCCAAGTCAAGGATTTCTCTGTGAGCACTGCAGACCTGCACTGTTGTCTCGCGGTTAGTCAGTCGAGCATTGCTCCCATCTTTCTGCACCTGGTACACACCCAGTATTTTGTCTGGATTAATCACTAGCTGTAAGTTACAGTCTACTGCATCCTAACCTTGGCACTGAGCTCTGACAGCAGGGAAAAAAACCTATTTTCTGATTACTAAATTGTCTATCCGAAGTTGAAGAGTGTGTTGCAGCTGAAATGCTGATAAAAGCACTAAATGTGGAGCTTGCTAATACAAAGCTATAGCAGCAATTTAGCTTGTTATCAGGCAGTAAATAAGGCTTACCTGCTATTCTTTGATCAACTTTTTTTCTGTTATGAACTGCATATGTTGACAAATTATGTCACCGAAAAGAAATCCAAGTCTTTGATGAAATAACAGGAAACATGCATGTGCTGGAAGTTTAAAAATGCATTTAAATAAACTGCTTTAGGATTTTGGATAGCGGGAGCCTTGCTTAAGGTGCATGAGGAAGGGCTGGACTGGACATGGGGGGCCAGGAGAAGTTGGAGTGGCCTCAAAGTCACCCTGAGCCCCACACAGGTTTCAAGGAACATTATCAGAACACTGGAACTGCAGGCACCAGATGTGACTGATTCTGCTTTGGGTTTGTAACAATAAACTGGCAGTTTCCGTAAATTGGTGGAAATGGATGCTTCTTTAGAGGAGAGGTGCCTTGATAAGAGCAGCACCATGCAGTACCTCATTGTGATAAGCAACTCTTAAAGGGTGAGATTTGGATCCATGGCTCTGACATGGTGAAACTTTATTATTATTAGAATGCTAACAGTGGTGCCTGAAGGGTCCAGTGGAGCTTAGACATGACTCTTGGTCAAATTCCAGCTTACTGAGCCGTTTCCCAGAATATCAGACAGAACTGAAACCAATACGTTTCCACGGCTGCGTCTTGAAAAACACAGCTGGAGAGCCAAGTGAAACAAGATACCACAACAAGGGAGAAGTGTGAAGTTGGAAAGCACAGATTTGGACCTGAACTCCCCCAGAGTCTGGAGGCTTTCAGATCCAAATTCTTCATTTGCTCCATCTCAGAATGTGAGGCTGCCCCTTGCATCCTCTCTGCCTTGAATTCTTCCCAAGTGCAGGAGAGAGGCTGGGACTCTTTCTGAGGTTGGTTTTTTCTGCTGTAACTGAACTCTGCAGTCAAAATCTCTAAAAGCTGGTTCCTTCCTAACTACAGGCATGTGATTGAGATTGGCTTCTGTCAAGTGTGTAAGGTCTCAGACTGTACCATGCTGGGGTCCAGCTGGCTCCTTACCCTGTCTCCAGCAGGCTCAGTCTCACCCTGTCTCAGAGGCTGCACAAGGTGATCCAGGAGATGTGGCGGCGGGCATGTGCACAGAAGCCTGTTCCTCAGGAGTTTTTTTTCTCCCCCAAATATGTTAGTCTAATACTTATGGGGACTGGCTCAAAACTTGATCTTTTCCCAGGATGTGGCTCTGGATATACAGATATATTTACCAACCCAGGACTTGGGGCTCTCCTTGGTTGTTGCTGATCTATGAGCATCCAGGATCTCTTCCGGCAGATCTAACAGCATCATCTAACTTTATCAGTTTTGAGTTCGCCTCTTCACCTTAATGAACATTAATTGACCACTAGATTAGATACTAGGAAGAAATTCTTCCCTGTGAGGGTGGTGAGGTGCTGGAACAGGCTTCCCAGAGAAGCTGTGGCTGCCCCATCTCTGGAAGTGTCCAAGGCCACGCTGGAGCAACCTGGTCTAGAAGAAAGTGTGCAGGGGGGTTGTTATGAGACAGGCTCTAAGGTCCTTTCTAGCTTAAACCATTCTATCATGATTAATTAAACAATATTACAGTTAAATTATCCTTTATGTAGTAATATATTTAAATTAATAAGAATTAAGCCCAGAGGAATTAAATAGGAATCTTTCACATATTTTTCCAGTGGCTCCAGCACGCACTGATCTGAGTTCTCATCCCCTTCTACTGAACATTTCCCATGTGAATGGGAGCTACTCTGCCAGAGTAGCACTTCAAACTGACCTTGTCTAGCACGTTTTAACCATGGATGCTCTAGAAGTAAATCCATTTCTCTTTCCCCACTGACTGGCACACGCAGGATGATCAGGCATACCCTGCAATTAACAGGGAGAGACTTACAATTCATCTTAATCTCTCTCACATATATTGCTCAATAAATACATTTGATTGCAGCTTTGATGGAGCTGCTGGAGGTCCAGAGGGCTCATGAAATCGGTGTGTTCTGTCAATTTTTAACCTGCAGAAGCACCCAGTGAAAGGTGTAGATCCATTTGTTGGGAAAACAGCTGAACTGGAGAAATGAAACATTTCAGCAGCAACAA
>NW_008237902.1:2095150-2116055 GCF_000691975.1 Corvus brachyrhynchos | reverse complement strand
CAGCAGGAACAAATATTGTTTGACAAGGTCGGGGGTAGCAAAATACTTTTCATGGTATTTTTCTGCCTGAGGCACCTCCCTTTTGCTGCCAATATAATATACAGGAGGGATGATGGTAATAGTGGTGAGATGGGATTATTGACAGCTTTCCCCTCTTCTTTCTTCTCTGCCTCTCATCACAGCCACCAGCACAGCATGGGGAGAAAACCCTCAATGGGAAGCTCCTTTGCTGCCTTTCTGATAAATTAACCTACACAGGGTTGATTGCCGTGGAGGAGGAAGGGGATTAGCCCTTCAAAATCCTTCTGATCCTCAGTTCTGCAGGAGTCTTGAGATTCCTCTAGAGACATTTTTTACTTGCAGTAAGTGGAGAGGGGTCCGTGGGCTCTTTCCAAAGGTCTGGGAAGGGTTACCAAGGAAAGCCAATCTACTGCAGTCCCTTAGGGGAAATACTGGGGGCTTCTAAGCTGGAGAGGCTGCTGATCCCCCCTCGGGAACGGAGGTACAACCAGGTGGAGCTGTGCCCCTGTCTGAGCCTGCTTGCTCCTGCCTCCCGGCTCGGGGCTGTGCTGCACAGACTTGCCAGCTGTGGCTGCCCACAGAAACAGGCTCTTTAACCTAAAGGGAGGTTTGTGATTCCAGACAAGCCTTGCTGCACCACCTGTGCAAGGGCAGGTCTTTCTCCTCCCCTCTCCTTAGAATTCACCCATTTGTTTTGTCTACATCTGCCAGAACTGGCAGGAGAGTCTCTCTAAGTCCGAGGAGTGGGAGGTCACAGCTATGCAGGAGTTGAGCACCTTTTTAATTTAGGAAAGGGCTAGAAGTGCTGTGGGAAGCCTGGGATGGATTTCTTCTAAAGCTTTTTTGTACCATTTGGGTGATGTGAAGAGGACTTGACATAACCTGACTTCATAAGAAATCCAAGAGACCAGCCCAATGGTGGTAGAATGTCTGTGGTCTCCGAATCTGCCCTGATTTGAACTTGAAAGTGAGCTCCAAAGCCCTGCTGCTTACATTTGAAACTACAACCTTCTCCTCGTGTAAGTGAAGTTCAAGCAGTCACCAGCTGGAAAGCTCTTAGATCCCTATCCCTGTAAAGAATAAACTCTGCCTTCCCACCGCCCCACTCTGCAGGGGAACGTCAGTGCCTCTGGATGAAGCTCTGGGAGGATTTTTTTTAGCTTCCTGTAGTTATCTCAAATCTTCATCTCTAAAATGCAAAGGCTTTTATAGACTTTGTATTCTATTAGTGTAACACCGAATGCCCTCGTTCTTCAGGTATTTATAGCAACTTCTGCAGCTCCCATAATAACTCTTCGTGGCTCAGCACCTCGCAACATGATGTCTTGTTATCCCCATTTCACAGATGTGGAAATAGGGCACACGGAAATTAAGTGATTTCTGCAGGATTTCCTATAACCCACTGCAGTGCCTCGACTATAACACCACCTTCATCAGAGTTTCAGCTCAGGTAGGATATTGTGGGCTTCCGCTATTCTCTTCATTTAAGATTATATAAAGAGACATAAATACTAATTCTAGAGCAATGCCCTGATTTTCGGCAGTTCTGAGGAACCTCAGATGTCTCTGGACTCGATGCAGACATCCAGGAACTCAGAAAATTAGGCTGGGGTTTAGTTGCTTAAATACGGGTGGTGTACTTGCTGGCAGAGCAGGGGATTAACAGGAGGTGGAGGGTTTGATTAATTCTTACAGCTACCCTTGGTCTCAATCAGGAACCGAGCTGCAAAGGAGCCAGAGCCAGGCCCTGTGAATCAGGGCAGAAGTGGAGAGCAGGGCTCGCCAGGAGCTGTGTGGGTACACATGGGATCATGGGATGGAGCAGCATGGCTCTTCCCCCTGGCCTGATGAGGCTGCAGGATCTGCAGGATCCCTAACACACTGCTCTCCCTCCGTGCCTCAGTTTCCCCGACCACAAATTATGCATGGTAATAGTTAACCACCACACTGAAGTGACATACAGCTGGATTATTTTCCAGTTTGAGTTTCAAGTCTTTGACTATGTGACAAGAGTATGAGGTAGGGGCTGGACCTTTGGATATTTGATAAGCACGATGTTGTTTTGCAAGGTAATATGGTGATGACACATTATGGATTAAGTTCTTTATTCCCTAACGATGGAGCAGCTTTGGAATGCACTGTGCATGCAGGCAGTGAAGAATGACTGTTGGGCAAAGGGCTGGTGTTGATACAGGAATCTTTCCTTAAGGTGATGGATAAACTGCTGCTGTGTGATGGTTTTATGCATCCAGAGATGTTTCCTTCCTTTTCTCTGCACAGCAGGCCACCACAAAGCTTGGGCATCACCAAAGTCCCTGCTTTGTTTGTGCCATCAGGAACAACTCTGGCTAATCATAGAATAGTCACAGAATGGTTTGGGTAGGAGGGAATCTTAAAGATCATCTAGTTCCAACACCCCTGTACTGGGCAGGGAGACTTACGCTAGACCAGGTGAATGGTCTAATGAACGGCACTGGGCTGAGCTGGATCAGCAGGTGCTCAGCATCAGTCCCCATCCTTCTCAGAAAAAACATCCAAAGCTGAACCTTCAGCTCTGTTGAAGAGAGCTTGCATTGTCCTGAACCACAGTGCACTTGAGACTACATGAGGAAACTCCAGGAAAATTACTTCTCCCAATAAAACGATATGAAGATGGCTGTTCATAAGGTTTTCATTAACCTTGCTCTGGGAATGTCTATTACTTCCAGCCACGGTGTCTGGTACTGCTCGGTACTGAACACACGCGAACAAACCATTCCTGCCCCAAAAGAGCCGGCAGTGCAAAGCTGTGCCTGCTTTGGAGATGTTTGCCGTGGCACACGGACATCAAAGGTCTGCAAAACCTTTGTGTCAGTGTGTTACACAGATGGAATCTTGGAAAACTGGCAGGTACCAACACAGGACATTTTAAGAGGGATTACGTTTGGTGCAGCACAATAGTCCTTTATAGCCAGGGCCTTAATGTGCTGCTGGTTCATGATAGCAATTAGCTGGATTAAGTTGTACCAATACAAACAAAGTATTAAAGAGACAGTTACAGTAAAAAGAATGAGCAGCACTTGTCCTGTGCCAGCTGCAGGGGTGCTGTCAAGCATTTGGGATGCAAAGCCTTGGGTGTTTGTGGCACTGGGGAGGACATTCACAGCCAAGCCACGAACATCCACCTGCTGTGGTGGTCTCTGCTGCTAGGTAGAGCAGGATGGGGAACAGCAGCACTGCTGGCATCCCAGCAGGCAAGCCGGTTCCAACCCCCAAACAGGCAATGACAAATACTTCATCGTGGGAGAGACGAAGGGCTCAGAGGAAAAGGTGAAGCAGCAAGGCTAGAAGTAGGACATAAAATCAGATTACAGCTTTGCTGTGTTTTAATTGCATTGTTTAATTCCAGTTTCTACTGCTCTAAGACTAGACATCAAATAGAAAGTTAAAATTATTCAAAACCAAGCTACAAGTCTCAACATCAGAATGCCTATTATACTTATCTGTGACCTTCTTACCATTAAAACCACCATATTATTATTACTGTACATTTGCAGATTATTATTAGGCTTCTGAACTCTGCTGCAGCTTGATTTATAGAAACTGCTTAGTCACTGGCAGCAGTGCTGTGCTGGGAGCAGGAGAGATGCCTGCTGGTGTTTCAGCAGAGGCTCCTGCCAAGAAGCAGACACTGCCCTTGACAGATCATTGAGAGCTGGTGAGTGTTTCCCTCTCATGTAAAACTTCTGGAATAGCTGCAAACCTTCTTCCCTACCAAGAGCAGGGGTGAAAAAACTCAAGGCTCAATTAATGCATCCCTCCAGTTGTTTTGGGCACATTTATGTTGCCCTTTACATGAAAAGCGACCTTCTGGTTTGCTGTGCACGTTGCTGGGAGCACTGCTCTGGATTTTGGGGAGGTAGAGCTCCTGTGAAATTGGGATTTAGGCTTTGGAAGGAGCAGTAGTCTTCTGATGGGACAGAAGTAGTCAGCAATGTGGGAAGGAGCCAAGTTGGGATGGGAGGTGGGGGGGCTCAGCAGGTCCAGGCACTGGAGCACTGAAGAGCACATTCAAAATTAAATATAGGGGGAGGGTGCCTGCTGCTTCATCACATTAATGAGGATGATGGGTTCTGTGACCCCACTCAAGGAGCAAACACTCTGAGCAGAAGTTGCAGGACAGGCCCTTACATGAAGGATGTTTTCCCTGGGTTGTACATGCAGCAGGGCATAGTAAATGCTAATAATTTACAACCCTCTGAACAAACCAAATTACAAACTTGTTTCTTTTAGTTATTTGTTGAGTAATGACTATGCTGAGCTCTTTATAAAGTGTGGACAAAATCAGAGTCCTCAGCCCAGTATGCCCTGAACAGGTAGGGAATGATGCCTTGTTCACCATTGCTTCAGTCAAATTGCATCATCCCCAGTGCTGGTGCTCCAGCAGCCCTGCAGGTCTGGCCCTCCAGAGCCCTTTGAAACCTGCAACTGAATTGAACAGAAAATAAAACAATAGATATCAAACACTTCCATTCTGATTTCTTTTGAGGAAATGTTTCAGCATCACTAATGAAGTGTGCCTGTTTGCAACATGCTGGCATCCTGGAGATTTAAATCCAATACTTCAAAGAACACACATTGGTTAAGTAGCTTAGTCTTTAGTTTTATTCATGCTGGAGTAAACCATTGCCAGATATTTTCAGGGAGCTAACAGGAGAGAAACAATGGCTCTATTTGGCAGAGTCCAGCGGATGAAAATTATCAAAGTATAAAGTCCTGAACAGCTGAAAACAGTGAAAAATAATGGATTGGTTCTTTTCTCCTGACTCAATACCTTTATTCTTTTTGACATTTATTTTTTTTATTGCCTTTGCTCCTCTAACGCATTGTGGTGACTCATGTGAAAGGTCTGTAATAATGTTTCATTGCTGTGAAGTCACCGGATAACCACTACTCCTGCTCTGGTCCTACGCAATTATGTATGTTTAGAATATAGCCAGAAATGGGCTGACATTGATAGAACAGTGTAAAATAACAGGTGGAAAGAGCATTTAAAAGCAGGTACTGAGGAGTCACACACCCAGAAAACAATGATTTATTTATCTGTTGGAAATCAGAAAGGGCATGCAATAATCTGGGTCATGTACAGAGCTATTTCATGGGATAGTTGGTGCCACAGCAGCTCACTTCTGTCTTTCTCCTGTTCAAATATTGCACTTGCTCACAGATACAACGCTTGAGTCAGTATTTTCAGGAACTTTGCAACTCACTTAGGCCCAGAGCGTATCTGGCACTTTTTGCTCTCTCAAAGAACAAGGCTCACTTCATGTGATCCTGCAGATGTGCAGGGCTGTGTTGCAGAAGCTGAGCTGGGATGAGGCTCTGGAGAAGGGACCCACTGCTTGGTTCAGCCTTGGCTTTGGTGTTCAGGAGGGAGGTGCCACCTCCCCTGCAGTCTCTGTGCCTAATTCTGAGTGTTCCAGCTCGTTCAGATGACTGGGTGTTACTGTAAGGAGCAGAGAGCCTGTTTCCAAGGACTGGACTTAGTTTCCTCTCTTAGCAGGGACATCTGAGGGCCATATTCTAAGTAGAGACATCATGGCTTTGCCGAATAATAAACCTATTGAATTAGAGCATTTGGGGGCATGAATTCAATAAATTTGTGTTTTACTGAACATAGTGTCAGCCAAGTCCCTTCTAGCCAAAGGCCATCTCTTCTGAAGCAATCAGGGCCCTAAATGCAGGAAAATAGAAAATTTATAACAAAAAAAGGAGTGAAGAGTGCTGGCTTGACAATATTGCAGTCCTGTCCCAGTCTGCATCCAGTTCTCAGCTATTCTCTGCCTGCAGTCCAATAGTAAAGTCATATTTATTCTCTTGGCTCTGCTGCGTTAATGAAAAAGCCACTTAACAAAACAAATAGAAGGAAGGACATTTGCAACCAATTATGGTATTGCTGATCAGTCACATTGTGCTGGAAATTACACGTTGAAGTTCAGCCCAGGCAGCTGATCAATGACCTGGTAGCTTGGCACCAGTGCATGCTATCAACTTAATAAATCAATGTAATTCCAGTCCCCGTGCCAGCATATATATGTGTAGTCAATATGACATCAATATTATATAATAATGGTTAAAACTAATTGCCCAAACACTGTGGTCTCTTATCTACTGCGCAACCCCATCAGAGCCCAACGGTGCTCCAGCAGTCAGGGTGGAATTTGGCTGGCTGTTCCTTAAACATACCCCTGGGCATCACTTAAAATCATGGGTTTAAAGCTAATTTTTTTTTGAAACCACAAGGGAAGTCAGCACTCCAGCATGTCATTCAGGGTTGACCAAATTGCCAGCCAGCCCTCTGCCTCTGGGAGGACGTGGTGTGCACGCCGGGTCCTGGCACACACTGCAGGAATGGGGTTTCTCCTTGGTGGCAGATGCACATCTTGGCTGGTTTCTGCATGGCTTCCTCCTCTTAATTAGCTCTGACATTTTAGCTGTTGTAATATGGGGTTTGGCTTAGGAGTTAAGGCTGAAAACTCTGGGAGTTTTTTGCTGGAAACAAAGTTTAGTTTAAGTACAGGGAATCTGGGATGCTTCTAACTGCGTGTAAGCTTTGCGGTGGGCTGGACCAGGGAAATACAGGAGCTTCTGAGCATGCTGGTGGTCACTTACTCTCACACCTGATACCACCAGTTTCAGTGCTCTCTGCTCTTGTATTTCACTCTTGTCACAGAAATCTACAAAGAACACAGAAACTACATAGTTTGTACTTACAAAAAACCTGCAGTTTATATCAACTATTTAGAAACAGCTTTTTTAAGGGTACCTGGACACTGAAGACATCCTAATAGGATTTTTGTAAGTGTGTCATCCTCTCCAGCCAAGTGATACACTCAGCTCCCCACGTGTAATATTTTATACACAATATTTTACCTGGAACCACAGCAACATCCACTCTGGAACATACTCCAAGCCTCTTACTTGGCCATGGCTTCAGCTTTTCTGGGAACATACCTGGTCCTGTGTTATGTGAGACCTGCTGTTTGTCCCACATCATGACAACAGGAAAAGGGACATTTGGGCAGTACAGACCCACCTTGGTACAATAACTTTGGTTGTGTCCTCACACCTCAGCTGCATTTCTCAGATTCATCATGTGCTGGAGTCACTGGAAATATATGCGAGAGATTTCTATCTTATTCCTCTGTGCTTAATTAATTCAAGTGTTTTACTACATAAAGGATATTTTAACTGTAATCTTGATTTATTATTCATCAATGAATCATGATAGAATGGTTTGGGTTGGAAGGGACCTTAAAGCACAGTTTCAATACCCTGCCATGGGCAGGGACAACTTCTACTAAACCAGGTTGCTCCAAGCCCCATTCAAGTTGTCCTTGAACACTTCCAGGGATGGGGCAGCCACAGCTTTTCTGGGCAACCTGTGCCAGGGCCTCACCACCCTCACAGGGAAGAATTTCTTGTAATAACCAACCTCTGACAGTTTGAAGCCATTCCCCCTTGTCCTGACACTCCAGGCCCTTATCTGATCAGTCTGATCTCCTTTCCCCGTCTGCTCTGCACCAGTGATAGTTGCAGTTCACTGCTGGTTCCCAGCTCTGCTGTACCTCTCCTCCAGGGACTGTTCTGTTATCAGCACATGTTTATATTCTGGGAGCATGCACAGGAATTGAGCCATGGCTCTGTGACGTGCTCTGCAAAAGCAGAGGGAAAACGGCAATCTGAGTGTCTTATGTTCTGCAGGCACTAGGAACCAAGGAGATACAGCACATGCACACACACAAAATATGTGTGTATATGTGTATATACATATATATATGTGTGTGTGTGGCAACGACATTGCTTTGGTAGCATAATTTGGTTAGGCTAATGCTTAGCTGAGAGCAGAGGTAGGGAGCAAGGAAAGGAGGGAAGAAAATCCTGGTTCATGTTGCCCAGCCACAGCCGAAGCTGAGTTTGGCTGTTTTTTTGGCAGAAGTGAGATGTAAGGATAGTTTTGAAGGAGGAGAAAGGAGTGGCTGTTCAGATTTTATCGGGAAGGTTTTCCCAGGCTTAAAAGAAAGCTGGGCAGAATGTGAGTCTGTGCTTTGGGAAGGAGCTGACAGAAGGATTATAGAGCCTGGTGGGGTAAAGGTTGTGGGCTGGCTGTATGTAGGTAGGCTGTTCAGCCAGGTAAGAGGAGATGTGCAAAGGTAACAGGAATAAAGAGTAGAAGGCAAGAAGCTCGTAAATTATGTAACTGAAGGACTGGTATGGTTGTGGAGTGAATTGATGTGGCCTTGAGGGTAGCTGCTAAAATTGAAGTTTGTAATAACAGATGCAAGAAGAGGGAGGCTTGGAGGAGATTATTTAAAAAAAAAAAGTTTTAGACATGATAAAAAGAGCAAATTTGAGACATAATTCCAGAGAAATCCAGTGTGCTATCACTTGGGTGAAAAGAAAATGGGGAAAAGAAGGAGGATGGCAGAAAACAACCTATTCCTGACTGATTGGGGGTGTGAGGGGTAGAAAACAGTGACTGAGCTGCTCTGTAGAGCTCTTGCAGTCTTTTTGAGTTATTTGGGTATCTCCCCAATTTATTTATTGATTAATAGATTTTTTTTATATCATTACTGATTCTGGTAACTTACCTGGTGTCACATAACGTTGGTGACTGTGGGTGTATCCAGCCTGGTTCTTCCTGATGGGACACCAGCTTCACACAAACTTGGTTTCTTTTGCTGTTTCCAGAAGTTCATAGCAGAAAAATATTCTGAGAAAATTTTGTCTTGTGGTGGCTTATCCTTTTTAACTCTGGCCATCACTCAAATAAAGAATGGCAGTGGTCTGTGGAAAAAAAGAAAAATAATTGAAAAATAGATTCTTACTTAAATTTTTCCAAACCACCAGAGCGGTTTACCATTCCTGGGAAAAGATGCAAGCAGGCAACATTTCCCTTAATGTCAGAATGCCGAATAATGCTTAGATAAATCTTTCAAAGAAGATGCTTTTATATTTGTCCTGTCAAATGGAGAAGATAATCAGCTTTTTCTTTCTCTTACCCTAAATATTTACATCTAGAAACATTAAGTAGATCTGTTTTCCTTCCTTAGTTTGCTTGGTTTGGAAAAAAATGAGGGTTTTATGTTGATTTTTTTGTTTTGTTTGTGTTAGAGTATAAAACCAGGATATAGAACAGTTGGAAATTGGTTGAGGGATTTATCAGTTACACTTGGAGGGCATCATATCTCAGCATGGTATGATAGGAAGAAGGTGTGAAATCCTGGATCCAGTAGCATCAGTAGCAATACTTCAGTTTTCATTACCTTTATTAGATAAGAATAGAATAATTTGTACTCCTTCAAGGTTTCTCCAAAATAAGTGACTTCTTTGTGATCCTCTTCGAATTGGAAGCTGCCCTACTCTATTTGAGTTCCCAACCACATCAGCAGCAACTGTGTTTCTATCTAGAGAAGCCTCCATCACAACTTTGTTTCAGGGTTTTCTTGGGTTTCCACCAGGAGATCCCAAACTCCTCATGCAGATGGGGTGGGACGCTGAGGAGCAGTGCTGCTCCTGATCTCTGGCCGGTGACACAGACCACGCCTGAGTTCATGTGACCTTGCTGAGGAGGGAGCAGCTCTGTGTGCTTGAGGCATCTCCTCCTGAGAGCTCTGCCTGAGGGAGCTGTGCAGCCAGGAGCTCTCCTGAGGTGTGCAGGAGTCTCTGTACCTGCCCCCATGTGCTGTGACAGACATTTCCTCTCAACAAATGGCTGGAGGGGGAGTGATAGTGAAGGTGAAGTGATGCAGTCTCAGGCTCTGGTCCCCACCAAAAGATGCAGCTCCCGGGGCTCCAGTGTGACCAGTGAACCTGCAGATCTGCAGGAACACTGTCTGCTGAGAAACATGGTCCCAAAGGAATCCTGTGGCTGTCCCTGGTCTCAGGTGGCACGCACAGATGGGCATCTCTAGCAGCCTCAATTCCAGCTCCTGGCTCTGCTATCCCAGTGACAGCAGCTCATTTGCATGAGGAGCCACTGGGTGAGTAATACCTGCCTCTGCAGACGGCAAACCCTGCAAGCATTTTGTGGTAAACCTGCTGCTGCTCTGGGCAGGGAGGATGCACTTTACTCCGAAAGCAGAGGATGAAAGATTCTGTGGCAACGGCTGCGCTTTGAAAGGGCTGAGCCCAATCCTCTGCACAAGCAACTGTTTATTATCAGAATCACTGATCTCCAGAGCACTTAATGCCCCTGCCTGCACGGAAGGCAGCCAGTGCACACTGCGGCCTCACAGCCTTTTGCTGAGCATCTCAGTCTTACTTCAGCAATATTGCTGTTAATTGCAATAAAATAGTGGATTTAAGGGATTCACCTGGTTCAGTCACTTGTCCAGGTAGGCTCAGGGTTGTACTCAGTGAAAGTAACAACCTGAAATGGCTGTAATGGCCAATTCCTAAGCTACAGGTGTGCAGCGAGGCAGACCTGTGCCTGTCAACACAGAACTGTCTAAGAATTAACCAGATTTGCACCTTTCCTATCTGTCTGTAGATAAGAGCGTTACCTCAGAGCCAGGCAGTGGATATTGCTGATAGACTGAACCTGGGTGCTGGGTAACTCCTGACTTTGACCTTGGCCACTTATATCACTGGAGCAAAATTCTGCATGCTTCTGTTTGCTTACATGGAGATAAGAATACTGGTCTCTGGATTAAAAGTGTCATTAAGGAGGCACATTATGATTATAATTATTATTTTACAAGATGAACAGTGTGCAGAACCTGGCAGTGCTGCTGCTGAGCTTCTTCAAGGAGTGTGTGCCTTTGCAAAAGGATGGAAGAAACTGTACAGGAGGATTTTCTCATACATAAGCTGAGGAAAAGGATTATCTGTGAAACAGCCAACAGTTTTTATTTACTGTGAAAATCTGAGTCTCACTCCCAATTTCCCATCAAGATAAAATGCAGGCATTTGGTTAAAATGGTAACTTAATGCTCCAGAGGTTTAATTACCACCACTCTATAATCAAAATCAACACAGAGTGCAAGCTGTAGCTCCCAACTCCAACAAGAAATGCAGCTTCCCACAAAGCAGTCAATAAAAAGAAGATATATAGCATGTGCTAGGATTTTGTGGTCCTTCCCACAGCTGAACTCACAAATCTGCTATTGCTAATGGTTTTCTTTCAAACCTCAGGTTCTCCTTTAGCTTTTACCAAACTCCCGAGCTCCTTATTTCTACATTTTAACTTTCTCTGTGTATAATATCTATATACACAGTACTGAATTAAGGGAGTTTACAGTGCTGGAAGCTAAATTTCAACATTTTTTCCTATACCAACAGAAAGCACTGAACTAGTCTCAATAGTGGTGATGATTGAAACTTTATAAGGGCCTTGTTTGCAAAAAGTGTCATGAAAGCAGGTACGTCTTCTGGGCTGGGGCTGGTGTGATCCCTGGCATGGAGCTCCACAGATCAAATGATCCATCCTCCTCCATTGCAGTTCCTTCTGTTTTTCTTTAAGGACCCTAGGACTTCTGGATCATTGGATCAGCTTGGGTCTTGCTTAGGACAGTTTTCCCTCTGCAAGTTAAGATTTCTTTTCTCCAGTGCCTTCTCCCAGTACATTTTCTGAATGAAGTTGTTGTGCTGTGCCAGCTGATGATCCCTGTGAAAACTGCACATGCTCTATATTTTGTCTGTTCCCTTGCACGTTGGGTTTTTTGTGAGCAAAGCCTTTACCTGTCCTGCAGCCATACCCCTGCCAGGCACCAGGGCAGCTGTAGCCAAGCAAAGGTGTCCAGCACTGGTACTGTTAACAGTGCAGTCCTCTGCCCTCTGCCAGGGGCTGAGCCCCGAATTTATACCCTGGGATGCTCCCACATGCTGCAGTAGCAAACACAGAAGTTGCTCTCCAAAAAAACTTCGCTATGGTTTCTGCCCTCTAAGCAACAGTTAATTTTCCTCCTCCTCATCATCAGCCTCCCATAAAAAGCAGCATATTTTGTAACCTGCCTCTACTGACTTGTGGAAATAAGAGATACCCTATTAGCAATCCTTGTCCAAACAGTGTTGGACTGGTTAGTGCCAGCACTTTCCATCCAGCACTAGTATTTGTTTTTCCGTGCTCTTAATCTTAGAAATTGAATTGAGTCTGATAAAAGTGACTTCCTGAATATTGCATAACAGTTTACGTCTGTCAGGAGGGAAGACAAACAGACCTGACCTTGAACTCAGAAAGTTTCCTCCCAGCAGGTAAAAGCTTCCAAAAGTCTGAGCAGGGGCTCCCTGTCTCCTCACTGTCCTGGGACAGCAATGAGGCTTCCCTGGCAGCCATTCTCTCCACAAAAAAAGCTCTGGAAAATGCTTTGGATCCTCCTCTGAGACCTGAGAATCCCCCGGAAAGAGCTGCAGCAGGAAGGCAGCTTCATGTTCTTGCTCTGAAAAGGAGGCAGAGGAGAAATCCTGTCCATATCTGGCAGGGTTTAGCCTCCAGGGATTAATTAAAGGCTTTTTCAGTTTTTCTTTCAAACCTCACAACATTCATCCCTGCCTCACTGAATAGGGAAAAGGGAGAGGCCTTTTCTCTGGTGAAGCACCAGCCTGTTTCAATTTTCAGTTTCACATTGCAGTAATATGCTTTTCCTAAGGGACAACCACAGGAAGGGCAAACTTTGGCTTCTCACCATTGGAGCATTACGTCATTAAAACAAGCTGGAAATCTGAGCAGTGGGCAAAACAAATTCCCTAAACTTAAAATTCTCCCTTTCCTTGGTGCTTCTGTCCCCTCTTCCCTGCCCACAGACAAGGCAGGTGGAGGTGTTGGCAGAGCCAGCTTGGGATGGGGACCCATGAACCAGGAGTGGGTGATGATGCTGCAGGAGCCGGGAGGTGTCCCACATCTTCTGAGCTGCTGGCACTGCTGGGACTGCGACTATCGGAGCTCTGGGGCAGCAAAATCCTTTCATCTACAACTCAGGCTTTTGGTGATGGCTGCAATGGGGGGAGAGGGCTCTCAAGAGTCCCTGTGAAACATTTGGGGTCTTCTGCACAGCTTTCCCACTACCAGAGAAGTGCAGGGCTTGGGACACTCTGGTTTTTGGGCAGCATCCTGAGGAAGCAACACAGCTCCCAGCTCAGCCCACCTCGAGTGTGTGGTGCCCTGCAGAGCCCCCGCCTGTGCCCGGGCTGCAGTGTTTGTTTTCTGACCCCATTACCTATTCCAGTTTGGATTTCAGCTGCTTAGGCTTGATTATTTTAAACCCCTCTATCTGATTATCAGCAGCCCAGCCAGGCCAGATATGAAGCTTCCGGGGGGATCCCCAGCAGTGCTGCAGAAGGATAATTTGCCACTCATTCATGCTTCTGAGGGGGTTGGTCAGCTGAGAGGGCAGGGGGAAGAATTACAGGAATATTCCAAACGGGAAGGCAGCTCCCCATGCACCCCCTGTTCCACAACCTCACAAATCTCAAACTTTGCTCAGAATGGAGTACCTTGCTGCCGTGGGCATGGGGGGAAACGTGTCCTGGCAGGCGCCCAGCACCCCCAGGAGATCTCAGTGACGAGCACCACGGCACAGACTAACCCACGCTGGCACTGCAGGATGCTTCTGGAAGCAGAGCAGCCCAGGGACACACTGGCATGGCAGGGTGCAGCAGATTGGTACCCAAACCAGGCATCCCCGTGCAGCCTTTCCAGAGCTGCCTTGCTCTTGCTTTTCGGTTTCTATTGTTGTCCTAGAGCTGTTTTCCTCCGCCTCCCCCCAGCAGGATGAAGAAGCCTCCAGCTGGCCTAGGAGGCTTATCAGCTCTGTCTGGCTGGGTGTTAACAGTTTATTTGCATAAGTACCTGTCCCCGTCATATGCTGCTTGCCTTTGTGACTCACTGTAGTTGTTTATTTTTCCTCCAGCAGCCAGGCTTGCGGCTGCTGCTCCCTGAGGTATGCCAGGGCAGATGCCACCACCCCAGGGTACTGCGGGATGCCTGGCACGCTTGGGCCAGGAGCTCACCCTCGCTGGCTCACCCGCTCCTCCTGCCCTTCGGGACCAGCTTGGAAATTAAACGTGTAACTGGTCGAGTCCTGTTTTCTCCTGGCTGTCAAGATAAAATTAAACTGAACCCCCCCAATTTCACACCTCGACAGCTGTCCCTGGCTGGGGAGAGCAAGGCTTCCCCTGGGACCACAGCCCCAGCTCCTGTTGCAGGGAAGGGTGATGGGTGGCTGCCTCCTCCCTGCTGATAGTGTTCATAGAATGCCCTGAGTTGGAAGAGACCCATACTTCATCGAGTCCAACTCCTGCACAGGACAACCCCAGAAATCCTACCATGTACCTGAGGGTGTTGTCCAAATGCTCCTTGAGCTCTGTCAGGCTTGGTGCTGTGACCTCCTCCCTGGGGAGCCTGTTCCAGTGCCCAACCACCCTCTGGGTGAAGAACCTTTTCCTGGTATCTTTATTTTAAGGAGCTGAGAACCTTAAAGCATTTTCTGAACCCAGGTCTCAGCTCCAAAGGCAGAGGCAGTGTAACCTGCCAGACCAACTCTTCGGGCT
This sequence comes from Corvus brachyrhynchos, assembly GCF_000691975.1. NCBI lineage: Eukaryota > Metazoa > Chordata > Aves > Passeriformes > Corvidae > Corvus > Corvus brachyrhynchos. The sequence goes on along the minus strand of NW_008237902.1, from coordinate 2,101,505 downwards.
GTGCTAAAGCAAGCACTTACAGCTCTGCCCCAAGTGTTGGTCGTGACCGCGGAGTCACCTCCTCAGCTAGGAGCAAGTGATCTTGTTTCTGCTCATTAGCTCTGAAAGGTTTTTCCATCCATAATAAGAAAGTCATTAATGTTAAACTTCCACTGCCAGGTAGGATTGATTTGAAGGTTATAACCATTGTAAGGGGGTATGCATTGCATATACAATGTGTTAAAGTCCTGGCATGCAAGAATTGTTGTTTCAATGGTTGCCTGTCATCTGTGGAGCTCACCAAAGCTCATCCATGGAGCTCAGACAGATGTGGGGCTGCTCAGCAGTCTGGAACGGCTAGTGAAGAGTGGCTACTTTCAAAGGGAAAAGGTAAATTCAAATCAGTAGCTGGTACATCCTCCGCAGAAGGGCTGTAACCCTACCCCAGGAGACGACAGAATGGGTGATCTAACATGTCTCCATGCTCTTGTTGCTGTGACATTTTACTAATATGGTGCACAGCCTAGAGGTCCTCAGTGCTCACAGACGGGAAATGCTCAGTGTGGGATCTCCTCCGCAAGGAGCTACCAGGATTGACGTATTTTCTCCTGAATGTTGCCCAGAAACCTGGGTGCTGTTGTGTGGTGTGTCCTGCTGACGTGTCAGTGAATCAGCTGTCCATCCATCCAGCCACTTCTTGTATGTAAAAGTTATTTTAGACACATATTTTTTGTGTTCATGTACCAGTTGAGCCATGCCAGGTGTGTTGCTCCTCTGACTGGGAGATGGGATGGATGGATGGATGGATGGATGGATGGATGAACTTGGTGTGTCCATGTCAGCCCCCCTATGCTTAAAACCAACCCTGTAAGCAAACCCTCATAATTTTATTTATGACTTTCAGATGAGATAATGGTTTTCCACTTTGAAAAGAAAGCTCACTACTTCAACATTTATTTTCTATAAATGCCTTGGCATTTATATTGCAACAGGAAACTATTCAGTGACATTATCTGATAAATATCGTGTTATACAGCTGCAATTTACAATGCATATATTTTTAACGGTGCTTCTAAGCTAAATTAAATGCTTCTAAAATATGGTACTTAAGGAAAACAAATGTCTGTTCTAGCAATTTTGTTTTTCAGGGTACACTATTTTTTGAAAACCAGATACCATCTTCATCCTGTCAGGCAGTAAATTATGCACTTGCACTTTCATAAACTCTCCCCTTGGGAACTTAGTCAATGAAATGGAAATGTCTTTTTCACACCCTCCAACTCCAGAGAAATACAGGGAAATAGCCAGCTTGGTTATAAACTGAATGTCTAGAGGGAATCCATATAAAATGTGGATTAATGCAGTCCTGATGCATGTATTGTTTAGCATATGTACCCTTCACTCAAATGGTGCATTGAATTGTGACTGGGATCATTAATGTCTCTCATTTTTTTTTGAACTGGGAGAATAATTGCATGTTCTGTGGTGGGATTTGCAGGTAGGAAGACACGCGCTTGCACTGGACTGTGAACCTCCCTCCCAAGCCAGGACACCTGCAGGAGGAGGAAAGCTCTGCTGGCCTGCTCAGGGAGTACAACACGATGGCATTTACACCTCGGTGGATCTTTCCTAGGTTGTGGGGTGGGAATGGGCAGGACAAGGGCTTGCAATGGCATGTCCTGCCTGTGGGATAGCCTTTCACGAGGGAGAGCAGACCTACTGAGGCAGCTGAACCCAAGCTGATGTTCCTTGTAGGTCCCCTCCAACTGAATTATTCTAAATCTACTTCTGTTTTCACCACCCATCACCCAGAACCAGAGTTTTGCCTGTAGCAGTCAAATGTCTTCACATGAAGTCCTACGTGGTCCAAGGAGCTGCATTATCCCCTCACCGCATCGCGTGTGGGAAGTGTGAAAAGGCAGCAAAAAGGCAGCAAAGGAAAGAAAGCCAGGAAGGGAGTTGCAGTGGTCTGCTGAGATGCCCAAGGATCCCCCTGACGCAGGAGGAGCTACAGCAGCTCTCCTGTCACAGGAAGCTGTTCACCTGACCGCTGATGGTCCTCATTTTCCCCAATCTACCCTTAAAAGCCCTCTAAAAGCCCCAGCTCTTCCAGTCTGGGGAATGCATGAAATGTGGGATGTATTAGATGCATTAAGCAATAGCAGTAAACTTATAGAAAACAGGAAAATCAACAGCAACAACAACGAAAAAGGAATCTTGAAATTTGGCAGAAAAAATGCAGTGCAAACCCCACAAGAACATATCTTTGCACAAAGCCACTTACGGATGCATTCCTTAAAGGTAATCCCTTCAGACAGAGTGAGGCTGCCATTTCTTTGAAAGATATTAAAGCAGCTGTTGCTAGAACATAGAGAATTACTGAGCTATCTGTCAAGGGATGGACATTTGTAGGGCTATATCTACTTTTTTTTTTAATTTATAGTTTATTTTGATACCAGTTTTCCAGCTACTGAAGGTAATTGAGACAGCAAACAAAATCTCACTATCGACTGATCTGCCAAATCAAATTTTTTCTCCTGTAAGTATAGTGTTTTTCCTTAGCTTCAGAGAGGAAAAGAATTATGCGGAATGAATAAGAAAGAAAAGGGATTAGTTTATATAATGACCATAGCAGCCATCTCTCCCTTGATCTGTCGTAGTTCATTCTCGAAGATGGGAATGATTATTATTGTAATTTAGAACAGAGCTTGTTCATTTTCCTTCTGCTGCATCTGCTTACTACTCTCCAAATTAATACATATTTTAATAAAAACTAAATATCTTGACTATAGCTGGGATATTGGATGATCCCAGCTGGAATATGGATGGAGCAAGATTTTTATCACCTTTTGTTCCCCTCGTGGAATGACTGTGCACTGCCCTCGTCCTTGAAAGGAATTAAAGTAGCCATGAGGTTATTTTGATGACTTCTGGCTACCAGAGGCCTCAAAAGAAGGCATCTAAGGCAGTAAAATAGCAGCTATGTGTCTCCTGTGCTGTTTTCAAGCAGTGTGATGTTTCTGAGGGATCTCCAGGAGCTCTCTGTCACTGGAGCAGCTCCCTGCTCCATGGTGGTCCTCCCACACCCAGCACCAGGGCTGGATGGGTGTTGCAGTAGGAATGGGCTAAGGGAGCTGAGCTTCCCTCGTGTTTTTTTCACTAGCTAATGTCAGAAAATAGAATGTTTCTATCTGCCTTCAAAATGACAGTGGATTTTTGCTCTCTTTGGGGACTACTTGCACTCCCATGGACCTGTCCCATCCGTCTGATGCTCCTGTACTATGGTAATCAAATTTGATGCCAACGCGGCAACTGGGCTTTCCTCCTTCTCTCTTTTCTGCACTGAGATTTTCACTGGTCTCAACTCTTACTGAGAGGTTTTTTTAAACCAAAGAGTTGAAGATGAACTATTTCATATGCTTGTTCTCCTGAAGTTGCTTTAACACTTTTGTAGCTCTAAGGTGAGCCAATTCACCCCTAAAATCCAGGTATTCACACCTAATCACTCCAGCACAATGCTCCCCCAAGGTGGGAAAGCAGCCTTGAGGTGACAGCTCTGCAGCATTTTGGGGAACTCAGGATTAGTAATGGGATTTAACTCTGCAGAACTCATACAAAACTCACAGAGACTGTCCTTCACTTCAAAACATCTGTTAATTCTACTTGAGTGCTCATCATCGAAAGACTGCCTATATTTTTCCTTTCAGGTTTGCGAAAATAAGCACTGGTGAATGAAGATGAAAGAGAAATGTTGCTGGTTTCTTCCCTGGAGATCGTATTTCTTACTTGTTGCATAACTGCTTATTTTAGCATCAATCAGCCAAGCCTTTGTTGTGCAGACAATTCTGTCCTTTTAAAGGATTTGTGCAGTATTGTTTCTTCCAAAATGCTTTTTTTTTGTTTTTATTATTAGATTTATTTCCTCTCTTAGCAAATGCCAACTGACAACAGCCTGTCAAAGCTCTTCGTAAGTGTTACATAAATGTCATACTATGTAAACTGAGTGTTGTATGTAACATATACATGACCTTTCTGGAGAACCATCCATCAAGTGCTGTCTCTGTGTGTGTCACGTTTATGCATTTGTACACAAGCTGTGTTTAAGTGTGCATATATGGTAGCCAAAAATCTATTAAGGGGAGTACACAAAACCAGAAATGTCCGAACTCTTGTCAGTGCAACTTCATCTACATCCTTTTGTCAAAGCAGAACATGACTTTAATTGCATGTTCAGATACTCTTCTCCTTCTGCGTTGGTGTGTGTGCAGTGAGATGGTCAGCGAGGGGCTCAGCAATGCCTATTGTTCAGCACATGAGCCTAGGCAGAGCACATTATTCAGCACATTATTCACATGTCTGACCACTTTTGGACTTCACAGCAATAGAAAATACAGCACCAATATTTCTCTGTGCAGTTTTCAAAGCAGAGCAAGGTGCTCATGTTCTGGATGGTAAAAATGTACTGAGGTTGCAACTAGGCATGCCATGGACCTACCATGCCATGCTGTGACTTTCTTTAGAAGTGTACTCCAGAAATCCTGGAGAAATGGCCCAGAGGGTGGTAAGGCTGTAGCATGCTGTACAGGACCAGAGCAGGGACCTGCAGGTTCCTCGAAAGACAGAATTATTAATTTCCTCACGGCTTTTTCTATAGCACTTTCCACTACACTGCCTCAGTGCTTCAGCACCTTCATTAATCCTCCCCAAACACTCGTTCTAAAGATGGGTCAGAGTGAGACGTGGATGGATTAAGGTCAGTTTTGACTAATTCAGGGTACTCCATCTGAAAAGCATAACGTCTGCGTTTTCAGAGTATTTAACATGATACAGCACTTCATACATGCAAGCACAGCACCCACTGCTTCCAGCTGCACAAAGATGGATGTCAGCAATTCAGGCTAAAGGTTTCCAGCTATGCACCCGCAGTGTGGGCAATACAGCCATCAGAAGCCAAAAGTTTGGGTTAATGACTTGTTAGTGTTACACAGCCTGTGGCAAGGGCACGGAAAGAATCTGCTTCTTTGGGAGAGTTTTATCCTTTTGTCACAGCCTGTCTGTGTCTTGCAGCCCTTGCATCGCTCCTTAGGCAGTCTTTGGTTATGCAGATAAGATGAGGATCTGGCTAAAATTGGTTTCCTTTTTGACTTACTGAGCAGATCCACAGTGTGCCGGTGTCACAGAGAGATCAGAATGTGACAGTGTAACTAAGAAGTGCATTAGAGTATGTGTGCACAAGAAAATCTACAGAAATTGGTATGGAATGCCTGACTTTGGACACTTCTGATGTCCGGACCAGGTAACACAGTGACCTTCACAATATCCCTTAAGGCAGCCTGTGCTGTAGATGAGGTAGGATCTGTAGGTGAAGGTGAAGTCCTGTCAGGGACTTAAAGACAGGGGCTGTGCTCATGAATCCCGTTGCTCCTGTAATCCCAGGAAAGGCTTTTTAGCCAGGAGCTGATGTTTCCTGTTCCCTGGGAGGCTGCTGAGAAGGCTCTGAGCACCTGAAGCAGCAGGTGCCCCCAAGAGCAGCATCTTGAGAGATTTCAGCTGCCAGAACTGGGCATGTTTATTACTGTGTAGTGAGCTGCACTTCAAAACCCAGTAACATGACTAATTTGGGTGGGTTTATCTAAAAGGCCATAAAAGATTGCTTCATACCAAATTTCAAGACCCTATTTCCAGTGTTAGTCCTAAGAACCACAGCAAGCCCAAGAATGACCAAAGTGATGCTCTTCTCCTACTCTGTTTTCATCCTTGGAAGTGCCAAAGTACTTGGAACGTTCAGAAAACATCCAGCACAGGCTGCCAAGGCAGAAAGATGCAGCCTAATTAACTCAAGTTTCGTAATTTATAAGGAGCCACTACAGGGTCGTACGGTGGGGAGCATCTGGCTATGGTAGCTCCAGTTCCTAATGGCTTAGAATTGGTAATTCACAGTTTTAGAGCTGACCAGCTTAACGAATCCTAAGAGATGATGGCAGATTGTCACTGAAAGAGTCTTTAACTTGAATTTTAATCTTCTGCAGCAAGGGTTTAAAACAGTGCAAGCCAACTTCTGTAGGGCCCCCGGGAATTGGGGAAGATGTATGCTGTATCTCCAATTATTATTATTTTTATTATTTTAAGAAACCGTTTCTATCCCGACGACACTGCTGTCATTGTTTTTAATCCTGCGGAAAGCATCTGGCAACAGGCAGTCCTGAACCACCCAGAGCCCAAAACACTCGTCTGGGGAGCGCACAGCAGGGTCACCCTGCGCGGAGGCAGGCGGCAACCGCGCCGCTCCGCACCTCTCCGCGGAAACTCTGCGAAGTTTTTTTGGGGGAACACACACATACACACACATGCACGGGTCGGGGGGGCTCTTCTGCTG
>NW_008237902.1:2093884-2094154 GCF_000691975.1 Corvus brachyrhynchos | reverse complement strand
TGGGTTTGCAGCGGATGGTTATTTTGCAGCTCCTTCTGCTTTTGCTGTATTTCTGTCCTTTTTTTTATTTTTTTCCCTCCCTCCCCCGGCTGCCGGGCGGGGGATGTGCAGCATTCCCGGGGCGGATGGCGCACGGTGGTCACTCTCCTTTGGAAGTGCGGGAGGGAGGCGGCGGGGACGTAAACAAGAACTTTTCAAGGCTCGATTCGCCGTTTCGCCCCTTTATTCCCCGAATTAATGACTGCGGCAGCGGCCCCGCGTGCCCTGCCC
>NW_008237902.1:2085403-2093455 GCF_000691975.1 Corvus brachyrhynchos | reverse complement strand
CTGCCCCGCGCCCGGGGTGGGGGCAGGGAGCTGGAAGTTGGAAAGCGCTGCAAAGGCGGGAGGCTGCTGAATTGTCAACCTCGATTGCAATTAGGGGGGAAAAAAGTCCGCTCTCTCCGTACCTATACATTTCGAGCGCTTTTTGAGTGGGAAGAGAAGGAGGGTATGGCATTCACAGGGAAAATTCTCAGTGCCTTCTCAGCCCCCACAGTGAAAATTGTTTTGAAGGGCTTGAGCCAGGACCCTCCAACCGCTGGGACATTTTTAAGAGGAGATTTTCCTTGGGGGAAAAAAAATTAAGTGATCTCAGCCTTCTCCCCAGGGGTAAGGCGCCCGGCTTTTAGGAATGGTGTTTGACCTTTACGCATTTATTGGCTACTGGGGTTAAAATAAGCTTGAGATAAAGTAAAAATAGCTTGCAGAAAGGTTAAATCGAAGGTTAAATTTGCTTTTCTTAGGAAAATTGAGGCTGATGTTCAAAAATGTAGGCTTGGAGCAAAGGAAGGAGAATACACGTTAAGGGGTCTGTAGGCAAGGAGATGCAATTCCTTTAAAGTATTGATAGCTGCTAGTAGTGTTTGACACCCAAGTTGTGAAAGTTGGTGGGTGGGTGGTCCTTCAGATAAGGTCTTTACTTTTCTGAGGGTTTTCTTACAAATCCTGGAGTGCTTGTAGCTCCTGTTGATTTCCTCTGAGTTTTTGATGCTCTAGAGACCTGCAGGATGGGGCAGCCGACTGTGGGCATGAAGCTGTGCCCGATATCCCTCCTCGTGCCCTGTGTCCCTGCCTGCACCTTCCCCTCCGAAGGCAGGGGTGGCCCCAGTGCCCTCAGTAACCTTTCTGGTTACCTGTGCTCTGTCTGGGCTTGCTAAAGAAAAATAGATAATTAGAAGGTAACGAGTCAGAAGAGGCAAGTAAAGTTATAAACGTGAGTAGTAAAGACAAAAAAGTCCCCTTGTAATGTGGAGAAAGGCAAAGCACAGGAAGTAAGTGAGGGCTTGTTTTGTTTTAAATTGAAATGAGATTAAATTTTGCCCCAGGGAGCCAAGACAGCAGAGCTGGTGTGGAGGAGAGGAGGGATCGCTTGCTCCTCACCAGGGCACCTGAGTTTTTGCTGGAAAGCTGGGGCTGGCAGCAGCCTGTAGAGGAGGTGAGGGACATACGAGCCTTGGCAGGCAGGGGCAGGCTTCTGCTGCCCCAAAAATGGTTGTTCTGGGTACCAGGATCCTGCCCTTTAGCACTTACACTTTGCAGGGCTACCAGGGAGGTTAAAAAAAGCTTCCTCCCAGATGTGGGGGCTGAGCACCATGATTTGCTGAGGGTCATGTGGGCACTGCTGCTGTGCATCCCTTGGTCCAAAAGTTTGTTTTTCTGTTACTGTGACACTGGGACTGTGCCAATTTGGGGGATGCTGCTGCTCTCTCAGAGCCTCCTGTAGCAGCACTTGGCTCCAGAATTTGTTCATGGGAAAAGGCAATGGGACGAGGACAATCCTCCCACGGTGTACAGACTGGGATGTTCCAGCCCTCCACCCTTCTTATTACACTTTCTAACAACTGGCTGGTGTTCCTAGACAGAGGGAAAAACACATTTAAGGCAGAGGGGAAGCGCTGAGGGGATGCATTGGGAGCAGCCCCATGGCTTGGTGTCATCCTGCGGGCACGGGCACCGGGACGGGTCCGGGACAGGGGTCCCCGGCGCGGGGTCGGTGGCCGGAGCCGTGTGCGGGCCGCTGGGGGCACTATGTTCTGTTTGTGTTCCTATTTCTGGGCTGGCAGAACAAACAGGGAAGTGGTTTTTCTGCAGTCTCATTGCAGCTCACAAACAGAGCGCATCATTCAGCCGGGGTTGCTCACAGCGTCAGAGGTGACGGCGCGGGGACCGAGCGCGGCGCATCCCTCAACCTGCGGGGAGGCTGGGAAGAGGTGATGACCCAATACTTTTCCTTTTTTTTTTTTTTTTTTTTTTTTTCTGCAACTTCTGCAGGCTGCTGTGCCTGTTCCCTGTGGAAGTGGGGAGTACAGGCATGTATGAATTTCTCTATTTGCTTCCCACAATTCAGAATGGTTCATTCTTGGAAACAGCCCCTGCACAGGGTGCTGGGATGCCACTAAAATCTCCAAATCCCACGTGGACTTGATGTGCAGAAGAGTTTGCAGGGAGCTGGGAAACACCAGGGGGTTCCCCAGAGCACAGGGCTGGTGGAGGGGTCCGCAGAGGAAGATTTCTGTGCTGGCTGAAGGCTGGATGAAGCATTTTGGTTTAGTGTGGATGGGAGCGGGTGTCTGTCCCTGGCAGTGTGCCCAGTTGAGCTCAGGATCTGGGCACAGGCATCGGTGTGTGCCAGGAGTACTGTTGCCTTTACCTCTCCCAGGTTGCATGGGCTGGGCAAAATTGCATTCCCAAGAGCTCCTTTCCAACCTTCCCCTGCTGTGAGGCAGGACCAGGCAGCCTCAGGCCATCATCTCCATTTTAGCACCAATCCTGGTGCTAATTTGTCCAAGGACATAGTGATTTACATTTGTTTAGGCTGATGAAGGGCCATCATCTTCTTTGGTTTAGCATTTATCTGCCTTTCTCAGCTTGAACAAAGGCGATGCTAAACATGTGTCGGTTTTCAAGCAGTTCAGTTTTTTGGTTTCCAGGCATTAGCCAGGGCTATGCCTGTGGATTTGAGTTGCAGACACTTCAGGGGGATGTTCATTTGTTTATAAAAGAAACCCACATCTGTTTCTGTTTGAATTTTTTAAGCAAGCCTACACAGAAACCTTTCACTTGGTTTCTGGCTCTGTAAAACCTAGATTTTGGGCCAAGTTTGACCTAACAGTGACCTTTTCAAAGTATTACAAATTTTTTTGGTATTTGTTTATGACTTTAATAATGATGCCATGTGGGGAATGGGTCAGTTAAAGGTGAAATTAACTTCTAATGTAAACAAAAGATTAATTTTGGAGCAGAGACCATATTTTGTGGGGACTTAAGTTGCTCAGTAATCCACCAACTGAATTGCTCCTGAGAGCTTGTGGGAGCTGGAGCTCCAGCCCTGGGAGGGATGTGGGCAGTGGGTCCCCCCGTGCCCCACCCCGGGTGCCAAAAGGGTGGTGGGAGCTCAGCCACCATCAGACTTTCTAACTCTGGGATACAGATGGGGAAATGGCCGAATTACCCTTCTACAGTAAATTCCTCTGTTAAGTGCTGTGTATTTTACTACTGTTTGGCTGCTCAAGATGAGTCCCTCAGGAAACAGCATCTTTGTAGCCCGGCCTGGAATGCAACCATCTTCTGCAATGGTCTGGTTTTGGCCAAAACTTTTGCTCCCTTCAGGCATGCAGTACCTTCTGTGCCATCCCCTACCCAGCCTTTCAGTGCTGCTGTTCAGAGATGTCCGTACTTTGCTCGAGCCAGAATTCCATTCAGAAATTTTAATGCAGTTTGGTTTGGAGGATGCTGTATTGGATCCTGCCAAACAGTGGCAAAATGATTTACTGAAGTACACTATTTTTACCTGCAATATGAACTACTTCTGTATTGAATATCAATTCATCCTGGTATGTAGTGAGTGTGTTAATTCTGTAGGCAGGTGTAGGACAGAAGCAGGGTGCAGGGACCATGTTCAGTTAGAGGGATGATCAGTGCATCTCCTCATATGTATCAGTGCCAGCCTCCTGCTACCTGTGCTGAGCATTGATTGTAAACCTTTTTCCCTGCCTTGCCAGGAGAGTGATGTTGGTGATGCTGTCTTGCTGTAAAAGCAAAGATGGGAAACCTGGGAAATCTCACTGGCTATCAGTAGAATTCCTTTACTTCAGCTCAGATGGTTTTTTTCCCCTCTTGGCTTTGGCTTATTTAATCTCTGTGATTAGGACGTCCAGAATCAGTAAAAGCATTGCTCTTTGTGCTCCAGATGTCTGTCTGCCACTTCAGACCAGTAGGAACCAGTTTAAAAGGTTCAGGTAGGATTTTCACTAGAAGTAAGTAAGCTGCAGTTAGAGCTATCTTCAATTTCATTTCCCCCAAGCAAAATCTAATGGCTACTTGGAACAAGACTGGTTTAATAACATCTGTTTCTCCTTGAATCACCAGGGGAAAAGTATTGATATTGCCATATTCTTAGGGAGTGTTTTAAGTCATGTTTTGACAGGTCAATGCCTTACCACAACACTGATAGTTAAAATGTTTAGGATACTTTGTAGTATTTTCCCTTATAATGCTATGATAGCACATCTGTTGTAAAATACGGCTATTGCAAGGGTTTTATATGCTTATGTGGAACATTTCCTGATGTTTGGGGGGCAGTGCCGTGCTCTAGCATGCTATCCCAGTCTGTGCGCTGCTTGTACCTGCTGCAACCAAACCACACAAAGCCAGTGTTTCATTATCATTCCCACTTACCATTTGTGGAAGCAGTAGTCGGTATGACATATCAACACATTCAGAATCTTCGAAAATATCTCAGAAAGTACTAGGAAGATTTCCATGAGGTTAAGATTGTTTTCTGTGGATGTATTTTGGCTCTCACAGCCTGTTGGATAGTTGTCTGGTCCATGGGTAGCCCTTTCCATCCCAGCCCTGTATGGGGGGCCATGTTGATCAGCCACATTGGTCAACTTTGGATCTTCAAAAGGTGAAATAGCTTCTTTTTTTTTCCTGGAGTACCTACTTCGACTTTGAGTTCCGAGAGCTTGGTTCCCACGGGGCGAGTTCAGGAGAACCTGCTGATTTCAGGCACTCCTGTGGCTTGTTCAGAGTCTCAAAGCAAATCAGCTGAGCTTGAAACGGGTCTCCTCATCAGTGCAGTGGTGCCCGCTGCTGTGATTTTAGCTCTGAGAGGATGGAGAAATCACAGCAGCTGTGCAGAAGCCACTTGCTCACCCCCGGGAGCTCTGGTGCTGGCAGTGCTGCCGGGGGGGGAGCTCCGGCAGAGCAGTGCACAGTGATGGGAAGTGCTTCGGGCTGGGCTGTGTGACACATACTCCCGAAGTCTGAAAAGTAGATACCGGCTAAATGGGAAGATGAGTCAGAGGGTAAAACCCCAGGCTTGTGGTACAGAGGGGTCCTCTTCAGCTCTGGGATGCTTGTACTTCCCCCTGCAGACATACCGAGAGTGTGCAGTTTCCATTCTTCTGTCTTCGCACTTCTCAACTTTGCAGCTCAGACAAGTGGTTCCCAGGACATCTTTTCTCCCGTCCAACAGCACCACGGTCCCTGGTAGGGCATCTTCTGGTCCGTGGTGGAGCTTCCTCCCTTGGCAGTGCTCTTGCAGAGGAAGAGACTTTTGGAGGCAAATCCTGCATAGACAAATTTCCATGCAAAGCTGAGTGATCCAGATGCACCCACTGTAACTCCTGGGAGTGGAAACAGGTGGTAGAGAGAACATTAAAATTAAAAAAAAAATCAGTGATAGTTGTTTTCTTCCCTTTTTTTCAGCCTCTGGGTAGTTACCTGTCCTGAGGGTGAGGACTGACTGGTGCTGGGGTGAGAGGGTGTGCAGGTACTCAGATTGCAGTGCTTTGGTGCTGAGATGAGTTTTCTGGACATCAAGTGTAATGCTCAATTTCTTTTGTTACAGATGGAAGAAAAACGACGCAAGTACTCCATCAGCAGTGATAATTCAGACACCACTGACAGTAAGGCCTTTAATTCAAAGCTTTGAACAAGATTCACCTCCAGCAGTCAAAATGCTTGAATAATTACTTTACAAAGAGTGGAGGAAACTGCATTTACTGGGAAGTGTCTGCACAATGAATTGTGTGCAGGGCTGGGTTTGTCAGAAATGCAGCAACAAGCTGATATCAATTTCTTTAAACACTTGGCTGTGGCTCCTCTTAACTGATGAGAGTGTCTCCCTTGTGTGAGGAGTCTGGGTGAGGAGAGCTGCTGATTGCAGATCTGCTAACAAAGCAGCAAACACCCTGTGTAGATGAGTTGTCCTTTCCTGTGAGCTGCAGCCTGAGACTAGTTTGCTCTTGATTTGGGTTGTACTGGGGGAAAGGGAAGTTTTTGTTGGAGTCAGAGTAAAACTGGAGCCACATTGTTCCCTTCTTGCGAACTGAAGAGGGATGTGGGAAAAGGGTAAGGCTCAAGCCAGCAAAACTTGCAAGCCCACGCTTGCTTTTCAACATCTACCTCACTCCATCCTCATTCAGGAAGGCACAGAAGCATGTGTTCAACAATAAACGTGCAAATGTGCTGAATTTTGGCTATAAATAGAGCACTTTCCTCTCCCACCTATCCCAGGGTTTCGCCCACTGCAGACATACCGCAGTGCCTTGGTGTTCAGTACCCTCGAGGCACCAGCCTAATCCGTTGTCTGGACTCCAGAGTTTCTTACTAGTTGCTCTTGTTTTCTTACAAATGTCACAGTAACTTCATCTGGGCCGTGCTGGGAATTTGCTCTCCACACTTTACAGGATCTGGCTGCTGGATATCTGAGTGCGAAAGGGACTTTACTAAAGACACTAAACTTCTGGGCCTTTTCCTAACAGGATGATGGAGAGATTACAGGGGGTTATGGAAAGGCTGATCTTGCTGGGTTTGGCTGCTGTTCCCACAGCTTTAGCCAAAAAAATTGTCAGTGTGAGTGGAGTTTGCACCACAACTGCCGACAGGAGCCTGCTGTTTGGCTGCCAGCAGGGACCCCCATCCTGCTGGAGCCCTGGGGGGCCTGGGGGCTGAGTTGTGCCTACAGAAGGTGTTTCAGGCTCTGTCAACACCGCTTGCTTCTCATAAAATGAAGCATCTCTATCTCAGAAAGGGGTTTGTTTTGGAAGCCATGCTCCAAACTTCCCGTCTCCTAATCCCCAGATGCTCAAAGGCTTATGGAGCCGAGCTGTGCTCGCTGGCTTTGCTGCCTTTTGGGGGTAAGGCATCTTTAATCATGGTATTAAACAACATGGCCTTATCTCTGTTGGGCTTGGATATTTATGCTGCAGGTGATATCTAAGCTGTTGACAAATGCTCTCCTGCAGGATAGTTGTAAACAGAGTGGTGACCTTCTTTTTCATGCCTCTGTCAGGAAAGGGTAGTTGTGGTGTGTTATCCAAGCCTGTATAGCTGTAGCATCAGACTTTAGCTTGAGAAGAGGGGGCAAGGTAGAAATTAGTGGTTGATCTCTCGATGAAAGCTGTGGAGCTGCTGCTGCTGCACTCCTTGGAGCCGCTCGCTGAGTAAAGCAGTGTGTCCATGTGGCTGCAGCGCAGGGTTGTTTGCTCTGGGCTTTGTCCTGTTATGCTCTGAAATATTATAAAGAATTTCATATTTATGGCACCCTCTTTAATGACATCTAGCCTGACACTTCAAAAAACAAGCTGTCTTTTGGAAGCAAGTGATGTCCCCACATTTGGTCTTCATTTTATGAAGTACAAGAAAGTGCCCTGCAAAGTAGTGCAAGTAAAAAATACAGGGTGAGCTGGTGCCTCTTCCCCTGCCAGCAAAAATAGGCATGTGAGATTTACCTGGGCTCAACTGCCTGAGCTGGTGGAAGAACAGACATTTCCCACCACAGTGGTACCACAGCCTGATCCCTGAGTCAGCTCAGCTCCTGGCCAGAGCCCTTCCCGAGGTCCTCATGTACATGGCTCCATCGTGTTTGGGTGTTGCTTATGTGCATGGCGTTGTTTCCTCGTATTTAGCTCTCCAAGGATAAAGTCAGTGTTAAATAGGCCTGTTGATAGTTACTTTGTTGCAACTTCACAGAAACATTTTTATATAGTGGAATATGGGGGGTCCTCGTAATACAGAAGACTGAACTGTCATCATTATTTTGCAGAAATTCCAATAGTCAGTTTGTTATTTATTACTAACAAATACAGTCTTATATTTAAGTGATAATGACACAAATGGGTTGGAAATAAAGATCACTAATGTAGTGATTCCATCACATTTGAGGCCTTAGCCACCATTCCCTTTCAGAGGTGGTAGCAGGAGTGATGATACTGCGCAAAAAAAAGGTCATGTCAAGGTGTTACTCCCTCTTAGTGCTGACCCAAAGTATTGGTTGAGGCTGTAGCAGTGGGGCTGGTGACAAAAGTATGGAAAAAACTTTGACTCTTT
>NW_008237902.1:2071283-2085342 GCF_000691975.1 Corvus brachyrhynchos | reverse complement strand
CTCTTTCCCAGGTAACCTGTCTCTGTTGCCTTGTTGCAGGTCACACCACATCAACCTCCAGATGCTCCAAAATTCCGAATACCAAATCCCCCTGGTCACGGCAGAAGGAGAAGAAGCCCTCTGAGGTATGTGGGCTTTTAGGCTTTTCCCAAAGGAGAGTTTTCCCATGGGACTGTGCTTGCCCAGATGTGGCAGCCAGCATGCCCGTGGCTGTCTATGGGCAATAGGTGCCAGGATAAGGCATCTCCAAGAAGCCAGAGCCCCTGTTGCAGAGCCACAACTCCCAACAGCCGTGTCAACCCCAGCTCTCCCGGGGACGGAGCTGATGGGGATATGTGATGAGCATCTCTGGTGAAGGGTGGGGGTCCTTGTGTCCACTCCATCTCTATTGATGGAAGTAAAGAGAAGTTAAGTTTCGTGGGACTGAGAGGTCCTACAGTACTGGGGTGTCTGCATGCCAAGGTTCCCTGGTTTGACTGCCTGCCTGGGTGCTCTTTCATTAATGGCACAGATCACAGCACTGGGGAGGGTGATGTGGAGACTCCTCCCCGTGGACAAGGGGGAGGCATGGAGGGCTGTGAAATGAGAGACAGCACAGCTGAGCTGCAGATTGTGTTGTGTTGTGTTGTGTTGGTTTCCCCCTGTCATGGGGCTCAAGGGCAGTAAGCTGAGGCCATCAGTGCCTGACCTTGCCGCAGGGTTTCCCCTCGCTGGTGTGGGCAGTACTGCCCATTCTGGGGATACTGCCCAGGTTCACCTGCTGGCTCTGTAGTGCAGGGTCTGGGTCTTGGGTGGGAGGAGCTGTTTGTCCCCAGGACTGTGCTGGAAGGGGTGGTGCTGTGTCCTGTTTTCCTTATGTGCCTCGGATACATTTCCACTAGCCATGGAAACTATACCAGGCATGAGCTGCTGTTGTAGCAACTGCAGTGTTTGGCAGTGGTCATCTTCATTTCAGCAGCAGCGTGAGCAAAGCCAGAGGGACATTGTTCTCACATTCCCTTCCCTCTGGACTGGGGTCTGGAGTCAAACAGTGCTAAGTTTAGAAGCAGATGAAGCTGGCATGGCTCATGTGAACTCCCCAAGTCCTCCACGTCTCACCTCTCCTGACGCTGTGGCCTGGTGAGCACAAACCTCTGTAACATCCTCCTTTTGCATCAAGCTGAGTAGAGATTTTGAGGTTTTCCTGTGGTCACTGCCTGAATTACAGCTGCACTTGGTTCTTACTGCTCTGACAGGTTTACATTGATATATCTCGGTTGGCAAAGGACAGACTGAAAAAGTCCAAGTTATTTGTGCCTTGGGTAAAGAGAGGGACTGCAAAGCTGTTACTACCAGCTGAGTTAGTAGGAAACACTCCAGAGAGCAAGAACCAGGGGTGTAGATGTCACTGACTGCTGACAAGGCTGTTGGAAAATTGAGTATTAGCACTGTTTAGGTTTTTGTTTGGGTTTTGGTTATAGATGTATCTCTTAGTGTGGGTATGGGGGAGATTTCTGTGAGCTGAATCCTCTCTTGGAAAGTGAAGCATTTAGGGCATCTCCTCGTCCTGTGGCACCATTACCCCTCTCTGAAATAACTGCCTATCCCTATGCCTGATGTGTTCATAAAGGCCTTGGATGAGCCCTTTAAGTGCTGTCAGGAGTCCCTGCCACAGAGATGCCCCATGTTAGATGTGAGAGGATGTGGCTCATGTGTCACGACAGTGTCATGGGTGCCATCCTGCTGCTGCCCAGTAAAATCCTCCTTCAAGAGCTGGGACATCTTTCTGCCTCACTGATGCAGACACATTTTTGTCTTCAATATGAGTTAGTTTAGTCAGCCATCTAGGAATTTACCTGGCTGTTACTGAATATAAGTCCAAGATTCCAAGTGAAAATGCTTCTGGACTTGATGAAGGATGGTAAGACCTGGATCCAAGTTGCTGCTCTGCAACAGCTGGAATGAAAACTAGATCTCAGTCCATGGCAGATGTCTGCAGAGGGCTCGCCCCTGTGCTTCATGCTGCATTATCCCCTCAGGACGGTTCTCAGTGAAATGTAGCTGTGGAACAAATAAAGTGGAGCAAAAGCTGAACGGTGCCCAGCTTAGCAGCAGTTGGAACAGAAAGCAAACCTCTGTGGCTTATCTGAACTGAAACTCCAGGGGAATTTGGGGAGGCGATGTGTGATTACTCCAGCTGGAGTTTGGCCAGGATGCTTAAGCTGACAAACCATCTTTTACAAAAAGATGGTGGGTACACAAGCAGATGGAACAGTCCAGATCTCAGCTGTGCTCCCCTCACTGTGCATCGCCCCTGCATTTGCTGGTGTCTATGTCTGCTGGAAATCAGCGCCAGCTGAAACCAGGGGTCAGGAGGTTGTCTGAGGTTGGATATAGTATCACTCCAATCACTCCAAGACCTGCAGCAGTGCAGGGAGATGATTTGGAAGTCACTCCAGTATGAATTTCCTCTCCAACAGCATCTTCCAAACTTTTCCATGTGTAACCCAACTTCTGCTTTTCCTGTGAGCACCCATGAACCTGTCTGGTCCATGTGTGGGATCCACTGCTTGTCATATGTGAAACACTGCAGGGTTTGGCACATCCTCCCAAGAACACTGGGGGATTTCAGGCATAGACTGGGATAGGCATCATGTCCTGTTGGAGCAAGTACTGAGAAATGTAAAACATAAATGACACCACGGTCAAACTACTTCACATGAAATAGTGAATCACTTTTTCTCTTGTCCATCCTGCTGAGGATGGAAGCCACAGGAGAGTAATAGGGAGAGCAGGATGAATGTGTTAGCATGTATTAAACCCCTAGCCGTTTTGGGGCTGGACACATCTTTTCTAACAGTAACTCAAACTCCAGGTTTACACATGGCTTACAGCTTTATCAAGAGCTGCAGGGGGTGCAGGTATGTCCTGAGGGATGGCCATGCTGGAGGATGGGCTGAGGGAACAGGGGATTTATGTGTGTGTGAATTCACCAACCTGTCCTGCCCTTCTCCAAGCTGTGTCCCCATTTCTCTGGGAGCTGCTGTCCCAGAGAAACATGCATTCTCCGTGACAACCCGGGCAGGACATAAAAAAATCAAAAGCACTAGTGTTACATAGTTATTAGTCAGGTCAGGGGGTGATGTTTATTATGAAAGACTGTGAGAAGGGATTAACTATACACATTAAAAACCACCCAATACAAGGCATCTGGAAAAACAAGCTTCTTAACATGGAAAAGTACTGAGCTGTTTGTAAACATCCGCGAAGGGGCCATTGCCAGGGAGGGTGATTATATTTATCTGTGCCTGTCACGGGGCTCTGCCCAGGCTCTTTCCTGACTGTCCCAGGCATCAGGCCTCTGTCTTGGCTCTCTCCCTCACAGAGGTGACAGTCGTCCTCCCCTATCCCTTGCCTGGGCAGCAGAGCCTTCGGGGCTAAAACCTGATGCTGATGGTGCCCTGGGCATGGCTCTGCTGCACTGCTTTGCCTGAAGGCAGAGGATGGACGTGGGCAGCTGCCAACAGCTTCTTGCATCTGCAGTGATAGCAGTACCAATCTGGTGATTTTAATTAATCTCATTAGTGCTTGTTTGTATCTTAACATGTCTGCAAACGGAGCGTGGTGGTTGGTACCCATCTCCCCGGGTCCCTTCAAGGAGGTGCTGGTCATGCTCCCCACTCTGGGAGCTGGAAGGAGGGAGTGCTTGCTCAGGTTATCCCAGCCGTGGATCTGAATCTGCAGCAGGGAATAAGACATGCCTGAAGGACGGATTTCTGCTTCTGTTAGTGGCACATTAGTGGAATCCTGCCCCTGGCTGTAGAGCTGCTGGGGATGTGAACACGAGCCTCACTGGTTTGACTGCAGTCATCAAGCTGCTCTCCTGTTCCTGACAGGGAACAGTTGTCAGTGTCTAAGGAGAGAATCTAAGAACAAGGCAAGTGTGTAATGATAGTTGCTGGTTCTATCTCCCAGCCATCAGCAGCCCGGGGACTCCCTCGGATGCTGCCTCTGAGTCACTGCCTTAGCTGCTGTGATAGTCATTAGCTCCAGAGCTATTTGAGATCCGAAGTGCTCACCTGCACTGCTGGAATATATTTTGGAGGGACAAAAGCCTGCTTTTTTTGTGCAGAACACCTGCCTGCCAGCCCTCCAGGCGTCCTTTCTCAGCTGAAGAGCCCTGCACAGTCTCGGCTCTTCTGTGCAGGTGCAGCTCATCCCACCGGACGTCCTCATTGCCCTTCTCCCTCACTCTGGACCTTTGGGAGGCGAGGGGACTGCAGCTGCAGGCAGGGCTCAGGATGAAGGGGAAACCACAAATTTATACAATTTACATTATTTTCTGCTTGCCTTGTTTAGATACTACTTCCGTGTTTTGAAAGGCGCCTTTTTATATCTCTTTACAAGGATTTAACTCTTAATAAACATTCTCATTGTTTCCCTTCTAAAAAGTAATTCTTACTGCATTGGATCATGGTTTTTTCCTCCTGCATTAGGTATATAGTCACCCAGTGCAATGTGAATGCAGTTGCTGTACTCTTCCATGCTTGGAGAAGAGCTTTAATGCATGTGGCCAAGCAAGACTGGGCATGCTTTTATGGGGCTGGATGGGGAGGAAATCGGTCTCTGTTGAAAGGTTTGACTGCAGTTTGGCTTTGTCAGTTTTCCCATGCCAGCGCTGGGATAACAGATTAAAACCATTGTCTTCTGAATGCTGAGGAGGGCTGGACAAAAATGCTTCTTGTTCCTATTTTGAGTTCTGTTGTTCATTGAAGCTTTAACATTCAGAATTTCAAGAGGAAACAAGACTAGATGGAGAGATAGGAGGCTGGCTCCCAAATGGACATGGGAGTTCAGGATTTCTTCCCCCACAGGCACATAATATCTGGTTGCACACACACTCCTGGCATTGCTGCATTTCAAAACGTTGCTACTGAGTATCGATGTCCTTCTCATTTTGGAAAGGGCTGGAAAAATGTGATAGAACAGCAGGGATGTAGGACTGGGAGGTCCATAGGGGTGTGGGGCAGGGCAGTCAGGGCTGCACCCACCTAGGTGCCATCTCAAGCTGATATCAAGACAGTTCGTACAACCAAAAACTATTCCCAGGACTCCCATTGTTCCTGTTGTTTTCTCTTTCTCTAAAAATCCTTGTGACTCATGAGCTATAACAAACAATTTTATGCTTGAGAGAGTGAAGGGCTAATGGAGCTGGCTGGAAATGAGGAGGGAGTCCTGCGAATGAGGCAGCTGGAGACTTCCCTCGTCCCAGTGTGGATAGAGGAAGGTGGTTATGGCTGGGGGATGTGTAGGACACAGCTGCCAGGACTGCAGTCATGGAGGGAAAAAAAGAGTGTTGAGCCAAAACCTGAAGAAAACCTGTTATCTCAGTGTCAGGAAGCACTCCCACACCCTGCCTGCTGTGACCTGCTGCTGCCCCTGCTTGGGAGCAACGCTCGGAGCACCCACCACCCCTGCTTGCTGTGGAGGGGTCATCACTGTGAGATCCCATGTGGTGCTGTGGGTGTGAAGATCACCACTGTGAGATCCCGTGTGGCTGCTGTGGGTGTGAGGGCATTGGGGAGGATTACAGATCTGTTGGGTGATGGAGGGAGTGGATTCAAAGGTGAGATCTCGGATGCAGGCTGTGACCATCCCTTCTCACCTCTCCTGCCTGCCCTCACCCTAGTGGGTGCTGTGTTTTCTGCATGCACTTCATTTCGGGCTTCTCTTCTCCTACATTTTGTACCACTGCTTTGCAGTGTGGAGTGCTTTGGAAAGAGTTCTTTTCACTAAAACCTTTTAGGGACAGAGATGTTATTGTGTATTAAATACTGACATCCCATCCTTGGACTTGAAAGGAGGGACCGAGCTTATTCCTCTGACCCAAGAGCGAGGTCTGAAAGCTCCGAAGTCAGCTGGGTGCAGTTGTGGGGGAAAATGTGTAACAGAATTCCCGCCAGCTCAGGAGGCCTGGTGTGCAGGGAACTGGCCTGCTGGAACCCATCTGTGTTGGGCTGAGCTGCCTGGTCCCTCTGGAGCTAGTTTCTCCCAGGCTGGTTTGCAGCAGGCGCCTGGAGCCAGGTACCCGTGCTGGGGGATGCCGAGGCCGTGCCGCCTCGCTGGGCGCAATCGGCTGCGCCGGATCCGGCACAGCAGTCCCTGGGCTGGCTGCTGCTTTAAAGCTAATTAAACCCAGTGCTAGACGAGTGTTTCTTTTCATTTCGATTTAAAGCCCAAAACAGATCCGGCTCTTTGGCTCTCACCCAGGAGCTGGTTTCGTACAAGTGGAAAGTCATTACCACGTTTGGAGTTTGGTGGTTTTGGGTGGGTTATCTGGGGCAAAGGGGATAATTGGCAGGCTTAGACCTACAGTACAGTCACTGGAAAAGCCAAGTCCTTGACAGAGCACGTGGTGTGGGAGCTGAATGGCAGGGAGATTGCCGGCCACTTCATTAAGAGGGGTTTGTGAGTGATTCACAGAGCCTGGAAATTGATGAAAGAATTGCATGGAAAGGTGGTGGAGAGGCTCTCAGAGGGGCTGGATGGTGATGGGGGAGAGGCAGAGAAGGAGGAGAATGCTGGAAAGCAGCACAGCCTGGGAGTCCTTAGCTAAGGGAGGGATAGGGAGCAGCACTTCTGATGCTTCATGGTGTGTCCATCATCCTTCCTGCTGTGGCAAGGCACTGTGTGCCTTGGCATCTCCCAGGGGTAGGTGTTTTTCTCTGAGGTTGTCCAAGTGTTGGACAAATTGATGCTGGTCCATGGAGGGCTCCTGGAGATGCCTCGCAGTTGTCACAGGGCACAGGGAGAGGCTGCAGGGCTGTGTCCGGTGGGAGAAGCAGCAGATCCTCGCCAAGGTGGAGCAGCTGATGTACAAGGTGCCAGGGGCTCAAGGAGGAGCCAAATCCAACCCCTGCCTTGCAGGTTTCTGCCATACCCACATGAGCATCCTTCGAATACTAGTCTGGATCCAAGTGTCGCAGTGGGATGTGAACATCAGAGGATGTTACATTTAATTAGCTCAGGGGTTTTTTATATTTTTGAGAGGTAAAAGCAATGCAGCTTCTGCTTCAAAATAGCAAATTACAGAAATTACAAAAATACCGATATATTGTTCGGGAACATTGTTGGAACACCATGGCTATGGCATCCCAGTGACTTCTAATTTTACTGGACTGCCAGGACTGGCTCTACTGGTGAGTTGGTCCAACACCAGAAACTGGTGGGCTGAAAGGATGGGGAGGTAGTAGAGGTGGGTAGTCCAGGCTCACCTGACCTGTGAGATACAAGGGAGATGAAGGTTTTCTCCACATCCCTTTCTTTGCCTGGAGTCTGAGGCTGTACAACCACACCAACCTGGACTCTATGTCCATTTCTTTTGGAAATACAGAGGCAAAAATGTCTTGGGATTTTGAAATTTCATGTTCTTTTTCCCCATCTTTAAAGCTGACAGTAGCAAAGGAAGAGGCTGGCTCTGGGCACTGGTGTGATGCATTTCTGAGCATCACTAAACCTCCGTGAGCTTCCTGAGCAAGCAGAGGTAATAAAGGAACATCTTGGTTTGGCCTTTCCCATTGCTGGCAGATCGATAGACAATAACCAGATCCCATTCAGGACTGAAAGGGAAGGACGGAGCCTGGCCAGGGCTGTTGTGGTAGTGGCAGGGGGAGCGGGTGCAGGGCAGCAGACAATTTGTCGGCTCCCACGGCCGGGGAGAAACAGTAAACACTCCTATTGAGGGAAAATTGCTTGTTTTCTGGTACCCAACTTTCTCTTCATCGCCAGGTCCTCGGTTCATCAGTGCCCAATTTGTCCTTTATTTGGTTTTCATAAATAATTCAGAAGAGTTTGAGTAGAATAATTGAGTCTTTTCCCAACCCTAATCCCAGACAATTCAAAACAAAAAGACATTTAGATTACAATTTGAGCGTATTAGCTGTTGGGAGATTTCCAGCCAACTGATCTGCTTTCCTTTACAATTTCTGTGCTGTTCTATCATTTCTAAAGTGTTCTGCTTTGATAGTTAATAATTTGAGCATATCCAGTTCTTCATGAAAAGACAGAGGCGTCGCTGTGATAAAGTGCGGGCGCGCGTGCTGCCATCGGATGGGTGAGCTTATCTGTTTTCCAAGAAGGACTAAATAAATGAAATAGCGAGATTGCAAATCCAGCCTGCGATGCGCCTTATCTTCAGGGAAATAGATACAATCGTGCTTATTTGGCTTAAAATTAAAACTAAGCTTCTATGCTGATGCGAGCTGAAAAGCCAGAAGGGATGAATTTGGGGAGGACTTAATGCAGGAAAACACGAGCCTGGGATCTGCACCATGCAGAGGGGAGAAATTATACCAAGGGCTGGTCCCATTGCGGTGCAGGCTCCTCCACCTCCCTCTTCATCAGTAGGAGGAGGGTGGTGGGCTGGGATTTTGACACTGTGCCATGGGTGCCCAGCCCTGGTATTGCCCCAAAGGGACAGGGCCTCTCACCTCGCCTAGGTTAACCTCGTGCTGACCTAGCAAAAGAGAATGGGGATCCTTGCTTGGGGTAAGGCTCTGGGAAGGCCACAGCTGCTGTAGGTTCCTGGGGAGACCTCAGGGCAGGGTAATAATATGGCTGGACCCTCCCAATGGTTGGTTGTCCTAGAAAGGGCAGTCCCATGTTCTCCACTGCTCTGGAGCTGGCTGCCAGGTCTGTGCACTGAGGGGGAAGCAGGAGCATGCTGCCATCCTGCCCTGCACTGCCAGCACTGCCCTGAGCAGCTTCCTGGAGGAATTGGGTGTATTTGTCTGCATGAAAGAGGGATGTAATGCTCCTGCACCCTGCAGCATCAGAGGAGGTGTCCTCAGGAGGCAACTGAGCTGGCAATGAGGGAGAAGGAGGGTACTCACATGTCGGTAGGGTCCAGTTCAGTTTGTTTAGAAAAGCTTTTGGGTGCCCTGCACCTTTGAAAACCATCCCATTGTGGGCTTTGACCACAACTCCTCAGGGCATATGTCTCCCAAACAGTATTTTCTATAACAGTATCGTGCTGTTGCCAGGGGAAGGTTAGATTAGGAAAAACTTTTTCACTGAAAGGGTGGTTAAGCACTGGCATCAGCTGCCCAGGGCAGTGGTGGAATCACCATCCCTGCAGGGAATTAAAAAGACGTGTGGATGTGGCTCTTGGGGACATGGTTTAGTGCTGGGCTTGGCAGTGCTGGCTTGACAGTTGGACTTGATGATCATGTAGGGCTTTTCCAACCTTAATGATTCTGTGGTTCAATTACTGAATGGTACTGGTGGCCAGAGCAGGGAGGTGGCACTGACCCCCATGGTGGCCTCAGCCCTGTGTGGTCCAGGCACAGGACAGGAGCATCTCATCCACCCAAGCTGAGAGCTCTGAGGAGTGAGGGATTACTCAGGTTCACGTTGTCCTCATTGGAGCTGGGCACTGAAACTGGGTTAAGGAGATGTTCTTGACCCAGGCTGTGACCTGTCAGCACAGGGCTGTCAAGAACAGGGTGTATTTCTGCCCTGTATTTTAGAAAACACACTTCAGTGGGATTCCTGTGCTTGTTTGGATACACAGACCCACAGTGCTGGAGGGACTATGATACCTCACATATCCCTTCTCACGTTTAATTTAATGCCTGTCGTAATATTTTTTTTAATTCCCCACACTGGCAGTGTGTTAAAAGGTTACTGTGGTGTCTATAACCATGTGTTTGTAGCACACAGAGACTTAAAGGACCCTGATCTTTCCCAAACTCAGCTGACTGTAATATATAGGCTATTAATTATGTTTGTTGAAGGGTGTTGTGCCAGGACTATGTCTGACCGGCTCAAATGAGGTTTATATAGACGTAGTCGAAAATGTCTCCAAACAGCTGCATCAGGAGGAAAGTACCAGTAAAATTCAGAGGTCCCAACATAGCAAAGGTTGTTTATATATCGTATTTAACTCTAATTGGGTTAGCAGCTGAGACTCTGAGGATTAAGCAAACTGACCTAAATACTGGTCTCAGTGGTCTTAGTTAACGTCTAGTTTCCTGTGTTTCAGCCGATTTGGGTTCCCAAATACTCTCCAAAGTGTGTTATCTTTGTATCAAAAAAGGTAAAACTATGTAGTATTGTTTCTTGTGATTCTGACAAGGCAATTCTCATTGGGAGAACAGACTGTGAAGAGATTAAACAATATCCAAAGAAAACATCCGATCCATCCCAGCCTTGTGGAAGGAATGCAGAAGTAGCAGGGATGGAGCGAGATGGTGTCCAGGCAGGATTGCTGGCACTGGCAGTTATTATTCCAACTAATAGCAGATGGTAGAGAGGAGAAATCATCCATTTTCATTTACAATTTATTTTTATGCTGCAAGAGGCAGGATTGCACGAGTCATTGCTGTCAGGCAACCCTCTGGAAGGAAAACCTTACTTACAGTGAGGCATATTTTTAGAATGATTTTTTCATCCTTGTATATTGGGAGAAGATGCTGCAGGGCCAGGAGTGAGATGGAGAATGAGCCCATTCACTGACTGAAGGACTAGAGGATTTTCCTACGGGGAGGACAAGGGGTTTACTGAGTCAGGAAAAATCTATGTTTGTGGATGTGTAAGCAGCACTGAGATAATCTTTTAGCTGGATATTTTTTACCTTCAGCTTTTGTCCGTCCCTGTTCAGGACAACGAGGTGTTGTGATGGAGACATGAAGGTGCTGTGCTTGGGGCAGGGAGGTGACCTGAAGGGAACACAAAGGTGCTCAGAATGGTGAGGTGACATGAGGAGGACATGAAGGTGCTTGGGACAAAGTGGCTCTGTGTTTCCCACATCTTCATTCATGTCAAGAACATAATTTTCCCTGTGAAGGCCACACGTGGAGAAGCTCACTTGCCATACGTCCGTTAGCATTTGGAGTGGATTCGTGCAGCTGCACTGAAGCCATCAGTCCCCTAAGATAAAGCAGCCTGTTTCTTTAGTTTAATACTAATTTTCAGTCTGCATCTTGTCCAAGCTCACACCCAGTGGCTGGATTTCCTGACTGCCCAGTATGGGGGACCTTGGAGGGGTTGCAGCTGCAGGGCTTGGGCTCTTGGCGCTGCCTGGCTGGAGGGGAGTCCCTGCCTGTTGCCATGTTCCCCTGCCCAAAGCTCACCCTGAAGGGACCTAAAGTGACACCCTGAAGCCACACCATTGGTGATGCAGACACCCACTGTGCTGTCCCTTGGGGGCAGTTTCCCCAGGACGCCCTTCCCGGGCACGTGCACCCCCAGCCTCTGCTAGATCTCTGCACTCAGGATGGGGTTTTTTCCGGTGCAGGTTTTTCGGACGGATCTGATAACAGCCATGAAGATCCCTGACTCCTTCCAGCTGAGCCCTGACGAGTACTACGTTCTGGCTGACCCTTGGAGACAGGAGTGGGAGAAGGGCGTCCAAGTGCCAGCAAGTGCTGAAGCCATCCCAGAGCCTGTGGTCAGGTAAGTGGGCAGGGTCCTCTCCATCTGGTTCTGTCCACGGGGCCCCCTCTACCTGGTCCTCTGTGTGGGGTTCCCTCTGCCTTGGTGGGGTGCACAGAGAGCACGTAAAGGTGGCGCTTGGGATCCTGGGCTTGCAGAGGGATGCACGGGGACCTCCCACCGCATCCTGAAAAGTCCCTCTTGTGTGTGTGGCTTTTTTTGGGCAGTGGCCAGCTGGGACAGCTCCTTGTTTGCTCTTGGTCAGGAAATTTTAAAAAAGATCTGATAAAATGGAAGGGATGATAAAAAAATAGCAACAGAAAATTGTGCAGAATGCCAGCCTCTGCCTGGCTTCTTGATGCATCTCTGTCTAGGAGTACGTGGTTGTACTGCTGGTATTTCGTGGCAGGGAAGCAGGAGTTGGCCCTTAAATTAAAAACTTCCCTCTTTACCGTGTTTGTGTGGATTGGAGACGTGCTGGGCATGCTGAGATTCAAGGCTTGGGAGAAGGAGCCCAGCAAACAGAGAAGCATCTCCCAGACCTTGTAGAGACGACGTCTGTCAGCAGAGATCGGGGGCTCATTAGCTATTTTAAAATAGGGAACTTGAGTTTTAAAATAGACACTTAAACAGCTGCTCAGGCAAGAAGGAAACATGGGGGAGCTGCTACTCCCTTGATGTGTGTGGGGGATTATCCCAGGGCAGTGGCCAAAGCTGTGGGGGAAAGGCTGGTGCTGCCAGTGGGGGGAACTGAACAGGCTGGGAAGGGACCCCAGAACTTGCAGGGTCGGATCTGAAAACTTGCAGGATCAGAGCCAGAACTCCCCACAGGGTTTGCAGGAGCTTTGCATCTCTTGTGTTTCCCTTCGTGATGTGTGACACCGTGTGTGCATCCTGCAGAAACACTCGTGAAGCATCGTGCCAGGGTGATGCCAGGGCTGCTCACGGGAGCGGGGTGCCTGCAGGGGGATGTGTTTTGCCAAGGGATTTGGACACAGAGCAGAGGCTGGTGGAGGCTCCGCTTGTCCCACAGCAACAGCAGCTGCTCCTGCTGCAGCTGCCTACCCCGCTTCTGAAATAAACTTTTGTGTACGCTCCCCTTCCTCCCCTGGGGAAAACAGAGAAAGAAATGAAACTTTAATGAGTCTGAGCACATCAAAAGGGAAGTTGTAAAGGGGGCTGTTGAGTTGATTTAATCCTTGGGAAAAAAAAAATGCAACCAAAAAAAAAGAGAAGGGGAAAAAAAAAGCCGGTGTGTGAAATATCTTTTTTTAGTTGTCTTTGATAGCTAACCGCAGTCTGGCCTCACCAGTGCTCTGCTTCCCAGCTGAGGGCTCGTGCCGGGGCTATTTCCAGAAGAAAAGTGATAGCTTGGCACTGCCTGGGCTGGCAGTGCCCATGTAGAGCCGGGAGTGCTGCTTCCCAGCAGTGGGATTTGGCATCCCAGACCTCACAGTCAGGGGCTTCTGGGGTGCAGGACAGGCTGCAGATATGGCTCGCTGCTTGTCTCCAGGCCCTTGGATTTGGGGGTCCTGGAGCAGCTCTGCTGCATGTTTTCATACATGGGTATTCTTAGAGCGATGCCTGGCACAGGTCATTCCTCCCAGGTCCCCATCCCAGTCTGTCCTGGTCTGACACCCCCGTCACCACAATGATACGCCCTTGGCTTCTGGAGGTGCTGCCCACTCACCTTGAGTGTGAAGTTTCACTTCCAGTGTCAGGTTATCCTTTGAAGAATTTCTAATTCTTGGGATTATTTTGCTTGTTTGATTACTCTCAAAATTGGCACTTTGCCACAATCCTTGATGAATTGCCTCCTGAAATAGTTCCAGCTCTTTCTTCAGTACCTCAACATTGTTTTGAGTTCAAGACTTGCTCTACGAAGAGTTTGTTTTATTTTTAAAGCAACAGATATTAGGCAGAACTTCTTCCCTGTGATGGTGGTGAGGTGCTGGCACAGGTTGCCCAGAGAAGCTGTGGCTGCATCTCTGGAAGTGCCCAAGGCCATGCTGGACAGGACTTTGAGCAACCTGGTCTAGTGAAAGGTGTCCCTGCCCATGGCAGTGAGCTGGAACTAGATGACCCCTTTAAGGTCCTTTTCAACCCAACCCATTCTGTAATTCTGAAATCTGACTCATTCTCTGTGGCCTCTCAAAGATGCTCATTGCTGGCTCCATCATTCCTAGCTAATCTCAGGTGGATTTCTGCAGCTCCTCTAGTTTGTGTCATGCCCTGCTCATCCCAGGCTGCTCCTGGGCTACTTGGAGATTGTGCTGCTTGCCCACAGCTTCAGCTTCCTCTTCTTTCTTCTCCTGTTGCCCTGTCTGTCTTGCACTGTGTCTCAACTGCCTGAACCATCTCTCTTTGCTGGCAGGACAGCAAGCATGGCCTGAAGGGCTTTGTCCTCAGACAGATGCCTGTTTGGGATATTTTGCCTTCCCCAGTGTGATGGGAGTAGAATGAAGAGCTCATTTTACAGCAGTGTTAATGGTTGCACCTGGTTTGTAGCCATAATGCACATCCCAGGGGGAGAGGCAGTGACATTGCCAGATTTTTTTTTAATCAGGACAGCATCTCTCCACATGCACACCAGAAGCCATAGCAGAGATGTAGTGCTTCTGCTAAGCAGCTCTTCCTCCCAAAGCAT
>NW_008237902.1:2063302-2071268 GCF_000691975.1 Corvus brachyrhynchos | reverse complement strand
TGCAAGGTGTTCCCACTGGGGCCACTGATACGAGAATGGGAGGTGGAGAGGGCAGCATGGGAGATGGAAAGGGCAGTGTTGGACTGCCATGGACAGTGCAGACTGCAGTCATTTTGCTGTCTCCAGGGTTAGACAACTCCCTCTTGCATCTTGCCCTGTTTCGGAGGAATGTCAGATGCTTTTTTGCAAGAGATGATTATTTCATCTGCTTTCAGAGCACAGCCTTAAAAGGCCTTACAATTCCATTTACCTCCCCCATTTAATTGCTATAATTCACCCCAGTATCCATCCCAGGAGCAGGTACCTTGCTGGTCCTACCTGAGCTGCTGCTTTTGCTCCCACCCTGTGGCTGCTGCCCCGTGGCCTCTGCATTACTTTCCTCCTTTGCTTCCAAACTTTCAGTTTTCCCATCTCAAACAAAAAAATTCATCTAAACCGAACATCCTCTCTGTGTCGGATATGAACAATCCAAATTCCTTTAATCTGCTGAAAAAAGTCCCTGCATTGATGTTTTTTGTAGACTGGAAATGTGGAGCCCAGCAGCTGATGCTCTTCCTCACTGTCAGTGCTCTGCTTTCCCCTATCTCAGAGGTGTAACAGAGCATCCTGCCCTTAGGGAGGGGTGCCTGTGCTAATCCAGTCCTGATGTTGTCACTTCTGACAGCCACTTCCATGTGAAATTCCTAGAGGGAGGTGGGGGGGCTGGGGAGAAGACGCTGGAGCCCTGGGAGCTGGTGAGCAGACAAGCCTGCAGAATAATCCCAAGCCCATCATGCTGGTGCCCAGGGGTTGGTTCCTGGGCTGAGCCACTGGCAGCCAGTGGGTTGTGCCGTGGAGTGTGCGGGAGTCGCTTCCCTCTCCAGAGGTGGATCTTGCCCTCCGAAAGGTGCCGTGCACGCAGCCGCTGCTGCTCTTTTCATCTCCCGCCTGGCTGCTTGGAAACTGGCTCTCCCTGCCTGCACTCTGCCTCTAGGTTTTGTGCCTCCAAAGCTGAAAATTAGATTTTTAAAACATTTTGTTTTACTGGAGCTGTAAAATGTCAAAAGCTGGGGGTGAGGCAGAAGGCAAGAGCTGTATTTTAAGGAATGCTTTCCCCAGAAAGCAGCTGTCTGAAAATGCCTCCACTAAGAGCCACCTTAAACTCGAGGGTCCTTTCTAGGTTAGCACAAATTGCAGTGCAGTTGTGAGGAAAGCAGGGAGGGAAGAGGTGCAGCATATCTTAGCTTGTTGTTCCAGGAGGATGCTGCTGGCAGCCAGGGTCATCAGAGGCAGCACAGGAGATCAGCTGTTTCCTCTCCGTGATCACTTCTGGCTCATGGCTACTCAAAAGAGTTTTATTTTGTATTGTGACATGCCTGAGAATTGCCTGGAGCTTGAAGGGCTCCTGTGTGGTGATAAAAGCCACTTTCAGTCAGATGGGAGCTATCAGGAATGAGTAGTCAGGGCAACTTTCCCCTCCAGCAGGCAGGCTGGCATCCCGTGCCCATGTGCCTGGTCATCCACCTGGGATTTGGGTGGTGGTGACACTACATCCCAGTGGTACTGTGTATTCCACCTCTGCTAGAGCCCGTAGTCAAAGGATCTCCACTGGCTTTCTTGAACCAGAGCTGAGCCTTACAGCCCCTGTGTGAGGTCTGCAGTTATTTTACAGTTGTATAAACAGAGGCACAGAGATTTCCAACATGAGTAGAGCCAGGTACAAGGTCCCAGTCTGGTGTGGGGTGCAATTGGGTGTTGGATGCAAAGTGGCTCATCTCAGCACAGCTTAAGGATTAAACAAGGTAAAGTAAGGGTAGGAGTTATCAGCAGTTTGGAAGCATCAGGGCTTTGGGTACCTCTCCTGTTGTAAATGAGATGTTTCATATGAGCTTTGTATTCCCAGAGTCACACCACAGTAAACCCCAAAGGATGTGGACTTTGCTGGTTTGATATGGGTGCTCATAGGAGACTTTGAAGCCATTTTTGAGCAGCGGATGTGCCAGGGCCTGACCTGGGCTTGCTACTGGTGGCGATGCTGGCAGCGTGTTGAGCTTGCACAGCAGAGCATCACTTCATAAAGCAGCGGCACCTACATGGGATTTAATGCACCTGTACAGGTTTTATTTCCTTCTTTATTTAGTGATTTAATGTTCTTGGCATGCGGCTCCTTCCCCAGGCTGACAGGGATGCAGGCAGGATCTCGAGGTGACTCTTGGATCTCGCATTAAGCCACATTAGTATGTGCTGTAGATTCTGTTTCCTGTGAATTTGCACACAGCGGGAGGATGAGCAGGAAGACTGCTTCTTGCTGGCAGGCTTCCCAGATATTCTTGGCATTGCAGATCTATACTTGCATCGTCGCTGTGGCCCTGTTTTAACAGAAAACAGAAAGTGCTGTGGCAACAGGAAGGCACAACCTCGGCGAGTACCAGCTCAGCGATGGCGGCGGCACCAGCACAAATGCTGTCTGCTGCGTTGGCCGGTGTCTGTGTCCCTGTCCTGTCCTCCTCCCTCAGTCCCCTCTGTCCTTCTCTAATGGCTACGTGCACAGGTCAGGCAGCTCCTTGCTGTGCTCATGGGATCACATCCAGCTGGTGCAGGGCTGGCTGGATCATGATGGTGTGGGGCTGCCTGGTCAGTGGTCGTGTCCTCTGAGCTGCGTTGTTCTTTACTGAACTCTAATAAGGAGTTGCCCCCGCATCTTCAGGAGTTCCAGCAGCTTTTTACAAGGGTATGTAGTTGCTGGCAGGTTGTGGTTTTGCGGTACCAGTGTCAGTGGAAGGGGAGGCATGCAGAGCAGGTTTGTGGGAAGCAGTGCTGGAGATGAGTGTACTGAGGTGGGGAGAAGAATGAACTGGTGCACCAGTAGTGGGTGTAGGACTGGGACACATCCCTGCCCCCCATCTGGCAGTGAACAGACACCTCAGCTCCTCCTCGCAGGGCTGGGTGCTGCATCCAGAACTCCCAGCGCTGCAAGGGAGCGATTCCAGCAAAGGGAGAAAATCCCTCCGCGAGCAGTCTCTGCTGCATTGTGGAGCATGGTAGCCTGAGGAGCAGTGGCCAGCAGCAGGGTGGCACGATGCAGATGTCCCAGCTATGTGTGGACGTCACCTCTCCCCGTCCCTCGGGAGTGCTGGCTGGGGGGCCGGCGGGGTGCAAAGGGAGAAAATCCCTCCGCGAGCAGTCTCTGCTGCATTGTGGAGCATGGTAGCCTGAGGAGCAGTGGCCAGCAGCAGGGGGGCACGATGCAGATGTCCCAGCTATGTGTGGACGTCACCTCTCCCCGTCCCTCGGGAGTGCTGGCTGGCAGCCAGGCTGTATCCTTGCAGCTCCCAGCCCAGGGAGGGCTTCCTGAGGCTGCGTTCTCAGTGTGTACTCGATGAACCAGCACACTTTGTTCTTGAGTGGTGAGGTTGGACTTCCTTTCCTCGGTTGGCGACGCAGCCTGGCTGTTGACTCATCAGCAGCTTCCCTTGGGCTTTGCTGCAGAAGGGGCAGGCAAGATTCTGCAGCAGTTTGAGTAGCTTTTGGAGCAGAGCTTTTTTTTTTAACATAATCCTTTTTTTTCCTGTTTTTTTTTCGCTTCCCTCCAGCTCATCATGAAAAATGTGTGAGTTTGGAGCTTGCAGATGGCATGCTGGCGATTTTACAAAGGGCTATTTCTTGGGTTGGTTATCCCCATTCCGTGGCTGCCTGCCCTTAAATATGCCTGGGTTCTGGTATGCTCCAGAAATACATGTACACTTCCCTCAGAGACTGTGCTCTGATTAAAAGAAATGAAAATCCCAACTGCCCTAGGCCTAAATGTTTTGATCACAAGTCCTGGGACGTGTGTGGGGAGAAGAAAGCTCCTTGCCTGTCCATTCCTGGGGACCCCCACAGTGACAACTGGCTGTGGTGAGGATGGGCTGGGTGGTGGCACTGATCCAGGACAGCAGAATAATCCTAGTGATGTAACATCAGTGAGATTCATCTCCAGCTCTGCCACTGGGAAAGGGAGGTTTCCAGTCAGATCTGCTCAGGCAACCCTTGTCCCTGCAGGCAGTGGGGAGGGATGGGCTGCACACAGGGTGGTCTGTCCTGCCAGTGTTCCAGGTACCTGGTTTAGGATGGGATGAATCACACCCAGGGCAGCAGCAGTTCAGAGGGTCTGGGCCATGTAGAAGGTGGTACTGGTGCTGCAGAGGGTGATACTGGTGCTGCAGGAGGTTGTTGGCTCACGCCCAATGCCTGTGAGTGCTTTGCAGCGGAGTATGTGTGATTTACTCTGCCTGTTACTTGTCATCATTTCTGGTTTACTCTCTGCTTGACAAGTTCTTGTGTGGGCTTTCAGCAAGTCCTCACCTTTATTAGTTTGCTATGGGAAATGTGTTAATCCAGCCTGTTCTTACCTCATTCTGAGCCACTTGGACTTTTATTTTGAATGTTTGCTAATCCTCCCAGTGGTGGATGCCTGTGGTTTATACTGGATCAAGCACACAGAAAGTCAAGTGTACTTCAGCAGTAAATGTATAGAATGAGTGAGCTTGATTTCCTGCTGCTCTGTAACAAGGTTTACAGCTCTTGGGACCGACTCTGGTTTGGTACAGCCTTGAGAGCCTCCACATCTCACTCCATTGCCTCTGCTCTCCATCCAGAACCATGGATTTAGTGTGTAGCCAGGCAAACCCCAGCAGCTGTGATTGCTGGGCTTGCAACCGCAGCACTAATGAAATCACCTCTTAGTGATTTAGTGCACCTTGGGTCCCCTTTGAACAATGCAAGGAACTATTACTTTTAAGTGCTCTCCAGAGTGACGGGAGGAGCGGGATAGCCCAGCAGCAGAAATAGCTGCTCAGTTCTTGGTGCTGCTGTGGATAATCCTGTTCAATTTAGGTGAAGTATTGCTGGAAAGTGAGCTTCACTATGTTCCCAGGACCCTGGGGAGGTGGAGGAGAGCTGGTAGGTGGTTTCTTTCAGTGTACTTGAAGAAGATTTGGAAAATCTGATCTAGTTGAAGGTGTCCCTGCTCATGGTATGGGGCTTGGGTTAGGTGATCTTTAATGGTGCCTTCCAATTCAAACCATTCTGGGGTTTCATGAAGTGCACCCAGACAAGCGTAGCTGCACGTGGATGGTGGAAGAGGCAGGCGGATCCTTCCTTGTTTTCTGGGATGGGCTGTGTGCTGCTTCGAGTGACTCAGCGTCAGAGCAGTTCTCATGTGTTTCAGGGTTCAGCATTAGTTCAGTGATCCAGAACACATTAAAAGAGTCTGGATGCTGCCTTTTCAAATTCCTCAAAGCCTTGCTTTCACTGGGCTGGATTTCTTTAAGGAGACCCATGTGATGACACCGTGCTGATGGATGGGAGTTGTCATCTTGTGCCCGTGTCTGTATTTTGAGCTTTCCCATACTCAGCTCTGTGAGTAACAGTGTCAGGGGGATTTGTCCAGTTCCTGATCTGCCGTGGCTCATGCTCAGACCATGGCAGGTGCAGAGCTGCTACCGTTGCTCATGTCTTCTGTTTCTGGTCTCCATTAGTAGGTGGATACAAAGGCAAGTGGAGCTGTTTGCATTGCTGAAGTAATTGTGGAAACATTATCTGTCTGGGATAATTAATTCCAGATGCTTTAATGTTAGTAGCTTGGCTTAAGTTACATAGAGAAGCAACATCTTTTTGTCTTTTTATATCCAGAAAACACACACTCAAGTGTCCCTGGCTTCTCTAGTAGCAATTCCAAGATATGTATTGCTTAAATGGAAATGAGCAGAATACTGGCAGCCTGCAGGCTGGGTTTGGAGAAGGTTGCTGTGTGACATGGGTCCTTGAAGGGCCACCAGGTAGGTCAGTGATGCTCTGGGAGAAAGGGGAGAGCAGCACCCATGGGTGCTGGGCCTGGCTCTGCCCTGCTTGCCTGCGGGGAGAAGGTGCTGTGTGAACATCCTCTGCAGCTGCCCTGGAACTGCAGGCTGCTGGGTTTTGCTGGGTCTCAGAGCCAGAAGAGCAGCATAGGATGTGTCCCCTCCCAGCAGCAGGGCACAGTCCCCTCCTGCTGCTTTCAACACCGCTGTTAGAGCTGAATGGCACTGAGAGAAAAGGGGGAAGGGAATATGGAGAAGATCCTTGCACAGCGTCAGAAATTATGTGTGTATTTTGCTCTCAGCCCAGACACTGCTTTTGTCTAGTCAACCAGAAAAACATCTGCGTTTTGTTGTTCCAACCAGCCCACCAGCAAACCACTGCCCAGCCATTGCTGTGCCCCTGCAGCCGTGGTTTTCCTCTGACAGAAGTTGTGGAGATGAACCCAGCTGTGCTATGGTGCTCTCCTCTGCCTTGGGAAAGCAGACACTGCTCTGCACCTGAATGCTTCTGTACCAGGTCCCTACTCCCATCTACATCAGAATGGTTCTCTGGGCACTGAATGAGAGTTGCAACTTAAATAATTCATTTGTTGAGCTAAACCTCAGTGAGATTTAGGCTGGAATATAAACATCAGAAAGACAGGGACATCAACACTGGTCTTTCTCTAGTCTGCTGGGTATCAGGCTTTTTATGTGGTGATAAACAGCTCAGAAATGGAATTGGAAAAGCTGTCTGGGTTTCACAAGATGGCTGTTTAGTGCCTCCTGTTCACTTGTTTTCCTCTTTTTATCACATCAAAGAAGAGTGAATCACTTTCTCCTTAGAGGATTATGTTATTCCAGAGGCCTGGAAGGACCCACTATAGTTACAGGCTGTTACAGAAGGAGATTTCAGATGGGGAGGGAAAAAAGAAAGCATTTTTCTTACTGCATCTGTTAATTGTAATTGGGAGCTTCACGAGCATTTCTGTAAAACTTCCAGAACCTGCCTATGTAAATCCTAAACTTGCCAGCAGCTCAGGAGGGGCTACCCCATGTACCCTACCCCATCCTTAACGTTCTGCACAGAAATGGGATTGTCACAGGGGGTTTTTCAAGCCCAAGGAGTGAGCCCTTGAATGGTCCCGGAGCTGAAAGGAATTCTATGTGCCAGCAGCTGCGGGTGACAAGGCTGTGCTGAGGCTGTGCCCTGTGGAGCTGTGCTGTGCTGGTCACGGATCAGATGCTCCTGATGGCTGGGGATGTTTTAAAAGCTGATAATGAAAATTTCTAATATTCACTGGATAGCACCGAGTGTCGGATTTCAGCTGGGAAAGACAACGGTGGCAGCTAAAGGGACGGTGGGCGTAGCTGCACCGCGCTGTCCTGGGCTGGTCCCCGCCTGGCAGAGGACAGCAGGGTCCCTGAGACATGCTGGGGTCAGGCATCCTGTGGTCCCTGACGCATCTCCAGCGCAGGAGGGATGGGGAGTGCAGCCTGCACAGCCACCCCAGGCATTACGTCACCTGGAGCTGCACTCACTGGCTGCTGGTACCCGGAGGGCAGGACGCTGCTGCAAGCAGCATTAACCCCTTCCTGAACGTCCTCAGTGCCGCTTGGGTAACACAAAGGGACCTTCACAGACCTGAGCATTAGCCACCGATGTCTGTGCAGTCAGGGGGTGCATTTTGAGCACAGCTGCTCCTGTTACCAGAGCTTGGTGAATCCTCCTGGGGACAAATTCAGCTGCTTTGTTCTCTCAGAACAGCAGCAAAAGCCGAGTGGAGCTTCATGGCTGAACCACGCGTGTAACTGGCTCTGTAGGTTTTTGGGACAAGTACTTAAAAGAAGGTTGAGGTTATAGCAAAGGGCAGTGCCAGCCCAGCCACCCTCTGTGCCCATCAACAGCAGTGGGGACAAACTGCACGGTAGCACCGGGCTGTTTGCTCAAGCACGGATGTACACGGGAAGGGTTGATGTTAAGTTCTGTCCATCAACTTTTTTTGCTAGGAATGTGCCTGTTACAGCCCCTGCCATGATGATAACCTACAAATGGTGCAAAATGGGTGGCAGACAGGGCCATCAGGCACCACAGGTTCCCCTTCCCGTGGCTGCTCTGTTGATGTACGTATAATGAATTTTCATGGATTTTCAGAGGCTGTTGCCAG
>NW_008237902.1:2036280-2063123 GCF_000691975.1 Corvus brachyrhynchos | reverse complement strand
CCAATAAGGAAATACTACAAATCGTTTCTTTTCTGCACAAAGTGGTCCCAGCGGTGCCATCTCATTCTGCTCAGGTTCTTGTTTGTTTTAAAATAAAAGGGTTTGGTGACAGTGGCCTGTTGATATACACTGTGTCACCTCTCTCCTCCCTGGGACCAGCTACCTCCAGCCCTCTCTCTCCTCCATCCACAGGAGGATGTGGCAGATTCTGGGTACCTGTGCTCCCTCCTGCGGGGTCCAGGGGCTCTGTTGTCAGGTGGCTTATGCCAGGGGTGACAGCAGGGTGCCCCTAGGGCCCTGAGCTCTCTGTGCTGGTGACCAGGGTGCTCCAGATGTTACCTGGAGTATCTTCAGCCAAGGGGGGAGGGGTGAAGTGCACAGGTACCTGTTAGCACCAAGACCTGGATCCTAAAGATGCTTTTAGGCTCATCCAGCCGGTCCAGCCAGCTTGCATGCAGGTCTGAACATCAGGCCAGTTAATTTAAAACGTAACTATTTAATATCTTCTTGGCGTTCCCTTTCTTCTTTGAACCCAGCTTTGGGAGTATAGTTTTTGGCTCATGGTTTTATAGCCTTCACTAGAAGCCATAAAATTCAAGAAGTAGGAGTAACATGGTCAGTAAATCTGGGTGTGGGTATGCTGAGGGTCATAAACCCTTGTGTGTGGGTTGTGGCTCTATTGTGACCGTCCACCACCATCTCCAACCCCATCCTTCTTCCTTACATCCCCAGGCTCTTCTTCTAACGTCTTAAATTCTGCTCTGCTGTTGAGAGGCAATAGCCTCTATAAAATCTGTTAGCCTAAGTTCATAAGAAGATGGGGTATCCAGTCCAAGTGGCCTACTAGATACTATTTTAGTAAACAGAAGGTGAAAACCATCCCTTTAAATTGCCCTTTTGAAGCTGTCATGTGCTACAGGAAAATTCCCCCATAAGCAGAGCTGACAGTAGGAGCAGTATCAGCATCCACTGAAGGTTGCTGGCAGAGCTATCTTTCCTAAGCTGATTTATTTATGGACATTGGACAAGACTAATCTAGACTGGAATGGAGGTAAAGAAAAGATGACTGACTAAAGCCTTCGCTGTAATAAAATTAGGTATTTTTAGATGAGAAACACTATGCAGGATTAATTATTTCTATCTGATGTATTAAAAGGGAGCATATAGAAAAAAATGCCTTCTCCCTTCAGCCAAGTGAAGCATTCAGTTTACAGAGATGATTAACCATGGGAATTTGCTGAATATATTTTATTACTGTGTAATCTTCTCCAGGGATAGATGTGATCCTCAAGAGTATTGGGGTCCACTTACTCCTTTTCCTCAAGTGCCCTTGAGACCCACTTTCAGACTAATGGCCTCAGGTTTGTTGTGCTTTTCAGGCTGATCCCAATTTTCAGCCCTTCGTTTAAATGAGCCTTTGATTGATACAGGATTTTTTAAAAATGCTGTGTCTCTGGCTGGCTGGATAAATAAAGGAGTAAATGCTCCTCCAGTGTAATTGAGCTTCTGTGAATGGTTTGGCTCTTGGTGGAGGCTTTGCCTCTGTGATTCTTTGCCATGATGGTGCAGGGAATTTGGGTGGGTTGGTAGCACATGTGCAGACTCCTCATCACCCAGCCTGAGTGTTTCTTTGTCCACCGAGCAGCTATTTGGAAACATGGTTTCCAAATGGATTAAGTCTTGTCCCTGCACAAAAGGGGAGCCCTGATGACATCCCCAGCTCTTGGTGCTCAGCAGGAGATGTATAGACACTGGTGAGGGCAGCCTCTGTGCTTTGTTCCCTTTTTCTTGCTATGTCTCTGCCGCAGTGTTTTGACAGCACAAAGCTTGCAGCTTTTTGGGCTCCAGTTTCTTGAAGCTATTGGAGATGAGGAAGGGTGCCTGGCTGGGTCTGTTTTCTGTGTTGCTGTGAGGCAGGGCATGGTCTTTCCCAAATGATTGCCCTCTTGTATTAAACTGTAGGATCTCTCCTTCCAGTGTTCCACCTAGCCCAAGGCAGTGTCACTGCAGTCATTGATCTTTATATCTCAACACCAAAAAGCCCTTTGCAGGTGCTTTAGCATGTGTCAGGAAGGAGTGGGCTGCTTTTTAGGAATGGGATTTTATCCACCGAAGCAAATCCAGGAATCAGTGGGAGGCTGTGCACCTCTGAGCATTGCATCCTGCTTGGTCTTCCCAGAGGCTTGGGATGCCCCATGTGAGCCTCAGCATCTGGCAGCCTCCAGCTCCCCTCGGGGTGGGAGGAATGTTCATGGGAACAGGCATAGCCTCTCAGGGTTTGCTGAATTGTTTGCAAACCATAAAACTCTTGTATTTAACTGAGTGCTGCAGATGAGTCAGGGAGTTGGTCTGGACCAGGCTTCCAGCAGGTCTTCATAGGGTTATACAAGCTGCTCATTGTATAAAAAATAATTTAGCAGCTATTTCAGTTTCTTAATTTCTGACCTTCTCAGTTTGCTGATATTTGAAATGGTGACAATATGGCATGAACATGTCCGTGCATCCCAAAGCCTGAATTAACTCCAGGGGATCCCAGCCCATGCTGCCAGATCAGCATGGAGTCATGGGGAAGAAACTTCAAAAGTAAAATTTAGTGGTCCTCTTAAGAAGATAGTTTTCATATTAATACTTACTCCTTGTAGGAAAGCGTCTGCTGAGTGCTGCAGCAGCACCTGATCATCCCTCCCTGATCCCTGTGTTCCCAGACAGGGAGAGGCACCTGCCATTGCTGCACTGGCACGTTTCAAACCTTTTAACAGAGTGCTGGTGAGCTTGTTAGATGTTTGTATCTTCATTACCTTGATCCTCATCATCAGTGACGTGATGAGAAGCAAAATGTCACTCTGTAAGTGCCAGTTCCCATTAAACCAAAGCAAACTGCATTTAATTACAGTGTCACAAAAAGCTGGACATTGAGTGCTGGTGGTGCTGTTATCATCAGTGAGCCCCTGAGCTCCCTGTGATCTCTGCATCACCAGGGACTGTGCAAAGCCTGAGAGTCTAAACATGCATCCAGGTTTTCGGGGGGTTGGGAGCGTTGGGGAGGTGGGTGCATGACTCTAGGGGAGAGTCACTTGTCTCCTGTCTCTGATCATCAGGTTCAGCAAAACTTCTCTGTGAGATATCTGCAGGCAGGAGGTGGAGGCTGCGTGCCCAGGTGGGAGTGGACGTGCCCAGGTGCTGTGTCCCACACACGGCTCATGGCAGGCAGTATGCGTGCGCTGTGTGAGATAACCCCAAGGGATTGCTCCAGTCACGTCAGCATCCTTATCACACCGAGTGCATTTCAGTGCTGTCAATACAGTAAATGACCTGTTCAGGATACTCCTTTGATATGTACACAGAGCATTAATCTTTGCAGTTTTATGTCAGGATAAAAATAGCAGCTCTTTCCTCCTGCCATCCCGAGCATCCGTGGCTGGCTCGGTGTCAGAGCATCACCTGTTGCAGGGGCTGTTGGGTGAGCAGCTTGTGTAACTCAGCTTAATGAAGGCCTAGGGCCCTGACCTCGTGCCTGCTCAGGCAGCTCTTCCCAACAGAAATGTTCATTGCAGGTGGAGGACTGTTTTTTTCTCAACAGCTTTGAGGTTTCTCCTGTAGCAAGGTGGTGCCCAGCCT
This sequence comes from Corvus brachyrhynchos, assembly GCF_000691975.1. Classification (NCBI taxonomy): domain Eukaryota; kingdom Metazoa; phylum Chordata; class Aves; order Passeriformes; family Corvidae; genus Corvus; species Corvus brachyrhynchos. Next base: position 2,059,505 of record NW_008237902.1, on the reverse strand, counting down.
GGCTGCTCCCCCACCTGTTTCTGTGCAGAGATGACCTGGACTTGGGCTCATGGGAAGGAGAGGTTCAGTCTGATGTGAACCAATGCTTGTTGCATCAGCAGCTCCTGCTTTATTTTTTTGTTATTAGCATCTTCCAGAGGCTAAAGGGGCTACAAGAAAGGCTGGAAAGGGACTTTTTAGATGGATATGTTGTGATTAGACAGGGGGGAATAGCTTTGAACTGACAGAGGGCAAATTTAGATTAGAGATTAGGAAGAAAATCTTCCCTGTGAGAGTGGTGAGGCCCTGGCACAGGTTGCCCAGAGAAGCTGTGACTGCTCCATCTCTGGAAGTGTCCAAGGCCAAGCTGGATGGGGCTTGGAGCAACCTGGGATAGTGGAAGTTGTCCCTGCCCACGGCAGGGAGGGTTGAAACTGGTTAATCTTTAAGGTACCCTCCAACCCCATCCATTCTGTGATTCTCTGATTTTAGGGGTTTGGGAGCTCCTTAGATGCCAGTCCTGAAGCTGTGGCTGGAGCATGCCTAGTTTCAGTGTTATTACTGCTGTCTGCATTAAATAGAAGTGTCAGTGAATCCCCAAGTCTTGTCCTAGATTACAGTGAGATTGTTTTAAAATGTGGGGACTAAGAGCTGTCCATCCATGTGGCTCTGTTTAGTTCTTGAACTTAAATTTGGAGATGTACTCAGGACATTGGGTCACATCTTTATTTTCAGTTTACTGGGGGGGAAAGTAAAGCAAAAGAGATGATAAGAACCCATTTCTTGATGTTTCCCTCTCTGAGCCATAAATTGTTGCTTCTCCTGCTGGCATCTCTGGAAGTACTTCTTGTGTTTGTGACCACAGAGAACAGCAATTAAACTACATGTCTGTGTCTGTAGAAACTCCAGGTTCATTTTCCTGCCCTGCCACAGATTTCCTTCCTGACCTTGGGCAAGGCAGGTAGGGTCCCATTCCCAAGGACAGCTGGGCCCAAGTGTCTCACCTTGGCACATACAGACCTTGGAGCATCTGGTACCACAGTTCATCTGGTTATATGATGGACACCATGGCTTTGCCCCAGACACATCACAGAGCACAAGGCACTCGATGCTCTGACGTGAGCTTACATAGCGGGACAGAAGGCAGATAAAGGTCTTCCAGGGATCAGCAGCATTCCCAGCTGGCACTGGTGCAAGAGCAGGGCTGGGTCCTCCAGCTTTGCATGGGGAGAAGCTGTTTGGAAGGGGCTGACATGCTGCAGCAAGTTGATGTTTGGTTGCTGTTTCTTTGCAGCATCTTTCTGGCGTTATATCTGTGCCAGGAGGTGGATTTCAGGGGAGGAAATGTGAGCTGTGCAAATACTGCAGCAAGCTCCAATCCCCAACTTCGCCGAGATCTGTCAGCTGGCACCACAGGCTGCTTCTCATTTCCAGCTTGTCCTCTGCTTGCATGTCATTAGGCATGACACTGTTGACATGTGCATGGCAAGTATCATGCATATTGCTGCAGAGTTGCTGAGGAAAGGCAGAAGAGCTGACAGCCAGCGCCTGGTCTCTCTCTGTGCAGGGAGTTTGCAGCAGATGAGGCAGCTCCTCTCCCCATCCCTGTGGTTGTGATTGGAGAGCACTCAGAACAAATCTCACAGGCCACCATGGGATGTTCTCCAGTGCCAAGTGTGCCAAAGTGCTGCCCAGCATGGTGTGGATGTGGCACTGCAGTGGTACAGCACACTGGAGGTGTTCATGGGGGAGTTAATGGCTGGGGGGCTTGCTGTCGGTACTTGGATCATCATCACCATTGCACCTCATTTTTCTCATGTAAAGAGTTAATTTCTGTAGATGAATGGGAACACTCTTGCTGTAGTTGCTGTGCTGGGGCCGTCTGTCAGTGCTGGCCCATGGGCTGACTTCAGGTGCTGTGGCTTTGCTTTCCTTCACAGAGTCAGGTACCTGGTGTGGTCTCACCCTCCATGGCAAGAAACAGAATGTTTTTGTGAGTTGTAGCCCTTCCTCAACCTCCCCATCTTTTCTTCCAGGATCATCCCCCAGCTGGAGAACTCACTTTCACAGGTTTCACCGAGCAGCCTGCCTGGCTCTGAGATTTCAGAAGCTACAAGGACTTACTTGCAAGGAATGAGCCGCTATGACCTGGACGAGCTCGATGCCTGCTGGTTGGAACTTGTTAACATGGAGCTCAAGGAGATGGGTGAGTATTGCTTTTCTGTTTTTTACTGGCCTGGGTGTCCCACATTGGGCATTCAGGCTTTTTGGGTAAGCATGTGGAACTAAAGGCCTTGAAGAAGAAATGTCGGAAATGCTGGTCCTGATTGTTTTCTGTCCCAGGCATCTCTAGATATCACAGCATAACATTGCCTGCATCACTGCTGTTGTATCACTGCACATTCTTCAAATCCTTTAGTGGATTTTGGTTGAGTCGAAGTACCTGAGCTTGGAATTTGACCATTGGCACTAGTGCTTAGCATGGTCTGGTGGGCAGATTTGTTGGCACAGACCCATGGGTGTGTAGTCCTGCCAGACTGTGGAGGGATTTTCCAGTCCTTGTTGGGGAAGGGTTGCTGTGCTGTGTCTACTGCTCTGCAGGTAAGAGTAACACCTCAATAAAACATTCACCTTGTGAGGTCAGTGAAGGCTCAGGCATGGTTACGTGAAGAGTTACTCCTGGTGGCAAAGGTCTTTCAAGGATGGGAAAAAGAATTTTACCAAGTGCTTGAGCAGATGGGATTGTGCACTGCGGAGCAGGAAGGTTGTGCTGGCTCTCACAGGCAGCTAGCTGAGGGCTGCAACAGGATTCAGGGGGAGGGCAGAAAGATGCAGTTCAGTGAGCTTGCATGGAGCATAAGTGAGCTCAGAAGTTGGGCATGACATTGGTTTTGGAAGATCTGGCCTTCTGGTGTACTCATGATTTACAATGAAAGTTTGTTACCATGATCTTGAGAAAGTTGTAGAGGCTGCTTTCACAGTTTGTGTGGTTATCTGGTATAGGTATCCTGTGTATTGGATTTCCCATAATCTCAGTTTTTGAGCCTGTAGCATCATAGAGAAATCACAAGTCAGTTTTGCCCTCATTAGCTGCTCCTGTAGTAGCAGCCTCCGCTCTGTCATTAGCACACCCAGCTTTTGAGGCACTGGCAGCTACAGTGAAGTCCTTGGGCAGAGCAGAGGGTGCTGCTGGATAGAGCCAAGTGCCTCAGTCCTGCTCATGTACCTTGCAGAGGATCCACCCTTCCTAACCCTGCACAGCTGCTGTTGCTGCATCAGGAACTCAGCTTCTACCACCCTGGGCATCATTCTGACCTCACTGTGCCTTCAGTGTATCCCCTACTACATTTCCCTTGCCATCTTCGCAGCTGCATGGCCATCAGAAGTGTGTCTGGGCTCCAGAGAAGGGTTGTCTCTATTTCTGCTTCCCCTTGTGTGTATTTCATAACTCTCTAGAAATTCATAACTCTCTAGAAATTAAGTGGGCAGAGATTTGGCTTCTCCAGCTCAGCTGGGTTAAATTTGCCCTGCTTTATTATTTCTTCAAAGTATTCGGTTTCAAATGCAGTGTCCAGATGTGGAGCTCCCGTGGTGATGGAAGATTGAGATAACTGGAAGGTCCCTGCCCCAGGCCAGATGGCTGCTGGTTGTCCCCATGTCACCTTGGGGCTGGCATGTGCCAAACCCACGAGTGCTGGGGGAGAGAGGCGGCTTCTCCAGCAGCACTGCCTTGGGAATGAGTAGAGTTTAGGAGGCGAGCTTGAGCTTCATCCCAGCCATACCCCTGCTCTGTGCAGGTGTGTGGGTGGGCTGGCACCTCAGCATCCCAATGCATCGCAAGTCAGGACACAGGCAGTGCTTTGCTGCTGACCCTCGGCCATTCTGAGCAGGCTGCATTTTTGTGACTCCATCTCGTCATTTATCAGCCAGTCACCTTTTCCAAGGACTGTCCTTAGGAGGTGTTTGTCCAGGGCTGGGCTGGATGAAACCATAGAATCTGAGGAAGCCCTTGAGCCTTCCTGCCTTCACCAACTCTAGATGGTGATAAGGACGAAGGGGATCTCAGCAGCGGTCATGCAGAGAACACCACTGCCCATCACCTGCTTCTCCAGCCCATTCCTGTTGCTGAGGGAGCACTGTCATTACTGGCTGAGCCTTAAATATGTTGGGGGGAGAGTAGCTCTCAAAACCAGTGTTTGGCATGTGAAGCTTCAGCCCAATGGATTCTGGTACCTTGCCCCCTCCCTCAGTCCTCCCAACTTCTTTAGCAGTGCAAGGGCTAGTACATTTTTTCCAGTGACTTGGAAAGGAAAAGATGTGGCATTGATTAATAACACGTCCCTGGCACTGTGGGGAGCTGGGGGTTTGGCAGGTGGGAAGCAGGATGGGAGCTGGTGCTCCTGGCTGCAGGACCATGGTCACATCACCCATGGCAGCTGTGCCCACCATAGAGGCTGAAGGTCATCAGGCTGCTTTGAGGGGATGTATTTTCCTGCCCGTGGAAGTGATGGGGTTTGGGTGCTCATAGAGGAAAGCTGTTACAGCGAGTCTGTTGCTGCTCAGCTCCTAAGCTGTGCTAGAGCAGGGACTTTGCTCCCTCTGCTTCCCAGATGGGAAAAGCCAGGGTGGGATTTGGGTGCCCTTCACCACCCAAGGCAGAAGAGGATTGTGGCTGCCTGGGTTGGTGCAAAGGCAGTCCATAAATAGTGCTTTCTCCCGGAAGCCCTTGACATTAATGACACCATTAATGACTTGCTGAGATTTCCAAACCCGCTTTGCTAATCTCCAAGATCATTAACATGACTTAACTAGAGAACTGCAGCCTCTCCTCCCATTCAGAGGAGTCAGGAGTTATCTCCGAGCATTAATTTAAAAGATAGGCAGAAGTTTAAATTCCTCATTGGTATTTGGCTGAACTGTTGTCACTGGGCTGTCCAGGGGCACAATATGTCATTCCCAAAATATTTAATGGCAAAGAAGGATCCTGATCTCTGACTGGCTCCTGAGGATGTGCGGGAGGAGAGCTGGAAAGCACCTATGAGATCATCCAGCTCGCCTTTCGTGGATCCACGTAGCACATAGCACATGCCTTTTCCAGTCCTTTTTAGGTCACCCCAGGGACGGAATTTTATCACCAAGATCAGATAAACCTCCAGATAGCTCCAGCTCTCTGCATTCTGCCTGCTGACTCCTCTCCCAATTAAGTGGAATTGCTGTGGAAAGCAAAGGTTTTACATGAAAAGCAAAAGTTTTAAACATAAAACAGCTTTAAATAGTTTTAAACCCCCCAGTAAGATGCCTCAGTAGCTGTTGCTGTACTCGATGGAAATGTGCTGTTTAAAGAACCTTTGCGTGCTAGAGATGAAGTCAGTATTTAGGCATGCCTAAGTGTTTTATTTGTTGCTGCTGCAATATGAGATAGTAAAAAAAGTGGATCTGAAGAAGGCTAAATGAAGCCCTGAGCCAGCTTAATGTCCGTGCCACTCCAGGCAGTACAGGCCTTTCCTTTTAGACAGGAGCCATGCCATAAGTCTTCGTTTTTATATTAACATGTTATGTTGTATTTTGTGATCTTCACTAAATCCAAAGGTATTGTAAGAGCGGAGCTAGAGAGACTTCAAAGACCAAGGCTGAAAGATCCTTTTGCAGTGATCAGCACTTCATAAACACACGGAAAATCCTCAAGAAATTGCTAAAATTGTTGTCAGAATCAATTTTGCTGAAGGCAGAGTCGAATTTTCTAAGTATTCCCTTGACTTAATCCATATGGTGTATTCTGCTCACATATGCCCACCACGGCTTCTATCTTGGGAGCTGGAGGTGTTCCTGGTATTTTATGGCAGGAACATGCAAAGGTCACATGGATTGCTTTTGAAGCTCCAGGGGGAATTCATCGCTGCATACTTGAGATATGTCTGTGTACTAATGAGATGATACCTCCCTCAGCGGAGGTGAGATTGGTCAAGTAGATGTGAAATAAGCTGGAGTCGGTGGAGTACCTCGGGGAAGATGTGCTCAGTGGAGCAGAGGCTGCTGTCAGTCCTGCTCCTCAGAGAGTGGCTGCTTCCCTCCCTGGCGGTCCTGGGTGTCACACTCTGAGGCTGCTCCCATCCCACTGCATCCTTTTGGGATTCTGGGAGTCCCTTTTTCACCCTGAGGCAGCACGTTGGCACTCCCTAGGCAGAGCCTGTCTCCAAGCAGCTGCCGCCCACCAATGTGTGTCCATGTCCCACTGTGCAGGACCACCCCAGTACAGAATCATAGAATGGGTTGGTTTGGAAGGAACCTTAAGCTCATCCCGTTCCAAGTCCCCTGCCTTGGGCCGGGACACCTTCCACTATCCCAGGTTGCTCCAAGCCCCATCCAGCCTGGCCTTGAACACTTCTGGGGATGGGGCACCCACAGCTTTTCTGGGCAACCTGTGCCAGGGCCTCCCCACCCTAGGCTGCTCCCATCCCACTGCATCCTTTTGGGATTCTGGGAGTCCCTTTTTCACCCTGAGGCAGCACGTTGGCACTCCCTAGGCAGAGCCTGTCTCCAAGCAGCTGCCGCCCACCAGTGTGTGTCCATGTCCCACTGTGCAGGACCACCCCAGTACAGAATCATAGAATGGGTTGGTTTGGAAGGAACCTTAAGCTCATCCCGTTCCAAGTCCCCTGCCTTGGGCCGGGACACCTTCCACTATCCCAGGTTGCTCCAAGCCCCATCCAACCTGGCCTTGAACACTTCTGGGGATGGGGCACCCACAGCTTTTCTGGGCAACCTGTGCCAGGGCCTCCCCACCCTCACAGGGAAGAATTTCTCCCTAATATCCAATCTCACCCTGCCCTCTGTCAGTTTGAAGCTATTCCCCTCTATAAAACACCACAAGCCTCTGGAGCTGAGCTTATTTAGCCCCTTAGAGATACAGAAAATCGATACCACGTGTAAGTGAATGTATTAATTGTTTGCATGTGATGTAGTAATGTATAGATTATCAGGGTTGGAGATCAGTGGGAGACTCTTCAGACATTTTGCCTCCACATTTTCAGTACAATCAGTTTTTACATCAAGTTGCTGTTTTGCTGTTTCCATAAATTCCTGGCAGTAATTGCGGTAGTTTCCAGCAGTACTCCAGCTTTGCTGCTGATGGGGTGAGGAGGCTTTCATCAGGAGTGTTCTAGGACAGCCCTGTCAGAGCCAAGCATCGCTGCAGAGAGGCAGCAGCTTATAAAGTGGCATCTGAAACATTTTGTCATCATCTTAAATTTGAGCAATAATTGATGTCAGTGGGTGGCAGAAAGGGTGATAATTGGTTCCTGTAAATCTTTTAAGTGCATTAGCAGGCTGTGTTTGCAACAAAATGTCTGTAAGTTTCACTGTGGATGCTCAGTTCACTGTTTGTGTGTTGGTCACACTTTACATGCAGGGTCTGTTTATAAATAACATTGATAAAAGATTAATGTACAATTGCTTCATCTTCCAAGGGCTGTGTGTCTACAGGTGGTGGGCTGGAAGTGGCTGTGGGAGTCCCAGGTGGTCTGGTGTGGTGTTCAGGTGGTTGGCTGTCATCCTCTGATGTCCCGGAAGGATGCTTGGGACAGGACCTGGGGTGCCCAGGGGGGCACTCAGCCCGGGGCAGGGTGGCTGGTGTCCCCACAAATGCCAAAGCAGGCATGTTTGAAGTGACTTGCCTGGGGCAAGCTGGAGGGACAGTGAGCTGGAGGGAGATCTCTGAAGTCTGTGGTCTGTGTGCCATGTGTGAACACCCCATCCCATCAGGGACCTGTCATTCTTTCACTCTCAGGTTTTGAAAGATAGTCAGAGACAAGCCTACATCATCTCACAAGTGCTTTCCTTTTCTTACTATTATTTTTAAAAGCAGTGATTTTGCTTGGTTTTGTATATATATATATATTTTTCCTGAAAAGTAGACTCCCAGGTTTATAGTCTGTGAATCAGCGAATGGCACAGCCTGCAGTCCTTATAGCTGTTTGTTCATGAGCTGTTTCTATCTCCAGGTATTCTCCACAGGGGGAAAGGATTTATTGTTTCAGTAAATTGATATTAGTGGAGTACAGTTCAGTCAGAAATAGGTCTCTATTTTGTGAAAGGTGGCTCTCCAGCTATTTTTTTCCTCCCCTCGCAGTGAGTTGGCTCACATCACGACAAGGAGTAGCTGAGAATTCATTTAGCAGAAGAATATTGCTCCTTCATGCCACATAAATTACAATATTACAGAAATAATTATAACGGAGGGCGGCGTTGTGTAAAGGGATGTGCCTGGTACTTCTCCCAGGCGCGGCGCTGTGGCTGCGGTGCCAGCCCAGTAATCCCAGCCCCTTTGGGATAAAGTGTTTAAATTCTGTATTCCAGGTGCTGTACAGGCAGTTGGAAGGGCTGAACTTTGTGGAGTTGGGCTGGGCCCCTCCCAAGGGATAAGGGGGATGCTGGGTGGCTGTGGAGCTGCAGGGATCATGGCAGACCCTGACGCAGACACACAGGGAAGAGATTTTGTTTGGAGCAAAGTTCCTTCAGGGTTTGCTTTCATGAATAAGATCTGGAGACCTCCTGTAGTGCATCATCATCTGTCACCTCTTCTCTTCCATTTCTGAAGCAAGTCCCATATTCTGATGCTTCCTTTATTTGGGAAGGTGCTACTGCCCAGCATCTTGCCCTGTGCAAAAAGGGGACAGTTTTTCTTGTCTGAGATGCCATGGGAGGCATCATTCCCTGGATTACAGCCCTTCCCGCTGTGGGGCAATACCAGGGTATTCCAGGGAGGCTGGGTGGCCACATCAAAACCCATCATTGTTAATGCACTCAGTGTTAATGGGAAAAGGGTGTAAGGGGTCTCCTGGAAGGGGTGATGGGACATACTCCTCCTGTGTCAGTGTTTTGAACGTGGCTTCAAATCGCCAGTGATTATATTGGCATGAGATTGAAGTCTCACCTCTGCCTGTGTCCGTCCAGACAGAAACTCTGAAGAAGTTTATGCCTATCACTGCCCTTCTCTGTGGAGGCTCAGAAAAGCTTTGTTTTCTTGCCTGAGACCTTGGCACACCTTAACCAGGTGAAAATACCATTCTCTTGGTTAGCAGGTGGAGTCCACTGACCTGGTGATGGTCCCAAATGTGGTCATTGCTGGATTTGTGCATTGTAACCAAGATCAGTGTCTGTGTCTTTACTTTCCTTCTCTGGGGACAATAACAGTGTCACTTGAGCATGTACACAGGGAGTGTTTTGGTGGAGAATTTTTCTGTTTGCTGTTTAGCTGGCCACGATCAATAAGGAGAGAGTTTTTGCAGCCAAAAAGATGACAATTTTATGAATGGAGTTCAGTAGCACAAACTTCATGTGATACAGAAGGAGATAAATGGAGCACAAATGGAAAAAGCACTTCACCCCCAGGCCCCATTGTTTAGTGTTTCATAAACGATTAATCGCTTCATCCCCATCAAGTGCAATTGTCAATTCAATAAGCTCTGAGGTATTTGGGATGACGCTTGGCAAACGCATTCCTAATGTAATTACATCTCAATGGAGTGTGAGAGCGCCTGCGTGCGTGTGCGCGGGAGGGACTGATCCATATTTCCCCAGGTAATGGTGTAACAGCTGCACGGCACAGAGGCTGATAAGGGAACCCCACTGAGGCGCTGGTCTCCCTCTGGCTCTGGTCTTCCTCTGGTACAGGAGTTTTGAGAAAGCATGAACTTTCTTCCCAGGGTTAACCAGGTGATGATGGAAAATTCAGGAGGTAGGATGGGTGCTGATTCTTTCCACTTGAGATGAAGTGGGACAGTGGCAATGCCAGCGTGACCCTGACCCTGGGCAAGGTTGGGTTCATGATTCCTGTGGAAAACACCCTTCCTTTCCTTCCTCATGCTGCCTGCAGCTGCCAGCCCTCTCCCATGAGCACAGGGCAGCTCTGGAAAGTGTATGGGGAAAAGCACTGGGAACACCTTGATGGTCATTTTGCTTTCTAGAAGAGCAGAGCCTGACAGGTTGGGAGGAATGGAGTTACTCCAGACTGACACTCTGGTGCCCAGGCTCATAGTCACAGATGGGAAGTTGAAACCCTGACCCAAGAGGAGGATATTCTTGCTGGACTGGTTTAATACTCATATAAAGTCATGTTGAGCAAGTGCACCTCAGGTGGTGTGTTTATAAAGGGACTCCATTAAGGCAAAAATAATGCTCTGGCTTTCTCTGTAACATGCAGGCAGTGATGGGACAAGGGGGAATGGCTTTGAGTTGAAAGAGGATTGATCGATTTAGATTAGATATGGGGAAGAAATTTTTCCTTGTGAGGGTGATGAGGCTCTGGCACAGGTTGCCCAGAGAAGCTGTGAATGCCCCATCCCTGGAAGTGTTCAAGTTCAGGTTGGACAGGGCTTGGAGCAACCTGGGATAGTGGAAGTTGTCCCTCCCTATGGAGGGGTGTTGGAACAAGAAGATCTTCAAGGTCCCTTCCAGCCCAAACCGTTCCACGTTTCCATGATTTTGTGCTTCCTGACCTGCCGCCTCCAACCGGCACTATGCCAAGAGCAAGATGGTGGCTCCATCCCAGCCCTGGTGCTCAGAACTCGCTGTGCACGTGCAGGATGCTTTGCATTGCTGAGCTCCAGAGGTCCCAGGCAGCCTGTGCCAGCCTGGGGCTGAGATCCTGCACCTATCGCCGGGGCTGCTCCGGAATCAAACAGGTATCAGCAGGTTCCTTGGCATGTTGCAGCACAGCAGCCCAAGCTCTTGAAAGGGCTGTGATAGGGAACAGTGGTGTCTGTCTTAGATGGTATCTCAGACTCGACATAGACGTGTAAAATGCCAGGCTGGATGTTTGCAGAGACTTGTCAAGCCAAGGGAAACCGTGCCAGTGAAACATTGGGGAAGAGCTTAAAAAGGCAGACAATGGCATGTTTGCTTGCCGAGCCCGCCTATGTGTTGCTTTCCCCCTTGACAGAGTTTTTTCAGTTGGTCAGTGGCAGTGGGGGAAAAGATGCAGCCTCTGCCAGCCCCATCCAGCCAGAGGTGCTGGGACCCCTGCACCCCCATCCCTGGGGGCTTTTCAGCAGCCCAGAGTTCAGCCCAGGACAGGGGCATCATACTGTGGCTTGAGAGATGCCCAGGATGCCAAATATTTCTCAGAATATTTAATTAATAACTGCTCCTTATGGGTTCTTCCTCAAGCCTTTTTTTCTCCGTCTCTGCTCATAAATGAGGTATTTTCTCCCATTGCTTTGCATCAAGGAGGGTGGACAACAGTTTGGGTCGTGTTCCTCTACTGTCTGGCCAGTTGTGGATAATTCATGCTAACTAACTGCAAAGCCTAATTGTTTTGTATTGCATCCTGCTGGTACTTCTGTTGTTGTCTCCGTGCCTTCTCCTCTGATGAGATAGTGCTCATTGGGAGACAGGGTGTGGTGGGGGCTTAACTCTGCCTATAACGCTTCACAGAGAACCTTACTGCTGCTGATGACAGATTTTTTTCCTTGCCTGGAGTGACCTCACATTGCGTTTGTGGCACCAGGATCTTTGTGTGTAGGTGGGAGGAAGCACTTCGGGGACCAGCCTTCAGTGTGGCACCATTTTGGGGCTGCTGAGCTCCTGGCAGCAGCATGCCCCATCTGAAGGCAGCTGGGTATACCACTGCTAGGGATTTCTGCGCTAAAAAAACTCTCTTGGTTATTGACCTTATATTCCTGGTTGTCTCTGTGGAGAAAGCTCTGGTAAAGCATCTCTGCCACCTCTCTCCATTACAGGTCCTGGTATGGGGGTAGCAAAAGACCCACCTGGGTCTGACCTCCTGATTTCACTAAACCCAAACACAAAAAACCCCCTTGTTTATCCTTAATTTCTGCCTTTGGCTTTGGTTTTACTCTTCCATTTAATTGGCCTTAAAATGGTCGATTTTCAGTCTTAACAATTAAAGCATTGACTTTGTGTTGCCAAAGCTTGTCTGAGCCCTCGCTGCAGAAAGCATCTTTGCAAAACTTGTCTCCTTGAACATTTAAACTGTCAGCCCCAATTATCCGCATTGCTTCAGCTGAATGGGTTTCCTTCCTCTCAGCCAGCAGCAATATTTTGTTACTGTCTATGAAATATAAACTGCATCCCGAGTTAGGAGTAGCCGTTTTCCGAATCGCTGCTTTTACCGTCGCTGTGGATTTGCCTCTTGAGTTGCCATCTGAAATGCTCAGCCCCTGGCAAAACGCTCCCCAAAAGCGGGTGGGCGCCTGTGCTGGAGCTGCATCAGTGGCTTTGCCTTCATGCTCTGCCTTCTGCATTGCAGAAAAGCCCGAGCTGGACGAGATCACCCTGGAGCGAGTGCTGGAGGAGCTGGAGACCATGTGCTACGAGAACATGAACATCGCCATCGAGACTGAGGAGGGTTTGGGCATCGAGTACGATGAGGACGTGGTGTGTGACGTGTGCCGCTCACCAGAGGGGGAGGACGGCAACGAGATGGTGTTTTGTGACAAGTGCAATGTCTGCGTGCACCAGGTGAGCCCCGGCTGCAGGGCGGGTGGCAGCGCTTGGCTCTGCTCATCACACTCTGGTACCCTCCTCCTCCGGGTTCCTCCCATCCCCACCCAGCCGCTCCCCTGGGCTGCTGTAGACTCCTTCCTTCCTAAATCCCCAGTGTGGCTCCGGTGGAGTGGGGATAGCAGTGGGGTCTGGGATAGCTGGCTGATAGCAAATTTGTTTTTCTTACTTTCTTAGTCCTAACCATTTATAAGTGCCCACAGAAACACACAGCCAGAAGTTGAATTGCCCCTTCCTCCTTATTCTCTGGTCTCTGTAATATTTTATGTCTCCTCATTCTTTAATGTGCTTATTCTTCTTTACCCCATTTTTTTGCTCCCCAGTGGGATCTTTAGCACCCTGGGGTGACTAGCACTGTGTGCAGGACTTGGCTAGTGGCTGGGTGGGATGTGGGTCTGCAGTCCCGTGCTCACCACAGGGGTGGGCTTGCACAGACCCCCTAGCCTTCTCTTCCTCTGCTTTATCTGGGGGGTGGTTGGACCTTCCAGCTCCACCAGTGCTGTCTCACATTGCAGGGTTTCTGTCCCAGCTTCCCCACTGTGTGAGCATGGGGAAGCAGCAGCTTGGAGGAAAATAATTTTATTTTTAGAATTGAGTGCAAATGCTTCAAGCCCTTGCTGGGGGGGGGTCTGTGGGCTCCTGCTTTTGGGGAAACCTTGACAAGGGGAAGGCAGCCACGTGAGTGTCTCCTGGGTCCCTCATGGACCCAGGGAGGTTTTACTGGTTGTGCTTTGAGGGGAAGCACTATGTGGTGCTGGGATGGCAGCAGCAGCACCTGGGCTTCACCCTCTGTGTGAACCGTTTTGGGTTTTTTAGTTCTAAAGAGAGCCATTTGCTCATCTTTTGGGCAGCTTTTCCATCAGTGCTTCCTGGAGGTGGGAGAGCACTGGAGATATCTATAGTTGCCGGAGGTGGGTGTTTTGAATGGTTTCCATCAGTGAATCAGATTCCACAAAATACCAGAATGATTCAGGGTTGGGTTCGGGGTATTTTTTTTGTCTTGGGTTCTTTTTTATCAAGCCCAAGTGACAATGTCAGGCTGTGAGCCACAGCAGGACTCGGGGAGCTGTGGCACCCTGTGGGCTCCACTTCAAGCAGCAGCCCCAGTGCTGCAGAAGGGGACACAGCAGCCTGGATTTTAAGGCTGTTGGAAGAAAAGAGGGATTTTCAGTTGTTTTCAGGGAGCAAAGTCCAGCCCTAAGCCCTTTGCCTGCCCATAAGCTGCTCGTGATTTAATCTGTGCCTCGATTTACACCCTAAGCCGCAAAGTCCAGAGCCACAGTTCAGGGTGTTGTGTGGCATCACAGTTATCTAACCTGCACCGTGCCTTTGCCAACACCACATCCAAAACCTGCTGGGAATGAGGCTTGCCTGCGGGCATATGGGTGCTGGTGCCATGGGCTTCACCAGAGCCATGCCGTGTCCTCCTGCATCCCATCGGGAAGGGGCCCAAGACATGGTGGTGGGTTACGGTGCCAGGAGATACTGTTGTACTCATCTGCGTATCACAAGCCCATGAGGCTTGCTATTAATTAATTCCTATGGAGTGAAGCTTTTAGAAAGCACATGCAGTCATCCTTTTCAGATTGTCAGCGAGGTGGAACTGTGCCCCCCGCTGCTAAATCACAGTTCATTGCTCTCACAGTGACAGCATCACACTTCTGTTTAGCATGGGAATGATCCACCTCCAGTTTCCAGCCACCATGCCATGGGCCTGTCATCACTGAATTCCCTTTCCCTGGTGTGGGCACATGGCTGAACCTGCCTTCTGTTCCGTGGACCACACCAAGCTTGTCTATGGCTTGGCGTCCTCCTTGGTTTTTTGGCATCTTGTTCTCAGTGATGTTGCACCCCAGAGAGACGCAGCAATAAAAATAGCTGCTCTGCTCCTATTCAGCATTCCTCTGGCTTCATGGTTCTGGAACACCTTCTGCCTGGTGCTGGACTTGGAAGAGTGTGTTTAGCTGATAATGCACCTTGTTTCTAGAGCCGCTCCTTGTCTGGGACAGAAGCCCTGTATTTGCTTCTCAGGAGCAGAACTGCACCTTCAGCTGCACTAAAATCACTAGAAATAAATAACCAAGATCCAAGAATCTGCTAGTGATGGGCACCTGGTCATAATTCCTGCTTTCCCCTGGATTTTGAGATCAGTCTGCCAGTTCATTCTGCTGGTAGTACGTATCAGGCTGATTCTTGACTGGCACTAAATCACATGTTTTATACAACTGTGTTCCGGAAATTATTGATCTGTCAGATTTGGAGACACTGTGAAACACACAGTTAAGTCTCTTTAAACTGTGTAGACTCACAGCAATAATATTTCCTTTCTTAATTCCTTGTTATTCCAATAATCTGTTCACAAACTGGCTTTTTCCCCTTGGAAATCACTATAAGAGTCAGTTTGTGATTTGGGGCAACCAAAAGCCGTGTTATAGTCTGTTCTTGGCCAGTAAAGACTGAAGATGTGCTTTTCCCACACTCACACATCTCTGTGTGCCCCCTCTGTTCCTGTCCCCACCTGCAGCACTGGCACTTGGAGTATCAATGACCTGCAGCAGCAGGAGGAAAAGTGATTCTTTTTGGGGGTAAACTTCAAGAAATGGAGCTGATGAATGCCTGGGCTCAGTTTGCAGCCACCCGTGCTGGGGGTCCTTGTCAACGCTGGCTGCTTGCCCTCTGCAGGGATGTCAGAGCAGCCAGATGTAGGATTAATTACATTTCCTTGCTTTAAATAGTGACACAGCCCTGTGTTAGTGCCCCAGGCAGTGTGTGTTGCCCTCTGAAAACCCTTTAAGTGTGAGTTATCAGGACCTGCCAGTTAAAAACTGTCTAGCTTTAGTAGTAGCTGTTTAATAAAGTCATAAATTATGGTCAAAGTGGAAAGTATTTTTTCATTATGGGATACAGCTTATCATTTGGCTCTTCCCCAAGTACGCAAGAGAAATATTTATGAAACACTTTGGCTGCTCGGTGTCCTGCGTTACCACAGCAGGTCAGGGAACTCCATGGGCATCCCGAGTCTTTCAGTTCTCACTCTCTTGGCTGGAGACTTGTCTGTGCCCCCTTTAGATGTGTCATCCTTAAGAATTATTATCCTTTTTGGTTGCTCCTGTCTCATTTACATTCATGACTATTGGCTTCCCCTTTTTACCTTTCCGTAGTTATTTTTGCTTCCCCTTTGGGCTGTGCGGTGTCTGTAACCAGTGTGGTCAACTTTCTCAATCATGGGCTTGTGGCTTTTCAGCCCTCTGTGACCTCAGAAGATTTCTTACACAGCATTTCTTACTTTTCCGAGTCATCATGGGTCAGGAACGGGCAGGACGTGAGCAGGCAGATGAGTGCACCACAGAGCTGCTGCTGGTGGGGGCTCTGCCCATGCCCAGCCTGGAGCCAGGCAGGTGCTTGCCATGATACATGGCACGTTTTTATACTTAGCTTTTAATTAAAATCCAGGACACACTGATCTGCCATGAGCATCCATGTGAAAGCAGGGAAGGTAGTAAGGGAGAACTTCAGCTCACTGTCTGTGGCTTTGGCGCTGCGTTGAGTCTGCTGTTTATTGGGATGCAGCGGCAGTGAGAAAGGTGGGAGTGACGGAGGAGGTCTGGGAGGATGTTCATCCTGGGCTGCTGGGATTAACCCTCGTCCCTCGTGTCTCCACAGGCGTGCTATGGCATCCTGAAGGTCCCCATCGGGAGCTGGCTGTGCCGGACCTGCGCCCTCGGTGTTCAGCCCAAGTGTCTGCTGTGCCCCAAGAGGGGCGGGGCGCTGAAACCCACCCGGAGCGGGACGAAATGGGTCCACGTTAGCTGTGCCTTATGGATACCTGAAGTGAGATGTTTTCCAGCCTCCTCCTGATACATGGGTGGGCACAGTCCTGGTTTCAGGTCTTGACCCAGGGTGTTCATTAATGGTGTAGATATCAAATGAAGTTTGGCTCGTCAAGCTGTGCCAGAGACACAATGCCAGGCAGTTATCAGGCTGTGTGTTTAATGAGCAGCCAAGGGGCACCCTATTAAGGGAGGGCAGAGTATTAGGGTGCAAGGCCACAGGGGTGGGGGGCATACCTCTGAACAGAGTAAAGCTAGTATTATATGCCTGTCGGAGATACACCTCAGATGAGGAATTTATGCAGAGGAAAAACCAGTATTCATCCAGATTTGTTTCTGGTTTTGGGGGTTTGGGGTTTTTTTTCCAAATTACAAGTGACATTGAAGAGTAAGAAATAGAATCCATCCCTCATTCAGACTGCCCCTTGTAGGAGATTTGGGACTGTAGCCAGTATTTACAACTTGTCTTCTATCTTGTGGTCAGGTTAGCATTGGATGTCCTGAAAAAATGGAACCCATTACGAAGATCTCACATATCCCAGCAAGCAGATGGGCTTTGTCCTGCAGCCTCTGCAAGGAGTGCACTGGGACATGCATTCAGGTATGTAACTTGGCACTGAAGAAACTCAGACCTCTGGGGCTGTACCTGTATTAGCCACTGGAGAATCTTGAGATGCTGAAGGACAGGGTCTGAATGAGGCTTATTTCTGTTCTGAGTAAACCTAATAACAAGAGCTTGTGAGGCATCATCAGATGTTGTTTGCAATCATTTAATGCACTGAGTGCTAGAAATCTAGATTAACTTTCTTTGCATAACACAGCGGTGTTGCTGTAGTGAAACTAATTACTGGGACTGCAAGTGACCTTGGTTTGGATCAGAAACCTCCAGGAGATGGGCTTTATGAGGCTGCCAGGAAAGTGAGATGCTCATGGGATACATAATCCAAGTATTTCACAAACCTCAGGGGGTCAGCCTTTCAGCTGGGGGGATATCAGGGTGCACCAGGGTTGGATAGTCCTCACTGGCCTGCTGGCTTGGAAAATAAAGTACTTACCATGTATTACATTTCCGCATTCTCTGTTTTGCTACACCTAATCAAACCACTGCGGATACCTGATTGCCCACCTTCCCCACAACAGGAGGGACAGACATTCTCTTTTCAGATGGATCAGGAGCTGCTGGCTGGTGGCAGAAGGACAGCAGGGATGGAGCTCTGCAGGCTCTGCTGTGTTTGTGCTGTCGTCTTGGGTTTAGTTCTTTAAAGGGAGCTATTTAAAAGTAATCCCCATAGTTTGAAATGAAATCTCACAATACTTCTTTAAATCTGTCGCATTGACTCATTTTTTTGATGGCTCTGGGTGCTTATTCACCCTGCCAGATGGAGATACTGTGTCAGAATGGCAACTGCTTTCAAAGAACAGAGGGGCAGGGAAGGAAGCAAACAGGCTTGGCAGCATCAAAAAGAATTCAGTGTCTCTCAGGCTTCATCCTCTTAGTGCCATCATGACATGGGAGCCGTGAGATCCCGGGGACTGAATGGGTTTGCATTAAAGGTCACCTGAGATGGAACAGGAGCCTTGCTGCCTCATGTGCTGGCAGCTCATGGTTTGTAAGTCTTCATGAGATTGTCACTGGAGCATTTGCTGAGGCCACCCTGTTGTGTGCGGGATGGTTTTACTTCAAGGAAAAGGGGGAGAAGTGAAAAAAAAGCAGGCAGTGCCTTTATTTAAGGATTTATGGGGTAAATTAACATCCACAGGTAAGTAAATATGCTCTGTACTCATCAGTGGTAAAGAGCTCTGTTTTGAAAGCTCATGTTTATGGAGCGTATTTTGTGGAGCATATTTTATGGAGCATATTTTTGCTAGTGCCTGTTTATACAGGTGGGATCTACCTTCGTCAGCATTTCGGGTTTGTGACCCAGCTCTGAAAGGAGGAGTTTGTTTTCTGCAAAAGCACTGGGTGTTTGTTTCTGGCAGCAGCAATCAGGTGCTGCAGGTGGGCAGGTCTGGGGAAAGAAGGAAGTTGCTTCCAGGAGGGGATTTCCAAGTGGCCAAGTGGGTTTTATGAAGGTGAAATCTGGGAGGCAGGCTGGAGGAGTAGAAGACTGTCATCCCAGCAGGGCATCTCAGAGGCAGCACTGCAGCTTGAGAAAACACCCACCTCAGCCACATTTGCAGAGACAAACACAAGAAATCTTTGTAGGGACCTCTGTGTGTGGAGGTGTTTTTCCCCATCCGAATTTGACTATCAAAAGGGAAAGAAACTCAAAGAAGCCCGAGGAAGGGCTCTGCACTGCTGTCTGTGCCTCTGCCCTTGCTGCTGCATGTAACTCAACCCCTGCTTTATGGTACAGAGCTGTGAGCCCGGTGTAACTCAGTGTGACCGTAACCGAGCCAAAAATACTGCGGTGCAGGGATGCAGCTCTGAAGACACCCTTTGCCTGACTCCTGTTAAGAGGAAGGCATTACTTCATGGTGGTTCTTGTGGTCAGACATCAGGAGATGCCAGAGAGCTCAAAATGCAGGAGGAATTTTCTTGTTTGCATTTCTGAGATGGAAAAGAGAGTGCCAGGAGCTAGGCTCTGGTGCAGCCTGAGTCCTGACCATGCTTTTTTGGGACTCTGCTCCCTCCTCCTCGCTTGTCAGAGTGTCTGGAAGAGCTCACCGAGGCAGCACAGAATGCCAGGGCTCTCTTGGTCGCTGGCAAGCTTCTCCAAAGGGCACAATCTTCTGCTGTCATCATCTTCCAGCTTTCTATTTGTTGTCATTTTTTGGAGAAAAAGCCCTTGGAAATGTTCTCCATCACTCCCCCATTCATCATCACTTCTCTGCCCACTGCCGCCCTCTCCCATTGAGCAAGCAGTTATCCACTGGGATAATTGGTGGTTCCCAAAGCTGTCTTCTGCCTGTAGTCCTGAAAAGGCAGCACGTGGCATCAGGGATGAGAGCAGAGTGTGTTGCCCATGCTGCCTCAGTCCCAGCCATCCTCTGCCCCGCATCCTCCGAGGAGTCTGTGAGGCTGAAATTGCCTTTTTCAGCTGAGAAGCTCTACCAGGCTCCAGACCATCTGTGGTCACAAAAAATCACATGGTAGTTTTTTAAGGATGCAGAAGTGTTGTGTCTGATGGCTTGGCCAGTGTTCAGCACCGGTAATTAATTTTTCCTTCCTGAGCTCCCCTCGCAGGTCTGTTGGAGGAGCTGCTTCCTTCCCCTCCAGCCCCAAACTGCAGCAGAGCACCACTGCAAGCTGCTAAACTTCTGTTTGAATGTCCTTGGCAACTAAAATCATCTCTGTTTCTTCCCAGTAAGAGTGATTTGAGGACTAATTAAGAGCCCACATTAAATCTCTGGGGCAGTTTTACCCTCTCTCTCTCAGAATTTTGTTTGGGAATGGATTTGCCTGGATAAGCAAAGTGTGCTGAAATCCTTGAATGAAAGGTGCTGTAAGATAATGAAGCACAGTCAATAACAAAGCAGGGACTGCTCTATTCTTTTGAGCCTGGTTTATTCTGTGTGGCAGATCACTCCCTCCCGCCACAAGTGGCTTCATTCCAACGCCATTCCGGGATGGATCAATATGTTTTTATTGTTAGTTTATCCAGGGTCCCTCAGTTGCTCTGGCCAACCAGGTATCTTTCTTTGTTGCCCTGTCAGCTGAGCTGCCTAATTATTTTCTGTTTGCATTTTGGGCACAGTTTCTGACAAGTGCTGCTTGCCATCTGTTGGAGTAGAGAGATCCAGGATGAATGTCATTGGATTTGCTTTATTCCTAAGGTGGAGTGATGGTCATTCCTGTTAGCAGGACACTGTCCTGGCAGAAGACATGGGAGTGTTGTTAATGCTGTTTTTAGCACTGATGGCAGAAACAGAAGGGAAGGGACACCACTGTGTGTGCTTTAAAAGCCAGTGTGTGATATACTGACTGCCCTGAGTAAATCTGGAAGCTTCAAGTCAGGCTGGGTTCCCTCTGTCCCTCATTTGTTGCCAAAAATAAATACTTGAGAACGGAGCCGGTGCTTCAGCTGCGTGGGTGGCTGTGACAGGGCTTGTCCCAGGGGATGGCCAGGGTGGCAAGGCAGGCACCCTTTGCCCACTGTGGTGGTGAGTGCCCTGGGCTGGCACAGGGAGCGTCAGTGGGTCCCTCACAATGGCTCCAAGCGAGTGCCAGCAAGCCTAGCAGAGGGAGTCGAGGTTTGCAAGTTACCAGCTATTTTCCATGAACAATTTCAGACTGAAATTAGGACCAAATGGCCATTTTTAAAGAGGATAAACACGGTGTCAGAGTTCATAATCTGCTTGCTTGTGGTGCCTGCCGGAGTTAGTGCCCATCATTGCTGCCTAGAGCTGTGCTCGTACAGCCAGAGATGCATCCAGCTCTTCCCACTGCTCCCTGAGGCTTTGGAGCAGGGCCTTGAGTGCTCTGTAAGTGAAGGATTTGGACAGTTCTTGCCTGTGCTTTTCTTGGTCCTGGCAGCTGCTTTAGCACCAGCAGACTCATTTAAAAAGTCAAAGAAAAATACCTAAAAGCAGCAACATCAAAAGTTCACCGCTGGGTGCCTGAGCATGATTCAGGGCTGATGGATAGGATGATGATAAAAAGCTGTAAAACTTCTGTTCCTCAACTACTATCAGAATATATTTTTCATTTTGAGAATCAAGGTGCAGCAGAGCCCCAGTAAAACCAAATGGTTTGTCATCAACATTCAGGAAATTTCACATGCCTCCACCTGGTCCTTCAGGCCACAAGTGCATCTTCATCCCCCACAAGAACAATTCTTCTATTAACGCCAAACTAGTGCCTACAGTAATAGCCCACTTAAGATGTCTCATTATTGCAGTTTAACTGGTCATTAGCATCTGGAATAGACTGATTTCTTATGGGTTATGGTTGAAATAATTACCTGACACTCTACAGTTAATGAGTAGAGGGGGAGAAGCTGCTGACATGGACACAGGCATAGCACTAGCTGGTGGGAGTTCCTCTGTGGGACACCAGGCTGAGATTTGTTGCCTGTGGGATCCAAAGTAATTTAGCCTGAGGTAAGTTGGAAAAACATTTAAAAATTGGTCTGATGGAACTCTGACAACATTGTAGCCACTGTACAAGCTCTAAAACATTAATTTTGTGATGTTTTGCTCCAGTTGCCTTTTGCTTTCTTTTTTAAATGGAGCTAGTTAGAGGCTGTGTAATTTCTAGAGAAGGAAGGCATTCAGGAGCATTGGCTGCTTCTTAGATCCCATGTTCATTCCTAAACCTTGCCATGTTCTGTATGCTTCCAATAAAAGTGGCATATTGGCTTTAGATGTGGTAATAGAGGGGGAGTAGCTTGAGGGTGAAATACAGGTGAGCATTTCTCCATCAGGAGAGAAATCCGTTGACAGTCTTGAAGCATCCCATTGGCCCATGCTGTTCTTTGGCTTTTGACATGTGTTGTTGGAAGAACCATTGGAGGCTCCTGATAGGTGAGAGACGAGCAGGGCCCATTACAGAGGTGGATTAAAAAAGGTAAGGTGGGAAAATGCCACCTCTTGAACCCTGGGATTCTTCTGCTCGGGTTTGTGGTGTTGGGCCCTCAGGTCTCTACGACTGGGGCAGTATAGGTGTTCCTCCATCAGGAATTCCTGTTGTGGAGCATCCATCACTTCATGGCAAGTGTCACCCTGATGGTCTCCCTGGGTTTATGGTATGCCCCTGTTGCGTTGGTGAGTGTCCCCTCAGCGATGGGTGCCTGGCCCTGGCCCTGAGCCCTGTCCTTCTCCCGCAGTGCTCCATGCCCGCCTGTGTCACCGCGTTCCACGTCACCTGCGCCTTTGACCACAACCTCGACATGCGGACTATCCTTGCAGACAACGATGAAGTGAAGTTCAAGTCCTTCTGCCTTGAGCACAGCACTGGGGCCACCAAGTTGCCCGAGGAGGCACGGACAGAGCCCGACCAAGCCCAGCTGGACTTGGAGAAGGTCACGCTGCGGAAGCAGAAGCTCCAGCAGCTGGAGGAGGACTTCTATGAGCTCGTGAAGCCTTCAGAGGTGGCAGAGAACCTTGACTTAAGTGAATCACTGGTGGATTTTGTCTACCAGTACTGGAAGCTGAAGAGGAAAGCGAACTCCAACAAACCGCTGCTGACACCAAAAACAGATGAAGTGGACAACCTGGCTCAGCAAGAGCAGGATGTTCTCTACCGACGCTTAAAGCTCTTCATGCACCTCAGGCAAGACCTGGAGAGGGTGAGTACAGCTTCTCCTTCAGTGGGGTACCCATTTGCTCCATCAGGGCTGCTGTAATATGTGCTGGCACCCACAGACAGCACAAGCCCTGTTCCCCTGACTCAGTTTGACTCCCCTGACAGTTTTGTTCTTTCATCTTCATTCAGAAGCATAACAGTGCTCGGTGTGTGTACATCATCACTGCCAAAGCACTGACATTGATGGAATAAGTTACTATTGGTCTCAGCCAGGGGTTCAGAAGAACAAATGTCTGCAGGGAGAGGTGCCTTGGCAGGGCTGTGTGGATGGGAGGCAGATGATGCTGCAGCTTATGTCCACTATACCTAAATAGTTTCAAACCACAAAATTATCCTGTGTTGCCCCTCAGATGCTTTCCAGCAGCAAGGCTTGGGAACACGTCATTATTCACTTACATTAAACATCAAAGATGAGTGAAAGGCAGAGCAAGAGCAGGGACTGTGCATCCCCTGCCCTGCTGCAGCCAAAAGTGGGTCAGCTCCTGGGGGAGCTGCTGGCAGAGGCAGAGCTGGGCCAGAGGATGCAGACAGAGGATGCAGGCACTGGCAGCTCCCAGTGGTGCAGGACATCCTTGAATCCTCCCATCCACAGCAGAAGGAGCAGCAGCCTCCACGGCAGGCTTTTGGTGAGGGGGGGGCGCGGGGGG
>NW_008237902.1:2031145-2035855 GCF_000691975.1 Corvus brachyrhynchos | reverse complement strand
GCAGTGCCCATGTTGTGCGGGATCTCCTTGGGCTGGGTTTGCTGCCACACCCTGCAGCTGCCTGTGGATTTGGCTGTCATGGCTGCATGGAGGGCAGGAGCAGGGATGGGGCAGAGGCTGGAGAGGAGGAGCAGCAGTGAAGGCAAGAAGCAGCGAGAGAAAGAAGCAGAGGGGAAGAAGCACACACAGAACCTGGGGTGAGATGGCAGAGAGGGGATGGGTGCAGTAGTGCTGCTGCTGGGGAGGCACATGGGCATAGCACAGGGCAGCAGCGGGACAGGGACAGGCAGGGCAGGGATGCTGCGCCTGTCATGCACAGCCCAAGCTGCTGCTTCTCCTTTGCTTAAGACCCAAGCCCTGCCTGGTCCCCTCTCTCCTGTTCCTGCCAGAGGAGTGAATCCATGGCCCTTGCCCAGGTCCCTGTTTGACCACCCACCCAGCGTGCAAAAGCCGTGGAAGGGCTCAGGGAGTCTCTAGGAGCAAGGAAGAAGGACAGCAGGAAAGTAGCATTGCTCTGACTTGGTGGATGTGGTGCTGTGGTTCCCTGACTGGGGGCTGAGGGTGCTGTAGGTGACATGTTGCTCCCTGGGAGGTGAAGGTGGTGGGGATGCTGCCCCTGCGTGTCCCTGAACTCTCTCTTCAAGCTGCTGTGGCGTAATTGAACCTATGGGGAGAAAGGCAGTGTGGATGAACACTGTGTTTATGTCCAGGTGGGGTTCAGCTTTGGACCAGCCTGCTGTGGTCCCTTGCTGCACCTGCCTCATGTGTGGATCCTGGGTCCTGAGAGCCTTCTTCTGTGTAAAAATAGTTGGCTTTGAAGCTATTGGTCTCTTTTCTGTGATCCTGTGGGCCTTCATCCCTGTGGTCATCACTGCCATCCCTCTGCCAGTCTTCTCCCCCTTTGTTCCTGCCTTTACTGCATCACATTTCCATCTCTGTGTTGGGCTGGGCTGGTGCCACCGTTAGTAGGTCTCTAGCAACAGGCTGCATCTGCCTGATCTGAGGGTGACGAGCTCAACTCATTTTTTCCCCTCATCTGCTCTATATTGTAAATCTAAATCAGGTTGCTTTGCCTCCTGCTGCTTCCTCTTGTTCCCAGCCTGGCTTTTCCAGCTGCACTGAACCACTGTGCATCCCTGGGTACCATGCTTTGCTCACGGCAGCTTCTCTTTGATTTGTGTCAAAACTACGTGTTTTACCAGATTTCTCATTTTCCAGAGTTGCCTCCAGGCTTTGTGGGGTGCGCCCATCAGCATTCAGCCTCTGCTTAGCAACTGCTTGCCAGGTTTCGCTGCCTGGCCCTGGAAGAGCTGTTAGTTTGTTCTGCTTCCAAGAGTGGAACAATAAACACCAGCCAGGTCAAAGTCCAGTGCTCAGATGGATGATAGGGGTTTAAATCCAATTGTTGCCAGTGCATCCCAGGTATCTGATCCTGCCTGGCAGCAGCTGGCAGGTCACAGCCACCCTGTTTCACCTGCAAATAGTGAG
Organism: Corvus brachyrhynchos; assembly: GCF_000691975.1. Taxonomy (NCBI): domain Eukaryota; kingdom Metazoa; phylum Chordata; class Aves; order Passeriformes; family Corvidae; genus Corvus; species Corvus brachyrhynchos. Next base: position 2,034,367 of record NW_008237902.1, on the reverse strand, counting down.
GAATCACATCAAATTGGGATCAGAGATGAGCAGCCTGGAAGGCTCTGAAGGCTTTCAGAGGGTGTCCACGGGACATCATGTTGGATTTTAGCAATTTCAGCAGTTAATCTGGCAGAAGTGATTTTGGGGCTGATAATGGTATCAGGATCCAGGAGTTGGGGAGGCAGAAGCAGAGAGCAGATGACATGGGGACAGCCAGAGTGATGGTGGTTCCCGCTGTCATTTCTTAACCCCTGTCATTTCTGCACTTCACAGTGTCAGCAAATTAAAGCTATTACCTGGGAATCCTAATACAGTCCTCCCATTTTAGTTTTGGCCTTTTTTAACCCTCTTTGCCTTTTTATTAAAGCTTTTTCCAAGGACTGGAAATTATTTAAATTAGCTGTAACAAAAAGCTGTGGTTTCCAGGCTTTCACACCAGCATCTAAACTTGGCTTGGGGAAACAGCACTGGGTGGTGTTGAGCTGTGTAAGTGTGGGTAAATACCAGCAGTCTCTAAGCAAAGCTAAAGTAATGTTTTCTTCCAGGAATATCAAATCATAGAGAAGAGAGACCGCCAAACACTTGGAGATTCAGGTTGCCAGAAGCAGTTATTTTCTCCATAAAGAAATAGCTTCGTGTTTTCTCCAATCCAGAAAGAAAAAGAGAACATAGTAAAATATACTATATAACTCCCTGCCTTGTATTTACAGCTAGGGGATTCAACAACAACAACAAAAAAGAGAGCAGCTTTTTCTCCTTTTATTCTAAACATTCCCAATTTGTCCTTAAGTGAGACAATATTAGTTGTTGGCTGCAGTTGTCCTGCTGCCCTCACAGCCTTTGGTGGCAGATATGAGGTAAGTATGGGACGATGTCCTGGCTTGCTCTGTCACTGTGAGAGGCACAAAGGCTCCTGGCCACATTGGGACAGTCCCCCAAGCCTGGAAATACTCCCTGCAGAGGAAGGTGTGAGCATGAGGAGGGGAAGGAGTCAAAGATGTCAGGCTCACATGTGAGTGCGGACGTACCTGTGTGCATGTTCCTCTATTCAGGCCACCTCCTCCTTACCTTATTACAAGCAGCTCTGCTCTTTCAGAGCATAGAAAGCTGCGTAAATGCTGTCAAATCCTGTTAGCTGCCATTAGCATTTTCTGCTCTGCAGCTGAAAGCCTCTGCTTGCTCCAAAAGCCTTGATGTCCATTGTGGCAGCAGTGCCAGAGCCTGGCTCTCCAGCCACCCTTACATGGGGCTGGCAAAAGCATGGCACTGAAACTCATGAAGTACCAGGTGCCAGGAGTTACCAGCAGTAGCTCTGTCATCTTATGCTACTGGGGGTGTTTATCAGCAGCCCCGTGTGATGACCCGGGTTTAGCTGCTGCTGCTGCACTGGCTCACGTGAACAGTTACATTTTGTGCTTTGCTGTTTGTGTTTAGCGCTTCAGATAATCATAGAATAAGTTGAGTTGGGCTGGGTTGGGTTGGGTTGGGTTGGGTTGGAAGGGACCTTAAAGATCATCTTGTTCCAACTCCACTGCCATGGTTAATGAAAGTTCTTAAATTAGGACAAAATGCACCAGTGATTTGCAGGTAGATGTGGAGCAACTGTGAATAACCATCTGGAGGGCCCAGATTTGAGGTAGGGAGCTGCTCCAGCTGCTGACCTGGACCAGCATCACCAGGGTATTTTGCTGTGTTTACTATGCTTTTTCCTGGTATCTGCTTTAGGGCAGTTCTGTGAGGCTCTGACATCCCCATCCCAGCTGAGCCCCTTCCCTGCACTGGCTGTGGGAAGAGGGTTTATCCCTCCCTGCAAAAGGTGCAATTTGTGGATGAGAACTGGTGCATTGATTCAGGGCACCAAGGTGCTTCATAGAATTCGGCATTTTTTTGTGCAGGTGGCTATGTCAGGTGTGAGCAGGACACATGCATGGCCAAGGACTCAGCACAATGCTCGGTGGTTGGAGCTGGACCTTTGCATAACTGTGTTATAATGCCCCTTCTACAGCATCTTCCCTTCTGAGACTTCCCAGTGCCCATGCTGGAGAAGCCAGCCAGCCTTCCTTGCCCACTGTGGGGTCCTGGCTGTTGGAGCCAGGACAGAGACATTTAGGCTTGGAATTATTCACTGCATGATTTTTCCCATATTTATCACAGTTTGGATCAAGAGCCTTCACTGCTCGCCCTGGCTCAACCAAAGGGCCTTGGGAGGAGTGCAGCACCGATGATGGTGAGGTGAAAAGGGTGGAATCCCAGGGAGTGGGCATTGCCCTGGGCAGCAGGAGCAGCAACACAACTTGAGGGGACCTGCTTTGACCATGGCTAAACCGGATGCTCTTTCTTGTGTTTCTGTAGGTTAGAAATCTCTGTTACATGGTGACGAGACGGGAGAAAATGAAACACACCATTTGTAAACTGCAGGAGCAGATCTTCCATCTCCAGATGAAGCTTATTGAGAAAGATCTTTACCCAGGTCAGTACCACTTCCCAGAGCTCGTTCTTAGACACTGGTCCCCACTGTCCTCTGAAGCCAAGTTGTGTGCCCCAGCTCCCTGCACCAGGGAAGCCAGAGCTGCCCCCTCCCCTGATGTGTTATTTTGGCATGGTTCATACATTGACTCAGAAACACTGAATAAAGCCGGACGTTGGGTGACTGGAGTGCTGGAGCTATTTGTTTTCGCAGATCCCTCTTGATCCTCCCCTTCCTGGAAATCAGTCAGAAGTACCAAGCGTTTGCTTAGGTGGGGATGCTAAGACAGTATTTGGTGACTTTTGTGAGCTGGGACTCCTTGGGAGGAGATGGCACATCCTGGGCACAGGGCTGCTCTGCAGCTGGCTCTCTGGCACAGGGTGGAAGCCCTGCTTCAGGCTCTTTGCAGATGCCTTTGAGCATTCTGTCAAGAATCAAGGGTTAAGCTGCTGGTGGGGGGTCTGTTGCTCCAGGAGACCAGCTCCCTTAACTCTGGTCAGCAGCAGCTCCCCACTTCACATACCCATTAGTGGAGATCATGCTGCTGTATGCAAAGCTTCTGCCAACTTTTATTAAGGAGCCGAAATAAAGTTGGTTTCCTTTTGTCCTACTTCTTCTTTTCCTTTTGCACAAGCAGTGCTGAAGCCCACAGCTCCTGCTCCCTCCTCCTTTGCCTCCGGTGGCAGGGCAGACCAGACCCCGTGGCTGCAGAACAGTTTTTCCAGCAGCAGCATCTGGGGGTTTGGGAGGCGCCTCCGCCGCGTGTTGTTTTT
>NW_008237902.1:2026317-2031091 GCF_000691975.1 Corvus brachyrhynchos | reverse complement strand
TCCGACGGTTGTTGTGTTTGTGGCTTTGGAGTTGTGTTTGAAGCCATCACATGGTTGGGGTTTCTTCAGGAACTGTCTGGGCTGAGCTTTCCTTGACAAAAGTCTCCTTTGACTGAAGTTTTGGAGGCTGAGGAATGTGTATATTGAGATGTCTGTGACTCAGGCCCATGCAAATTCCTCTTGATACCCAAAGCCCGGCAGCAATGGGGGGACAGGAGTGGCTGGGACCCCAGGGTGTGCTCTGGGGTGATGTGGGTCCTGTAAATCCCAGTCCCTGTCATACTCTGTGTTGCTCTGCACGTCCTCACTGGACCAGAGGTACAGGTCACCAGCCTGAACACACACAAATGGTGTTCCCGCCAACTGGAGACCCTACATTGGACATCCATTCCCTGGCACCCAGGGTATTGTGCACACATTATTCCTGAGCTGGACCCCCACCTCACTGCCCCAGGAGTACCACCTGCCATGTGCTCTCACTGCCAGACTCTCTGGGTTGTGGAGGCATCACAGGGGGGACTTCAGGATGCTCTTCAGTTCAGCTGGGCAAACCCAGTCCAGCATTTGCAGCTCTCAGAAGGAGATAGGCGCAGGGTAGTTTGCCAGGAAGGGTTTTTAAGCTCACCTGTCTTGCAAACAAGGTGTTAGATAGCTGGAAATGCCTTTGGGGACCTGTGTTCCCCAAAATGCCTTGGGGCTAATGTCCAAGCCTCTCTCTGATGCAGCAGTGGGTTGTGAGCTGGCAGTTCCTCCCGGGGAGAGCTGGATTAGGTGAGCTGGGAGCCTCACCAGTAGTGTCCAGATGCCAGCCAATGATGAGGAGCTCTGTTGGGGCTCTGCTGGTGGTTTTTCAGGGTTGTCTTCATTGCCCAGTGCTGGTGCTGTGTGATTGTCCTTCCCAAAAATGTTATGAGTGTACTTGAGAAAAGCATGGCTGCTGTTCCCTTGATGTTTGTTCTGCTAGAGGTGAGTGATCAGAGACAAACCCACAGTGGGAGGAGGATGGCTCTGGTGGGGATTGGTGTGCAGGGATCACTTCAGACCTTGTGATGCAGCTGCTCTTCTCTCCTGCCCCACCTGGCTGGTGTTTGCGCTTTCCTTTTCTGCTCTGAACTGACCGAGCTGAGCTGCTTGTCTCTCCCGGGATGGACTTACTGGTTGGGCCTGAGCAAGGACTGACTGCTCCCTCTGGGACCCAGCCCTTTTGAGTCCCTGCTGCCAGGGAAACAGCCCAGCTCCAGGAATTTGATCCTGGGATCTCCAGGTGGTTTGGGCATCTCGGTCCTTCCCATGCCAGGGTGACATTAGGGATCCGAGTGCGTTTTGGCACCAGTCTATAGAGTGTGCTGAGCTCACGAGGAGTTCCCTTGCCAAGTGACCATACCAGGAGCAGCAGATACTCAGCATCCAGTGGAACCAAGGCTTTGGATAACTCACTGCTACATTTTCCAGCATTGCAAAGCACTTACTGGTTTGGAGGTAGGGGATAGTTCCATTAGCATCCTCCCCCACAGCTCCAGACCAGGATGCTCTCCATACCTGGGGTTCCTAAGAGAAAGGAAGAAGTCCCCATTATTTCACCAGGACGAGGCCTGTTTTTAACTGCTGTTACAGTAGCCATCGACCGAGATCTGTTGGGGTTGTTCCAAAGATGGTTTTGGCACAGAAGTTTTTTTGGACTGGCTCCCACACAAAACTCAGAACAGGAGGGGTTTATTTTTCCCACTGTCAAATGATCATTTAAGCAGGAGATTCTTAATAAAATCAGTGAGAACTGCCCGTGTAAAATGAACCCTCCTCTCTTCCCTGTATTTTTCTTGCACAGAGTGGAAAGTAAACACTGTCTGGCTTTGAAACACGGCTACTATTTTGACAGGTTCCTCTTCAAAAAGTGCTGCTCGGGTTTCTCTTTAGCCCTGTTGTGCTGTCTAAACAAAGTTAGATTTTGATTTTGTAAGCGAAGTGAAAAATGTGTCTGCCTTCCTCCCATTACTTGGCAGGAACGTAGCAAATACCAAATCTGCTTTTGCATTTCTTTCTTTCTGTAAGTCCTTTAGTAAGGAGGGGTTCCTGGCTGGCAACTCCAAGACTGTAAATCCTCTGTTAATTCAGACTCAGGCAGGTGAAATGCAAATTCCCTCCCCTGCTCACCCAGTACATTTCCACTGCTGCAGCACGGGGAGAGCTGAGGTTATTCCCTTTGACCCATCCACCCCATGGCCTTTCTGCTGAGGATTTGCTGCTGGCTAACACAATAAACTGATTTCTTCCTTGAGATCATTGTTTAGCCTATGGGCCAGACTCTGAAAAACTGCCTGTCCCGCCTCGATTTCCATGAGCCACTCACATTTTGGTTTAAGGTTTAATATCCTTCCCTCTCTGAAAATTAATAGAAGTTTTAGCATAGACTTCTGGGGGATAATGACTTACAGAGTAAGTAAAAACTGTTGGAAGTATTTTACTTGGCAATAAAAGTTGTACTTTTATAGGGTATTTGTCCTGTTTATCCAAGAATAAATCCCGTAGAAGTTCAAAGCCATTTAGGAAATGCTAATTTTTAGCTGAATGTATAGCTAAGAGTTAGATCCCTACCTTTCCATAGGCAATCCTGATCATCTTTCCTACTTCATGTACCTATATCACTTTGGGGTTTTTTCACTCCTGCAGTTTTGCCAAAAGGTCAAAACAAGGTTGGCTTTAAAACTGTTGGTACCTTTGCTCTGTCAGTCTGGCTGTGCAGCTGAATCCCTTCCTGGAGATGCTCCTGTTGATGATGGGTGACACAGCACCAGGTTCGTAGGTCACCATGGCTCCTGGAAGGTGTCTGAGCAGGATTTGGGGTTACTCCCTTGTGGGTCCTCACCCCAAAGTCCTGGTCCAGGTCCGTGGCTGCAGTCTCCAGCAAGTCCCCTGCCGTCAGTGGGGCTGCTCCTGTGGCCAGTCCTAAGTTCTTCTCCAAGGCTAAAATCTCTTTTTTGTATAACCTACAGGATTCAGATTTTCTTAACATGTAGAGACCTTAGCCTACAGCTGGCCAAAGAATGGCCCTTGGCTTGGAGTTGTTTGCAGGTCTGCTCCAGGTCTCCACTGCAGGGGTGGCCCAGGGGAACTTGCTCGCCGCAGCATCCCTGATGCCTCGTCTCACACGGCGTTTTCCTTTTTTTCTAAAAAATGCCAGAACAAACTGGGAAGAAGACAAAGGGTAAGAAAAGTGACCCAAGAAGGAAAGGAAGAGATGGTAGAAAAAATAGTCCTGAGAAGACAGAGAAAAGAAAATCGGTCAACGAAACTGTTTTGGGACAACTGGGTAAGTCTGATTTTATGGTGCAGAACTGACCTGCGATGCTGGAGGCTCCCTATTTTGGGGAGCAGGGTTAAGAGTCCCAGCCCCTCATCCCTCCTGCATGTACATGGTAGAGTTACACCTTCCATCTCTTCTTTGTGGGAATCAGCCTGAATTATCCAGGTCCTACTAGAGAGACTGGGTCAGAAACATGCTCACTGGCGGGGCAGGGGATTTAAAATTCCCCCCGGTAGCTCCGGGATTGGGAGAATGTGTTGCAAAACCTGTGATATGCTGCTGGAGCAGGATTTCGCTTTCAGGTGATAAAATCAGACTTACCCACCCCATGGTAGGGCTGCTCCCCCATGTCCTCTGTGCTGTGCAGTGACAGCAAGTACAGCACGTGGGCTGTGAGTTTTCATGTACTGTCCATGGCATATATGGTCATGCTGGTTGTGCCAGTGGTGCAGGAACATGCAGGAGCCAGGCACAAGGTGCATCCATCTCTTGAATTTGCTCAGGGGATGAGGAGCTTGGCCCCACAGATTCTTCAACCACCTCCAGCTTGTCCCTATTGGCTACAGCAGCAGGCAGGGCTGGGGGAAGAAAAAGAAACAGAACAAAAAGGTTGTTTCAGACAAGGTCCGTGACAACTGCATGTGGTTTTTACATGAAATTGGGTTGTTGCTTGATGTCCTCTGGTGCTGCCACCTCCACCAGCAGAGGCAGAAGGTGATGAGCTCATGTGTGCCCAGTTGCCCCGCAGGGACACAGGGGAGCGCTGGTCTCCTGTGGGGCTCTCACACAGCCTGGAGATGCTATAAAACCCTCCAAGGGGTACAGAGAGTTTCTGTGGGAGGTTTGGTGGTCTGGACCACCCTGCCTTGCTCTGCTTTGCACATTGCTCACCTGACTATGCTGCTTTTTGGTCATCTCAGAGCAGTTGGGTTTTAGGACCTTTGGAAATGGGGCTTTTGCACTCTTTCTACCTCTGCTCTGTTCTTTGCTAAAGAAGTTTTGGATTTTCTGGGGCAAATTCCAGGAAACAATGTAAGGCTGGAGAATCTCAGAGGAAAGCTGCATGGCTATGAGCTTGGGAAACCAGGCAGCTGACCCAAAGCTTCACCAAGGTCTTGTCACCCCCTGAATTTTGTGAAGGGTTTCAAGCATCCCTTGGGGCTGCTGTCATCTGTTCCCCAGAAGAGCTGGGGAAGGTGAGCTGGGCAGTGCCCTTGCCCACAAAACTTGGGCTCTTTGGTGTTTGGGTACCACGCAATACCCTAAGTTCATCCCTGGTCCTGCTTCACCTTCCCTGCCTTGGGCTGGTGTCAGGGTGGGGTGCTGTCTTCTCCAGAAGGGCCATGGTGAGTTGCAGGAGTTGCAGGGTCACAGCCTGTGTTGCTGCTCACAGGTGAGGGTGATGCAAAGCTGTCACTGCTACCAGCAAACATTGCAGGTGTGAGTCACCCCACCCAGGCCACTGCTCTTTCC
>NW_008237902.1:1987315-2026156 GCF_000691975.1 Corvus brachyrhynchos | reverse complement strand
GACTGGCTGTTTCAAAGGAAAGCTCTTCCTGAAATCCAAAATCAAACTTCATTTTTCCTCCTTCCATAAAACCAACTCAGATGCTGAACCCATGGGTTTCTGTTTCAGAGATTAAAACTGCCTGTGCCTGTGTAGGTGTGCACCTTTCCCATTGCTAATCGGACCCAATTAGCCCCGCCCACAGTGCTCACTCTTGCTCTCAATGATCATTATCAGGAAGTTTTTCTGTTTTTTCCATTCCAGCCTTCATCTCTGCTCCTCTTCTTCAGTTTCCACATCTTTTGAGATGTTCTCAGACGTGCAGATGTAGCAGTGGTCCCATCACCACACCGGCTGCTTGGCTCTGGTGGTGGCCTGGCAGCAGCTGCTTCTTGGGGAACCTGTCACCCCTTGCCTGGGCACAAGTCCTGCTCTGTCACCACATTTTTCAACTTACACTTGAATTGTTTGTCTTCCACTTTTGCACAAGAATGTTTCCACCTGTGCTGGGATATGTCATTGCTTGTCATCTTTGCTGAAGGAAGATGCTTGGTTTGGATTCAGGAAGGTTCATGGAGAGCTGGATGTGAGGGACTGCTTGGGTTGTTGTGCTGCGACCTCAATGAACCCCAAATTCAGCACTGGTGCTGGAGTAAACCCTCCTCTGTGTCTGGATGTGGTGCATTATAGTTGATCTCTTGAGTGTTTCTCCAGTGCCAGGGAGTTTAGGTGGAGTAGGTGATGATGACAGAGGGCAACATGAATGTTTCTGGCTTCTGAGGCAATCTTCCACTCTTGTTTTTCCCAGGCTTGTCAACCTCCTTCCCCATCGATGGGACCTTCTTCAACAGCTGGTTGGCACAGTCAGTGCAGATCACGGCGGAGAACATGGCAATGAGCGAGTGGTCACTCAACAATGCCCACCACGAGGACAGCACCCCTGGCCTCTCCGAGGAGCTCCTCCAGGATGAGGAAACCTTGCTGAGCTTCATGATGGACCATTCCCTCAGGTCCCCATTCAGGCAGAGTGAGACCACAAAGAAAGTGAAAAGCAGAACGAGAACGAACACTAAGAAAAAGCTGCCGAGGAGCAGCCCCTCTGCAGTGGGTGGGGGCCACCCGGAGGGCTCAGAGCCCTGGACTAACAATGCCAGCAACTTGTCGGATGATCCTGCCAAGCCCTTCGCTCTGGATTCCAGACCAAGCAAGTCAGAAAAAGGGGCAGCAAAGCTTCCCACCGACCGCAAAGGGACGGGCGAGGCCAAAAAGGCGGCCAAGAAGGGCTCTCTCCAGAAAACCAGCGAGCCTCACCCCCCTGCTGGGACACGGGGCTGCGTCAGCAAGGAGGAGGAGGAGGAGGAGGAGACGCCGCGCTGCGCTCAGACAGAGCCCGGCCCTGCGGCCAAAGTGCCTGACTCCGTAGGTAGCCCCAAAACCATCGTGCGGTTCAAATTACCAAAGGAGAGCCGGGGGGCGCGGCGGTCGCAGCCCCCCAAGGCGGACGGCGCTGGCGGAGCTCCCTTGCGTCGCTTCGACGCCGACACGGACGGATACTTCTCCGACGCCGAGATGAGCGACTCAGACGGGGAGTCCCGCAGTGGCCGGGCGCAGCGGGGCCAGCTGGATGCAGCCGGTGAGGACATCGTCAGGATGAGCATCCTGGCATCCTAACTCATCCAACCACACCGGCTCGATGAGGCCTCAACCCAGTTCCAACTGCCATGTCCAATTTCTGCCTGGTATCACAGCGAGGGGGGTTTTTAATATGTGTATATAGTTGGAAATTCAGCACTGTTGTCTTTCTCTTCTCGATATGCTTGAGATACAGCTTCAGCTTCACCGACATCAATGACTGTGACAGCAGTGGTCTCTCCCAGGCTCCCTGCCGGACCTCAGTTCCCGGGAACGCAAGCCGGCACCCCCCAGGACCGATGCCGAGGCTGCTGAGAGGGTGGAGGGTGCCGGTACCTGTGCTTTCTGCAGGGATGACAGTTCAATTAATGGGCATTATTTAATGAGGGGCAGATTTCTGCCTGGGATGGTTGCCCTCAGAGCAGGGAGCGAGTAAGAGGGTCCGGCAGTGGCCAGCTGTGGGAGGGGAAATTCCCACCTGTGTGTGCGGAGACAAGGAAGCAAAATAAGTGATTCTAAAATAAATAATGACTAAAGCACAAAAAGCTTGTTGGAGGAAAACGCTTGGGGTGGAAGAGAGCAATGTTATATTTCTATTTTTAGGGAAAAAAACCCTTGGTCATTATTTTTCCCTTCACTTTTCCATCTGGTTGGGATCCGTCCAGGAGCCAGGATGCAAAATTCCTCCCTGTCCTTGCCCCTGTTGAGGTTGTTAGAAACACTGAAGTGATTTATTCAGGCGAATGGATCAGCAAGTGGAAAATGGAAATGTGGGGCAGGATGGAGGAGGAACGCATCCTTTAAAACCACCGTGGGGAGTCAGGGTTGGTGTAACCTGGGAGGTTGAGCGATTTTTTTCTGCCCGTGCTTCTCTCCAGTGCTGCCGTGGTCTCACCATGCCAGAGCAGCACATTTGAAATCCCCCTTGCACACCAAAACCATGGCCCCAAGGCCAAATTTGCTGTCACTGAGGGGAAATGACAACCCTTGCCACCACCATTGTGTTTTCCTACTAAATGCTACAATGGAAATGGTGAATTTATTCCTCTCCATCCTTTGTTTTGGTTTGGTTTTTTTTACCTTAAATCCTGGTTACAAGCTGTTGACTCGTTGTGGAGGGGTGATTCACAGAAGCTGACATTATAAATATTACAATAATTTAATGCATAAAATGTCCCCAATAAGCCTTAAATGTTGTTTAAAAGCCCATGTTACCTATAAGTCAGGCGAATTTCCATGTTTGCACTTAATTGCACCATTACTTCGGTTTTGGCTTCAAAGGTCACAGTTAAGTCATGCTACGTGTTTTATTGGAGTGACCCCAGTGTGAGCTCAGGGAACAAAAAAAAAAAGGAATTCACTGAAACTTTTGTTGTTGTTGTTTTTTAAAAATAAAAAATGTTTAAAAAAAAACAAAAAAAAAACCACAAAAAAAAACCAACCAACCCAAACCTGGGACACTTCTGCAACCGGTTAAACCCATCACTAAACAAAAAACCTTGCAATTGTCAAACCAATCAGTCAAAGAATTTTGTGGATGCCAAAGAAATATTTTGACAGTCAAGCAGCACAGCCAGAAACCGGAAACTTGTCATTATGAAAAACAATTGGAAGTTATTTAGCAACCAAGGACTAAAGACACGCTCATACCACACTGCTGCGGCGTTAGGTTCCAAGCTTGCTCCGAGGGATGCTGCTGCTCCAAGACCGCATCCTGCCGTTTTGGTTTCCGATGCTTTTTGCTCATTTCACTGTGAGCTTTCTTTTTGAAACTGAGACTATTTCAATTGATGTTTTAGAGTAGATCATCATCTTTATCAGCCTTCCAAAGTCCTTATTATTGATAAAATTGCAGCAAAGATCAGCGATGACAGCCCAGCTGATCCCAGGCACGGCAAGTGGTGGGGGCTTTGGGTGGGATGCCCAGCCCTGCCTAAGCCCAACACTCACCTGGCTGAGACTGACCGTGCCTGGGAAGGAATCTTCCTCAGATGGGAAAAATGTGACACAAGTTATTAGTGGAAAAAAAAAGAAAACAAAAAAACAGCAAAATACCAACAAAACAGGAGCCACCTTTGTTATAAATTAGCATAATCCATTGAGGTTGGAAATGAAAATCCGCTCATTAATTAAGGCTCAGTATGTTCAGATAATGTTAAATACAGTAAATAGGACTTAGTTTATCTTATCAGGCTTGCTAGCTTTAGCTCCAGTATCTTAGTATACAAGTCATAACAATAATCAATATGCTGCCTTTTAATGAATCTTGCTTCAGTGTGCTTCACTCAATTATGATTAAAAAAAAAAGCAATCCACAAATTTCACTGTACACAGTTCCATTCATCAGCTTCTGCACTACTTGTCTTCTCAGTACAGGAAAGCAAAAAGGGGGAAACTTTAAAGAACAACCGACCTGGCACCGCCAGCATTGGGCAGTAACACAGTTTGAAACACTCCCAAAACATCAGGCATCGTGTTTTGCCATCAGGAGATGGGGGGGAGGAAAGCTAAGGGAGCTGGTGGGGCACAGGGAGAAGAATGGGATGGAGGGAATAGACAGGAGGAAAAGGGCTCTGGTGAGCTGCGGGGCTGAGCAAGGGCTGGACCATGGCAGGATGGCTGCAGCCACCCCAGAGCATCCCCCTGCCTGGAGTGTCCTCGGAGCAGGGGAGTCTGGTGTTCTGGAGAGAAAATGCACAAGGAAAATATTTTTGATGTTAATGTAAATGTATTTTGAAATGAATAGAAAGAGAAGAAAAAAAAGGTTTATTTTAGTACAGAAATGTTATCTTTTAAGATGTATAAACTGCAGGAATCGACATTTGCACTGTAAGAGCACCTGTTTCCTTGGAGAAGCAGCTGCTGTCGAGATGAGGATGCAGAAAGCAGCATTCCCTGATGGAGCACAGCCCCACACCAGCCCCAACCCCGATGTTTGAGAGAGTTTCCACAGGACAGCTCCCATTCCACACTCCCATTTTACCCACGCCCATCTTTTTTTGTTTTGTTTTTTGGGGTTTTTTTTTGGTTTTTTTTTTGCTTGCACCTATTTTACGGAGTTAGGATGCCTGCTGTCCCATGGAGCTTGCCCCAAGGTCGGATGCAGAACAGAGCCAAGAGGGATGCAGGATGCAGGAGGATGCTGCTACAGGGCAGAGCATGAGGTTTGGTTGTTCTTTAAGGAAATCCCCTGCAGTTTGCGCCATTCCACATTCAAAACAACCCACTTCACATCAGTTACAGGAAACGATATGAATGTCGCAGGAGGAGAAACCCTTCTGTTTTCTTTGTTTCAAAGAACGTGATGTGCCATTTGTTAATACAAAAGAGAAATATTGAAAATATATTGAAAAGAGCAATTTTAAATTATTTTTGGCTTATGTTGCAATATTTATTTTCTTGTATTAGAAATTCCTTTGTAGAGAAAAAATGTATTTTTCATTAATGCAAAAACCTATTTCTCCTTTTTGTACATTTTCCATGTTAGTTAATCCTTAAAGCAATATAATGTTATCAAACTTGTTCTGTGTGAGACTGTATTATGCATGCTATTTGTGTTGCCTTGGAATAGCTCTGTCTGCCATTATTTTCATCCTGTTTAGATACAGTGTATGCTTTAATACACATTGGGACCATGGCCCATTGCTTATGAAAAAAAACCCCTTTGCATTCCTCAGTGTGTTGGCAAATGCAGTCAATAAAGCAGTGTTTTCTGTGTACCTCGTGTTGGTGTGAGCATGGTCACACAGAGCAAACTCATCCCAGGGATGAGCTCTGTGGGGATGCAGGGCTAATCCAGCCCTGCTGATGCAGCCACTCTGCCTGTAAGTAGCAAATTTTTGAACTTCTGTTGTATTTCCGTTGACATTTCCATTGCCAAATCTCAGCCACCTCTTGGGAAACACAGCTGGAGACATTTGTCACAGCTGGAAGGGCAAACCCAAGCAAGAGAATGTTCACAAGGTTTCCCATGCCTGAAAGTTTCTATAATTCAAGGTAGCCACCTTTCTTGTGGATATTTATGTCTTGTTTTGAAGACTTGGAGCAAAGCCCGCAGGGGAAGTCCTGCTGCAAGACAGGATGCTCAGAGGAACAGCTTCTTGCACCAGGAGCTAGTGTAACAGGCAGGGAAACACACTGCTAAGATTTGCTATTCATGGGAGCAAAAGCAAGCTGTGAAATCCAAAATACTCCAGCAATGTGTTCCTGTTTGTAAGACATTCCTTGTATCCTGCTGATACCAACCAGCAACCTGATCTAGTGAGTGGCATCCCTGTCCATGGAAGGGGATTGGAACTGTATGATCTCCAAAGTCCCTTCCAGCCCAAGCCATTCTGTGATTCTGCTGATACGGGCTGTGGTTTAGGGCCTGACCCTCCACCTGTGGAGTGTGGTGGGAGCACAGGGTTCATCACACAGCTTTAAAAAATGAGTGGGATCCACATCTTCCCGTGCATGCTTGGCTGGTTTGGAGGCCACACGTAAGGGTGCTTGCCTTGCTTCAGCAAATACTCGAGTCATCAAGGAATGGCTCTTCTACCTTCTTTGGCTTTTACTGGCACATTTTTCTTCTGTGAAAGTGCCCAAGCTGCTGAAGGAAAATGAGCTGTTTATTAGACATACTTCAGTAAATTTGTTAGTGAACTGATTAATCAGGCAGATCATGGTGCACAGTGAAGAGGGAGCAAAACTATTCATCTGAGATGGGTCTTCTGGGGGGTGGAGACAACTACCATGGCCTTACATGTAGCTCTTCAATGAAAAGGCAACAGATTGGTTTATTGCAAACTACGAATTTGGTTACTGGGCTGTGCTCTTACTCACAGCTCTCCAGGCACCCCAGACTCCTGTCTGGTCCCAAGAGCCCCTCGGTGCAGGTGTGATGCCCACAGCAACACTCATGAACCTGTCAAAAAGCCAGTTAAAGTGTAGCCTTCTCTATTAAGTTTTTCACCTGTTCTAGGCAGGGAGATATTCAGGAGTTCAATTCCATAAAGCAGGGAGCAAGGCCAGCCTGCGTGTTGCAGTTTAACCCCAAACAGCAGCCCCCTTCCCAGCCTCAAAATGTCCAAGGGGGTAATGCCAAGCCCAGATGGATCTCAGAGATCTGATGCTGGAGAACATGAGGCATCATCTTCACAAACTGGCAACAATTTTGTCTCCAAAATATTTAAGGCTCATGGAAGAGAGAGCTAGCCAAATTCCTGGGGAGATGCATCCCTGCCTTTTGGCACCTGCATTAGACAAGATGGTTGGGATGGTCTAGTTGGATGTATCGTGGAAATGGGCAATGGAACAAAAATGCCTGCACATAGAGAGAATTTTGGGCTGCTAAAAAGACTACATCACCTCTGTACGTTGCGTCCCCTCCCACTGAGCCCATTTCACAGGAGATAAAATAACCAAGCTGACAACAAAACCAACTCACCAAGAACAGCTCTGCAGCTCACATCTGACATTTTTCTGTTTAGACAGACACCTTCTAAACCCCAAGCTGGCTTTTGAAGGAGTGAGGTGCAGGAGGGAGTTCCACAAGGCCAGGACCCAAACCCTGGGTACCGAACCCAGGCAGCCACCCCGCTGCCCATCACCATCACCAGGGGAGAGCCACCAGCCACAAGGGCACTGCTGGTTTTCCAGGCACTCAACAGAGCAGGGACAGACAGACCTGGGGTACTGGGGCTCCACCAGCAGCTCCACACTGTCCTAGAGCCCATCCTGAGAAATTATTCCCCAATAAACTTACTAAAAAGCTATTATTAAAAATATCTATTTGTAGGCAGTTTGAGCACATAGGGCTTCCCTAGGGTGCTCACTCAGGGTTTGCTTATAGTATCCTCATCACAGATGGTGCTGAATGCCTCGGTTTGGAGTGAGTAGCCAAAGAATCATTTCAATTTAATTGCAAAATAAATGTTAGGCTAGTCCCTGTATGTTTTGCGTAAGTATTGCAAGTGCCACCATAAATACTAATGGGTGAAATATGCCCCAGTGTCAGTAAATCATTAGCAATGGATGTGGAAAGGAATTAATTTTCCTTCAGCTTATCCTGGAAGAATTGCAGTAAGACCTTGTTTTATTGTGTTTGATTAAGTGCTGGTGGTATAACATAATTTCCCCTAACCATTAAAACTGCTGGTGCTGTACTTCTGCATAAATGCCTCTAATGTGATGAGGCCATATTTAATATTTACTCTTCCAAAGTTAATACATTTAGGGGAGACATTTTGTGCCCTAAAAATAGTTCCTTGGTCTCAGATTTCCATGTAGGGCTGTGAAATGATGTGTCTGCTGTGATTGCAACAGATGAATAAGAAAAAAAATCTCTAAAGAAATAAACAAACCTATGACTAACCCACAAAACAAGGGAAAAGTCCCACTGCAGGCAATGTCGACCCTGGCTGATTCAGAGGGTTTCACAAGTGCTGCCTCTGCCATCTTGCCCATCCCAAACTCTATCTGACAAACTCATTCCCTGTTCGTTTAATGCACAAGTGAAAAATAGACTTGTGGAGGGTCTAACCAGGCATTTTTTCATGGAGGGTTTAATCAGGTACGTTTTCCCATGGCAACTTAGCTTGGGGATAAGTTGGGACTGGTATTGGTTGCAGGCAGCTCTTCCTTCTCCTGAGATGGCCAAATATACTGGAGATCCACCATTAAGTCATGGTGGAGAGGTGTTTAGCCCCTGGCCAAGTTTTGGGGGGACAGAGTGAGCCCACAGCTTTGCCCATATCATCCCTCATCCATGGGAGGGTGCTATGGGTACAGATCCTGGACCTTGTCTGCCATCGGGTAGAAATCATTCAAACAGCAGAGGTTATAGGGGAAATAGGAGGTGAGAGGAATGCAACTCCTTTCCAAAATCAGAAGTCAGGTGCTGGAGGTGTTGTTTGTGCTGTGGGTGCCCTGAGAAACGAGCCCTGGGGAAGTCTGAGCTCTGCTGGTCTGTGCAGTGGTGGGATGGAGTTTCCCAAGGTGGTGGGATTTTGGCATTTCCTGAAGTGCTGGGATGGTGTTTCCCAGCTAAACCCACTCTGCTGAGTATCAGACACAGTGTTTTTCTTCAGGAGTAGCTGCTGTACATTCAGATGTAATAAAGATTAATGTAATTGACTGCCTGTGCTTATATTTTAAGTGGTACTTTATAATGCTGACACTGAGCATGAAGAGAAAATGCAGAGGTTAAAATACTGCTGTTACACCTGGTCATTAGCAGCCCTGCAATGAGCTCCAAATGGTCGGATCAATGAAATGGAATCTTTCCAAGGAAAAAAACGGCAGGTCAAGAAAGCAAAATAATACATCTGCAGCCATAATTCCTGGGAAGATTATTCTCAGGAGAGAGATGCTGAGGACACCAGCCATCCATGTGGGAATGGACCTGCCACGTGCTCTGCCTTCATCCAGACATCTCCCTGTGCAGGCTGGAATGCAGTACCCTGCAAGAGAGAAAATTCCCTGCAGAAAACAAGGTACCAAAACCCCTTCCAAGAATGCTCAGCTATAAATAGGTGTTTGTTGTATGGGATACCACAAATAACACTGACACTCCACGGAGCGACCGGCAGGCGGGGGATGAATTCCTGCCCTTAATAAGAAAGCAGGATAAATAAAGCATTTCTAAAAGAGGGAAATCAGCAATTTTTGAAGCTCCAGCTTTAAAATGAGTAAGTTTGGGGGATAAAGCACAGCAGCAGGGATGCCAGCCCTTGTGCCATGCATTCCCAAAGCCAGCTTGAGCCAGGTGCCATGCTGGGGGACAGAGGAGTCCTTGACACACAGAGAGACCAGCACACAGACCTGGCACAGTCCAGCCTCCCTCTGAAGGGATGTTCTGGAGAGCCATGGGGAATGAGCTGGTTCCAATCAGGTTTTTAAATCCTCCACACAGGGAGCAGCTCCAGAGCAGCACAGGGCCAAGCAGCATCACTGTATGGCCAGAGGCAAGTTAGGGACACACATCCCTGTGTCACCAGCATCACCTGCTTGGCACCAGCTCTCCTCTAGTAGCAAAAGGACCCATGGCTGATATTTTAGGCTGAATCACAAGGATGCCAAGGCACAGTCAGCCACAAGGCGCATTTATTGGCAGAGCAAGAGCCAGATGTCTGCTGAGCTGTGAGGACTTAGGTCACTGCTCTGATCTGAAGCCTGTGAGCATCTCCCCAGTCCTCTGTGTGTGGTGCACAACAGGTCCAAAACTGGCTCATACAAACACACAAGGAGGAAGAAAGAGTATAAATAAAGGAGTATAAATAGCTGAGCTCCAGGGGCACAGGCTGAGAGCGGCGAGGGCATGGTGTGGCACTGACACAACCAGAGCTGAGAATATGCTGAGAGTTGCCGTGCAGACCTCACTCCACCAGCAACCACAGCTCCCTCCCACCATCCCACTAGCCCCCCTGAGAGGGATCTGCAGTGTTTTCCATCCCAAGCATTAGAGGATATTCAGTGATGAAGTAACAGCCCCACCTGACACCAAGGGAGATGTCACTGCTGCCCCTGGCTCTCAGCTGCCTGTTGGAAAACATGACCTGAGATTTGAAACTCAGTATAACTCTCTGCTTCCTAATGGGGGAACATAGGATGCCATTACTGGCTTCTGAGACTGCTCACTGTTTTTTTTTTTGTAGTTTCATAAAGTCTTTGGCTAAGGGTTCCCACCTCCTGACAATTAAGTGGACAACAGCTGCTTCAGCAAACAGAATCACCTTACACTAAGGCAGGGATGGCCAAGCTGAGGGCAGTGCTGCCTGATAGCCAGAGGAACCACACTGGGGCCCTCACAAAAATCACATTTCAGCTGATTTTCCAGTCTGAGGGTGGTGTTTGCTGGCTGCTGGAGAGCTGTGATGCTGGGGGCTGGCAGAATTGAAATTGTCATGCATATACAAACTCATTTTGCCTTTTGGTTTCTGTGAATGTGTCAATGAAAGATGTTTGTTGGAAAGGAGGTATTTGGGGGAAAGGTTTGTGGACCTGAAGGGCTGTACTGATGGGGTAAATAAGGAAGGAATTGGCTCAGTGCTGAATGACTGGAAAGAACCAGGAGTCTGTTTGCTGCAGCAACTGAAACATCTTTCAGACTCAGCCGTAGGCTAAACCCAGCTGGAATGAGCATCTGCAGCCCTCAGAAGGGAAGCAGCAGGAGCAGGGGTTTTGTTGACAAAATATCCCCGTTCCCTTCTCTTCATTTTGTGCCTCTTTGTCTTTCCCAGAGGGTGGGGCTGTGACTGTGTCCCCCTGTAGGACATGACAGAGCAGGGCTGTCCTCCCGCGATCTGGTCCAAGTGGAAAGCCAGCCACAGGCAGCAATTTCAGTTACATTTTGCTCTGAGAGTTTGACTCACCCCAGACTGAAAGCCAGAACCCTGAACTCTTGGTGTGGGGGAACGAACGACACGCGAAACACCGAAAGCCGGGGAGGCTTGTACCCGCACCGGGAGCCGAAGGCAGTGGGCAGGCTGACACTGGTTCGCTGCCTGGCACCTCTGACTGTCAGACCTCGGCTTCCAAGCCTGGCCTCCCATGGGTGCTGCAGCCCCTTTTAGGGTGCTCTTAGCCCCGATAGGAGCAAGAGGACTGACAGGCTCAGATCCTCCACAGACGAATTTGTTTCACGATCAAACATAAACTGAAAGAAAAGCCTGGACTGAAACACCTCTGCCCCCGACCCAGCCCCAGCTCTGTTCCTCTCGTCACTGGCCCCCAGCTCATATGCTGGCTTTGATCCCACTCCCCGAGTGCCCCACACAGCTGAGCACTGGCGCAGCTCAGTGCAGCTCAGCAGCACTCGGGGATGCCCAGTTCCCACTCCAGCATGTGTAATTATGTCCCCAAATTATCAAAGCAGGGAACATACCTCCCTCCTAATTTCCTAATTTCTCCTGACTAAGAAGAAGAGGAGCTGTGGCGCTGCTGGTCCCATGCAGGGCTCAACCCCTGCTTTGCCATCCCCCATAGCCATCGTCTGCCCTCAGTGCAGTTTTCACAGAGTCACAGTTTGGACTGGGTTGGAAGGAACCTTAAAGTTCATTTACAACCTCCTGCCATGGGCAGGGACACCTTTCACTACCCCAGGTTGCTCCAAGCCCCATCCAAACTGGCCTTGAACACTTCCAGGGATGGGGAAGATAAAGCTTCTATGGGAAACCTGTGCCAATGCCCCACCACCCTCACAGGGAAATATCTAATATAAATCTACCCTCCTTCAGCTTAAAGCCATTCCCATTTCTCCTGTCACTCCATGCCCTTGTAAAAAGTCCCTCTCCAGCATTCTTGCAGCCCCTTTAGGTACTGGAAGGTTTTTGGCACCTTCACCTGGGGAGGGAAGGAAAGCGAAGGCATCACTCGGCGGCACCGAGAGCACCATCTTCGCTGCGAAACACATGAGTCATCTCCGCAGCAACAGCCGGTGTCAGCCTGAGCCGCAGGATCCCACAGGCTGCCCGGGGAGAGCCGGCCAAACCCATCGCATTTGGCTTCCCGGCAGCGCCCGGCCCCTTCTTCCTTCCTTCCTCCCCCCGCCGCCGCCTCACAGCCACCAGCTCTGCTCGAGACGATGCTGCTTTTCGGAACGCTGGGGGATTTTTGCGGTCGATCTGGGCCAGCTGGCTTCAGGAAGACAAACCAGGGCTGATGTCCCCCTCCCTGACGCAGCTCTCCAAGCAGTTTGTGTTGGGTCTGCTGCAGTGGAGAGGGGCTTTGCTCCAGGAGAGCTTCCCCTCACTGCTGCACTGGCAGCACAGCCCTGCTGAGCACCTTCCCACCCCAGCAGCGGGGACAGGGACAGGGAGGGGAACGGGGACAGGGACAGGGAGGGGAACAGGGACAGGGATAAGGACATGGACCCCGAGGCATGCCAGGATGTTCAGCACTACTGCAGCCTGAGGATCATCAGCTTCCTTATGCACTGTGTGCACTTAGTGATGTAAACAGTGAGAAGATGTAACCACAATAATTTTAAGACTTTTCAAGTCTATTTTGATGGCAAATTGGCACTCCAGCCCCATGGGCAGGTGACTATGCTGCAGAACACACCACAGCCATCACTGCTCCTTCAAATGACACTGAGCTGTCCCCGTGTGCCTGTCCTGGTGGCTCACCACCCAGCAAGCTGGTGGGTGGGAGCTAGGCTGGACCTGGCAAAATAAATCCATAAATAAATGAAAACTTCATAAAGGAGCAACACTCAGCCTGCTGCAGACAGGGTTTTCCCCAGCCCGCTCCAACTCTCCCAGAGCAGCCTCTGGAACAGGGAGCAGAGGTGACCCAGAGTTACACAGGGCTGTGCACAGAGGAGCAGCTTTTGTGGTAGCAGCATGTGGGAATTGCTCTTTTCTGCAGGAATATGAGGCCCCAACAAGGCCACTGCCAAAATCCTGATGATGAACACCCCAGTTGTGCATGCTCCAGTCTGGACACTGCTGACTGCGGGCAGGCATCCCAGTGCTGGGGAAAGCACTTTTGGGAGCGCAGTGCCACTGGGCTGGTTTGAACTGCCACGTGGATCACACTGAGTGCCTGCAGAGTGATTTCATCCCCTGGGATAGCCTAGGAGCAGCTGAGGAAACTGTCCTACTGCCTGCAGTGGCACTTGCTGTGCCCATGGAAGGACAACTCTGCCACGGCTCCCAGCTTTGGCACTTTCAGTGAGCTCCCCATGAACCACTAGTGCAGCAAACATTGCAGCAAAGCCACAGGGGAAGGGTGGAGAGAAGCTGAAATTCGTGGGCTCTTGTCAGGTACAAACACTGCTTGGCTGTACACATGTGGTTAACGCAAAGAAATTGTGAAAATAAATAAAAGCTACATTTGCTTTTAGTGATGGACCAGAATCCACCTGATGGAGACAGAGCCCCCCCTTTCAGCTGCCCAGAAGCTGCTGCATCCCCAGCTCAGAATCAAAAAGCACTTGGAGATCCTTTTTGGATAAAGGCATGGACCATTTGAGCCAGAGGGAAATGGCTGGACTTCTTCTGGAATTGCAGGCCCTTGGTGTGTCAGAGCAACAGGACAGATGGAGGCTAGGAATATTAGATCAGAGCCCAGCCTGAGCAGGACGGGTTCCTATTGAGTGTGATGTTTAAACTGTAAATGTTCCCCACACATCTGCAATTTCTCTCTGGGTTTTCCCAAGGCAGAGGTGAACCCCAGCATGAAATGCCTTTAAAACACAAACATGGCCTAACACCTGTCCTAATATTTCGTACCCTGCTTGTGCTGAGAGAAGAACAACCAAACCAGGCTGAATGGCACCAGCAACCACCAAAGAGCAAATCTGTGCTGAAGCTGTTGGGTTAAAGAGCATCTCCTTACTCAGCCCCCACCCGGGGGCTCAGAAGCTACTCAGGCATTACAGCTGAGCAATCCACCAATGCCATCATCCACATTCGCCTGGAATTAAAAAGGTTCTTAGTCTTATAAAAGTATATTACAGGCACATCTATAATGAATATGTTGAGATACCTATATACAAAAATCTATATAGATAGATAGCTATAGATAGATAGCTCTATAAATATAGTTTTTCTTCTACACATAGTCAAGGTACCTTGAATATCTATAGATGAAAAACTATATTCCTAGAATTTAAGGTTGAAAAATCCAATTCCACATGGGAAGAGAGAGAAGTGTTTGCTCATGTCCTGAGCTGTACTCGATGATATGTGTGGGTCTCTTCCAACTCAGAATATTCTCTGATCCTGTGTTATTCTGTGTGGCACCAGCCACCACCAAGGCTCAGTCCTGGGTTGCTCACAGCACAGGGGGTTCCCTGCAGTCCTGTGGCAGGTGCTCATCCTAGATAGGATCCATCCTCTGAACTTTGCTTCCAAGGAAATATGATATTTGCAGCTACCAAGAAGCTGGTGTATACACTGGTGGTTTGAATAGTAGTTTTCTTGAAAATATTTTTCTTTTTTCTGGTGTTCCTGGGTACTGGGAGCATGGCAGATGGGTGCTCAGGACCAGCAAGGGTGATACAGGCTGAGGGCTATGGGTGCTCAGGACCAGCAAGGGTGATACAGGCTGAGGGCTTGCCCCTTTCCCACCCCAGGCCAGGCACAGGACAGCCACTGCCTGTGTTATGCACAAATGTGCATTTTATACTACAGCAGATGAAGAACTGCTGTTCTCACAGCTGTCTGACACAGAAATCATTCTTTGGGAAGTTCCTGAAGCAGGGAAAATAAAAAGCCACCCAAATACAGGCAGAACACTGCAGAAGCCCAGTTTCCTGAGCAGCCTCCACTGCCCAGGCAGGACCCCTCTCCCTGACCCCCTTTTCCCCCCAGGATTTCAGCACCCACTCCCACCCCCACGCTACTGGTTTCTAACCAAAGGCCACTGCAAACTAGACCGAGATCACCAGATCATTTTATGTTAGACACTAAACAGACGTGAGATGATCACTTCAACTTAATTATATCATAATTAAGCCTTCATATTCCTGTCATCTGGAACTGTCAATGGCAGCCTGAGCAGAGCTGCTGCTCCTCTCCAAGAGCCATCACTCAGTGCTTCTGAGAGGTGTCAAAATAGGGGTAATTTTGCCTGCAGAGCCAGCTCGTGGCTGTAAACAAGCGGTCGTGCTTCTCTTCAGAGCTCTGCAGTGGAGCAGGGGCTGTGGGCATCCCCTTGCCAGTGGTGTGGGGTAATGATTGTCCAGGGAATGTGGCAGCCTCAGTCCCCACATCCCAGCACCGGTACCAGCATTGCACCCCCACATGAAATCACCTCCTTGCCTTGTGTGAGCCAGCTGTGTAAAACATGTATTTAATCATGTTATTGGGAATGCTGAGGATAGAAATGTGGGGAAGATGCCTTTCCCTGAGGTTCAGCTGAGCAGAGTACCCACTCCAGCATGAGCAGAGAGCTGGATGGGCCCTGTCTCTGCTGGAGGAGGCAGCAAGGGAACCATGTCCCCTCCCAGCCCCTCTGCTCACCAGGCCTGATCCTACTCCCTCACAGTCCCAAGACATCCATCCACAAACCCAGGCTTTCTTCTTCCCCTTCGGATGCCTCCCCTCCAGGCCAAGTCACAGAGCTCCCTGTGCATAAAGGCACTACAGTAACTACCATTTTATTATTATTTAATCTTACAAGCACCATGTAAAGCTTGCAAGGTTTTATTTAGGATTGTCTGTCAAAATTCCTGTCACCTTTGTGGTTTCCAAGTGAGTCATTACCACTTTTCCAGCAACACCCCATCAGCTACTGGGCAGGTGGAAAAGAATATCTCCTTCAATTAAAGCAGTGATTAATTTTTGCAGAAGTAGTCTTTTGCAGAAGACTTCTGTGGAGGGTTTCCCTCACCCTTGGCCAGTGCACCTGCTGATGAGCTTTTTTTCCTCCATGTTTTAACAACTTCCCAATTAATCACCCTGGGAGGTGGCCGTGACTCATTGCCTCCTCCAAGCAAGTTGTGCCTCATTCTGCCTCCCAAGGAGCCCTCTGACCTCCCAGCCCTGCCTCCAGCCCACATGGCTTTTGGCTGGTCCTTGTCAACATGAGCTGATGTGTTTGTGTGAGCCTGGCACGACACGCATGGAAATAAAAGGCAAACCACAGTCAGCTACTGGAGTGT
The DNA here is from genome assembly GCF_000691975.1 of Corvus brachyrhynchos. Taxonomy (NCBI): domain Eukaryota; kingdom Metazoa; phylum Chordata; class Aves; order Passeriformes; family Corvidae; genus Corvus; species Corvus brachyrhynchos. The sequence continues at coordinate 2,009,955 of NW_008237902.1, read as the reverse complement.
GCTTGGCACGTGGCACCACGGTCCCCAGGGTGTGCTGAGCACAGGGACCCACAACCTAAAATTAATGTGAGTAGAGACAGTGATGCTGACCTTCTTCCTCCATCTGCTCCATCCTCAGAAGCGGCTGGGGTGCAGAGGCTGGAGGAGGGCTGGCTCCCAGCACTGCCCAGCCCAGGGCAGCCAGTGAGATGCTGTGGCAGGTGGAGGCATCAGAGTGGAGACCCCAGGCCCTGGAGATCCTGAGCAGCCTTTGGAGCTGGAGTTAACATCACCATGGAGCTGATCATACTCCATGTGCTGCTGGAGCAGGAGCAGCCAGTCTGCCCCTTGCTGTCCCCGTGTCCCCAGCACGCAGAGCTGGCCCTGCCACCTGCAGCCGACCCAAACATCAGTCAGGCAGCACCACAGTAGAGAGGAGAGATCCCCAGCTGCAGGCAGAGGCACACAGAAGCAAATTAGAGCAGAGCTGCTAAAATCCACATCACAGCTTTTTGCATCCACGTACTTTTGCAGGGGAAAGCTGTTAACCACATTATTCTTCCTGAGCTGCTGATCTGATGAAATTGCTGCCCTTTGCAAGGGTATGCTGGCCCCAAATAGGTGCCTGTTTGCCCCGTCTTGCTCCCGAGTTTGACTTTGTGCTGTTTGTCTTCACAATTCAGCAATTCAGCAAACAGCTGCAAAGGATGTTTCATTCCTTGAAAATAATCCGTTCCTCTTACACCAGCTCTGTGCACAGTAGCTCTGGAGATCGTTGCACAACTCCCTGAGCTCTTTAAAAACATCAGTGTTGAGAGGTTAAAGATTTTAAAGCCTGCTGCCACCTATGGATGGAAGGAGAGCAGTGAGAGCAGGAATCCTCCCGGGAGCACGCCTGACTGGAAGGAGAGCTGAGCTGTGGACTAAACCCTTGGCAGTGGGGAGATGCCAGCGGCCCAGAAAGACACGAGCTTTCTCCTTCTTCAGACAAACCCAACAAGGTGCATGACACAAAGGACTGAGGAAAGGTATTGGGAAATTTGCTACCCATCATGTGATACGTGTAATATGGAGGGGCAATAAGCTTGGTTTTTGGCTTGCTGGATAATCTGATGATGGTGTTTTCATTGACAGACTGTAGCTTGCCTTCCCCTTTACCTATTTTTTCTGTTGTAATTAAATCCTTAAAAAAATGTACATATTTGCATTCAGATTTCTAAGGTGATAATTTCTGCAATAATACTCTACAAAACACCTGAAATGGATTATTTGTGGGGCCATGAAAACTACAGAGCAGCATATTCCATCTTCACTGGAGGAAACAGGGATATATCTAATATAGATAATGCTGTAGATAACAACACATCTATAATATAGATGTTATTTTTATAGCACTGTCCCTAGCAGAGCCCTTAGTTCATGAAGAGGCTCTTTGGTCCATGGCAGGGGATACCTCCCATCTTCCAGAGAATCCCACCAGACCTCACAGGGTCAATGCTGCCCTCTGCCCAGCAGAACAAACCTTTACCTCACACTAGGCAAAGAGGAGAGGGCAGGAAGTGTGGTGCAGACAAACGACCACAGTTCAGTGCTGTGTGAGATGTTGTTATACACATGATGCTCATACACATGGTATTCATTGTTCTTTGCTCTGGTTATCCCCATGCATGCTCTGGAAGTAGAAAATGAGCTGAAAGCAGGTACAACCTGATCACCTACCACCTTACCCTTTAGAAACAGATACAGTACTTTCAGCACAGGGTTAAAGATGTCCCATTGTTTTACTATTGTTAATTTTTTTGTAATTTCATCAGCTTCTTGAAAAACCCGGTTTTCTTTTATCCTGAGTCATTTGACATGAAGAAACTATTGTTCTAAACTGTGACTCATCAGTTTGCATCACCACTTTCCAAACCCCTCAGGGGCATGTGGGCTTCAAAGCAGGGAATGGCAGTCAGCCTTTATTTACCAATAAATAGGCACTTCATTTCTGCATTGACTCATTGCTGGTTAAGCCTTCGTTTGTTCCTATTCCCCGGTGAACCCAGAGTGATCGTTCTGTTTGCTTTTGTAATCGTTTTTATGAGGAGCATTCACATGAACCACATCTCACTGACAAGCTGTCTACTGTTCAAATACAAATGCCTGCAAGGAGACACAAGTATCTAAACGATAGAGCTGAAATACCTGGAAATATCAAGTTTCCAGAAACTGCCATGAGGTGGAAAACACAACTGTTGGTTAATGAGACACCTCTAATTACAAGAATTCATGGGGGAAAGGAGGCCGCCATCCAAATTATCCACTTCATTGAAGCTCTTACACAGATCCTGACTATATCTTCTTGAAATCTGAGTCAAAGGAGCTCTTTTGAAGCTAGAATTCCCCCTGTCACTCAGAGATACATCACCCCTGACCAGCAAATGCAGCACCAGCAGCATGCAAGGGATGAACAAATTTTGCATGAGCAAAACCAAGCCTTGAGAGTTTAAAGGTGCAAAATGAAAGGCTAGATCCTGCTTTTCCTATGCACCAAGACCTGAATCATTCTCCTCCTGTCCTTCTGTGACTGAATAAGTACCAATAAAGAAAAGAAACTAAGACTTTTGGCAGCATTTGTCCTTCTAACCCCATAGTTGTCAAGATCCAATTATATTCAGCACCTTATCCTAAATATCTGATGCTGCACTTCCCAGTGGGACATAAATCAAATCATGGCTCACACCTCCTGCAGCTGTAGTGTTGAGTGCTCCAGCAAACTCTTGCCATGGTCCAGTTGGGCTGGGATTCATCTCAAGGGCAGGAGGAATGCACAGGGCACAGAGCAGCCTTTACATTAATACTTGTGTGAATAGTTGGACTTGACCTTTAGAGGGCTTTTCCAGCCTAAACAGTTCTGTGACTCTGTGTGTCCAAGGCAAAGAAAAGTACAAGAACTAACTTGAAAGCCAGTGGGAATTAAATGAATGTCCCAACTACAACTAGGATGATTTCTGCTAAGTACCCCAAAAGAGGGTTGCACACCATGATAAGCTTAAACTGGAGCATAAATTTCTGGTTTTCCCTAACAGCAAGTAGCCAGCTGACGTGAAATTTTAACACAGTATTTTTCTTGCCTTCCTGCTTTTCTATGCTGTCCTTTGTACACATTTAGAAAGCTCATAGGAAAACCATTTAAAAGTAATTTCTACTCAAAATTTCTGTAGTAATCACCAACACTTCACTGCTGGCAGAGCTGCCCAGCCAGGCAATATGGGGTATAACTGCATTTGCAGGGGGGAATGAGCTGAATTTGGGGATTTAGGGTTTTCTTTGGCTCTTGTAAAGCAGTAACATGCCAAACTGGGCTCCTCATTGAATCCTCCCCATCAGCTTTCCACTGAGGACCTTTCCAGTACTGTAGAAGGCTTGTGGGCTAGAAGGCTTGCGGGCTAGAAGGCTTGCTCTTTGCACTCCACCTGATTTTTCACTCTTAGCTCAAAAAACCCACAAACTTTCTAAAGGTCAGGGCTGGGAACAGATTATTCCCCAGGGAGATTCAGAAGCATAGGCCACTGGGGTCAGATGCAGGGTTGCAACACACGCCTTATAGGCTGCATTACACAGAAAGGAGATGAAGGCACATGCTGCTCCAGGAGTTTGGGGGATGTTGTGTGTGAATGGAGGGGCACCATCTGTTTCTAAAAGGACTGTGCTCAAGCATTTGCTGAAAATGAGGTGGGAGTTCGATTGCCTCTTCTGCAGAGTGAGAAAAATCAGAATTGAAGTAAATAAAAAGGACACAGATTTTTTGGAGCAAGTCCAGGGGAGGCCACAAAGATGCTCTGAGAGCTAGAGCATCTCTGCTCTGGAGACAGGCTGAGAGCTGGGGTTGTTCATTCTGGAGCGAAGAAGGCTCCAGGGAGAACTTACAGCCACTTCCAGTGCCTAAAGGGGTTCCAAGAGAGCTGGAGAGGGACTTTGGACAAGGAGTGACAGGATAAGGGGGAACGGCTTCACACTGACAGAGAGCAGGTATTAGGGAGAAATTCTTCCCTGTGAGGGTGGGGAAGCCCTGGCACAGGTTGCCCAGAGAAGCTCTGGCTGCCCTATCCCTGTTCAAGGCCAGGTTGGATGGGGTTTTGCTCTCCCTCCTTGCATGACTTTTTCACCCAGTTCCCAGGGCAGGCTTTGGGTCTCCTCCCACCTGCCAGGACTCCTGTGCCTGCACAGGCAGGCTGCTGCTTGTCCCAGCAAACTCCTGCCCAGTGCCACCCTCCCACTCACACCCCTGGCAATGGGCTGGATCCCAGAAGGCTCCAGCCAAGGATTCAAGGTAGGACCAGCTCCTTCCCCACCACAGCCTTGTACTGTGCAGGTCACCATCGGTACCATCTAATGAGTGTAAAAAGCAAAGTCTCCACGGCCCATTTCTCTCACGTCTTTTTTTCCTTCTTTTGCAATCTTGAGATTTGCACGTTTTTTATATTTTGCAGAAAGGATCCAAGTCTCAGCCACACATCTGTTTATTTCAGATGTGGAACGTACAAAAGAAAAAAAATTGTTTGGTGATTTTTTTCTAGATGCTGTCTTTGTGAAGTGCTCTTATGCCCACAAGGTGTCTAAGATATTATTACAGAAACTCACATCGTTTTCCCTCTTATCTGGTAACACACATGGTGGTTTCTTTGCTTTATTGCATGAACCTACTTCCCTTTCACTAAGTATCTTCCAGCAGAACAATGTTCTGCAGGAAGTTTAAATTTGCTTTGTACCCCCAGAGAGGTGCAAGCGGAATGAGAGTTGACCAGGTCAGCCAAGGACTTCACCAGCCCCATCTCCACAGGGTGCATTTCATAATTTCATGTTTACAGAGACATAAATAGACTCATCCCACAGTCACGTGTGAGGATCTGTTACACATTCTCCACTGCAGTCAGACTCGCAGCAGCTCTGTTAACTTCAACTAACCACAGAGACTGCAACTTTTTGGGTTTTCCTCATTTCTCACAAAATAATAATGGCAAACAACACGTATAAACATCATGCTGATTCTCTCTTGCATTCTGCCTGACAATGACTCTGAAAACACAAGCAGAATTTCTTCTTTGATAGAGGTCTCTTCACAAATTTCTTTCCCAGGATTTTTAAGCATTCAAGTGTTGGAAAAAAGCTCCCCCCCAAAACAGCCTGGGAGAAAAAGAATCATGCTGGTTTTTTTAAGTTGGGAGGCAATTTAAATTACAGATCAGGGAACAAAAGGCTATTACAGAAGTGGTAATAGCAGATAGGAAGACTAGAGGGAAACTCAAAAAATAAAAAATACTATAAATCAAAAAGAAGTTCTCTTTGCAAACAAATCTTCAGGTCCAAGTGTCAAATCATCATAACCTTCTTTTGGGGATGTTCATCAGAGCTCCCCAGAGACAGCTGTCACCGACAGGGCAGTGAGTTAGAGCGAGTGGATAGGACACACTTCCTAAAAACATGCTCGAGTAAACCTCTCATTTTGAAGGAACACCCATACTTCTTTATACCAATGCTAAAAGCTTCTCTGATGTCAGCAACAAAACATAAGCTCTGAAAATGGGAAAACTACATTGTAGCTCTGCCTAACCACTGTTTCTCCCGGCAGCACTCAGAGCTCCAGCTGCTCTCCCTACCATAGCTGCCCATCTCAATTTCTCCCACACTACCTCCTGTAATTATTTATTTGCCAGTAAAGCAAAAGCTCTTAATTTTCTCTCCTGCAGACTCCTGATTTTCTTTTACCCTTTAAAACCTACTATAAGTGCAAACTTGTAGTAAATGTCCTCTGCAACTTCATGCTAATGCATCTCAGTAAAAATATTTTGCACAGGTTTATATTAAATCTCTTGTGCGTGTATATATATGTATACACATATACATACTTATTATAGATAAAATACATACAAAGCAAGGAGTTAAGTGGCATGTGCAGGGGTCTTCCTTTTACAGTTTCAATTTACTTGACCCTAAACCAAAGTCCTGCTCTAAGAGATCAGAGAGGACACGGCCTTTGGGTACTGGGGCTGGAACCCAGAGCCTGGGCTGAACTCAAAATCCCTCTCTGAGTGCCAATGGGCCATGAGAGGGTTTGATTTGCAGCTTGTGCTTTTATCTGGTCACAAGTTCAGTGCGTTAAACAAGTTAAACCTCAGCTTTATTTTTGGGGAACAGTGGCCCAAGAAGCAGCAGTTTTCAGTGACTTAGTAAACCCCAGCTTACTTGTAGGATACTGGATAGATTTTGAAATAACCTCACAAATGCTGTCACCACAGCATGCACAGACTGACTGAAATACAGCTCCTGTCACTCCCCTAAGTTCTCTCTCCCTTTTGCTTTCACAAGCACCAGTGTTTCCAAACACCCGCCCTGCGGTCAGCCCACACATGAGCTGTGGCAGGGCAGCATTTGGAGCCCTGTCCATAATTGCTCTCCCTCTTACCTCACTGGCAAAAGGACATTTTTCAACCCAACTAATTCTTCCCTTCCTCCATTGCACAGGGGGAACTTGGTCAAGTATTTCCTAGAGATGCTCACACGACCAGCCCCTGCCCCACGCCCCCTTCACTGACCCCTCCTCCAGCCTGCTCAATGCCCACTAGCAAAGCTTTCAGCTTTCACCACAATTTGAACAAACTCGAACTTAAGTTCTGCCCTTCCTCTCAAGAGCCACACTGACATTGAAAACCAAATCCTTTTGCTCAGAATCCCCATGTGCTACAAAAGCTGAGCTACTCCAGAGCCTCTCACCAGGGTAAGCTCTGGGTCTCCTCAGCTCAGCTTCACCAGAGGCTGCTGCAGCACCAGTCCCAGCCCAGCCCAGCCCAACCCAGCCGCTTGTCACACCTCAGCCCTTGTCCCCAAAGCCGCTGTACCGCCCCTGGGTCGGGTACTCAAATATCACCAAGTGGCCAAGATCAGGTCTCCAACAGCTCATCCCTGCCCCAAGCTACTGCCAAGGGTTTGTTCCAGCAAGTGCTGCTCCTGGGAGTTCATCAAACTGCTCTGACAGTAAAGTACCACTTTGTGGGGGAAATACCTAACCAAACAATATAAACTCTTACTTGCCTGCGCCAAACCCAGGCATTGTACCCAATAGTGAAAGTATGCCTTTACGTTCTCCTTTTATGAGAACTTATTTAGATTCAGGAAGGAGAATCAGACATTTTAAGTAAATCCAAGCTTTGTAGTGTACACACTGCAAGTTTTTCTGACATTCTTTAACCCTGTTATCCACTGAATCTTGTTGGGTGCAACACAGGGAACAGCACACAGAGTGGCTGGGGGGCTGCCATTGTCGAGGACAGGACCCAAAATGCCACTAATTTTCACAAGGTTTGTGAAGCATCTCCAGCAGCTTCTATGTGAGAGAGGCTTCTGTCATCCTGCTAAGGACATGGGCAAACGGTGCCCACATTGAAGAGGCACCACTTTCTTCGAGGCTTCTCTGAGAGCTCTTCTTGTTCAGGCAGAGACCAAGCATGACCTAATCCCTCCAGCCCTTACCATCACCAGAGGTAAAACAAGGACAAGAGCCCTTCAACTCACAAGGATGTTGAGGCAGCATTAGCAGATTGAAAGCTCTGAGGCCCTGAAATGAAAGGCATCAAAGGCTCCAAAATACTACTGTAAGATTTCTTACTATGATGCAACATGTGCTGTAAGAAACAGGGTCATAAGAAAAACAAGGGATATCTTTTTTAAATTCTTATTTTACCATATCTGCTCACCAAATTTTAAATTCTAATTCAAAAGCAGACAAGTAAAAAATAAATTGAAAAATGTAAACCAAGGGGAACGTATGCTTAGGGTTGGAAAAAAATTCTCTAACAGTAGGTTAACACACTTCCCTGTGGGCTACACTCAGTTTGATAAGTTTGAACTCAGTGGCAATCTTCACTCCATAGTCCCACCAACAGGGCCAATCCTAGAGCATAGCTGGATTCTAAGGAAGCATCAGTCACCTGTAAGATCACATTCTTCCATCTTATTTTAGAATTGCAACAAAGGAAATACAATTTTTTCCATGTTCAAAGAGTTTTCCAGATAGAGGATTTTTTTCCATACAACCATGAACAGAAGTTGAGCAAAAATGAGACAGAATTATTACTAACTTTACCCATCTGAAAAAACCCAAATTCACTCATAGACCATGTACTGAGCACACATTTTTCCTGATTTTGATAATTTGACAAGAACTACCTGTTTAAAACTTCTTTTCTTCAATTTTCAAGCAAAATTTTAATTTCTATTCCCAATACTTGTATTTCCAACATGGGATGGGACAACATAATAACAAACACATTTACAACATGTCAAACACTTTCATCTTTAGCTTTTCTTCTGCAGTTTATTATATAAATTACGCTTTCAAACATTTAGAGCACTCACATTTCAGAACAGAAACACCAGTGCAAAGAGTGGTTTGTTCAAGTGCAAGGAAGTTACACGTCCCCACTGACTCCAGTGGATGAGGCTTAAATGTAACTCCTCAGTCCACAACTAACAATTGTGTGACCTAAATGTGAGCATGTTGTAGTCAACAGAAACACTGGACTTTGGTTGGTAAAAACCAAATACTTTGACAGGACAAAGAGAAGAACAATTTGACCTCCAGCAGACCTGTGAATTCACTGGGATTGGAGACCACCTCCATCACTTTTCTGAACTGACATTATTATAAATAAGTGAATGCCAAATAGTCTATTTGATGCTCAAATTCAATTATCAAAACACAATAAAGCTTCCATGCATGCGGGTACTCCAGTGAATGCCACAGGTCACCTTTGGCACATCATAGACAGGACCTGAACACAGAAATAATCCTGATCTGGCAAGAGCATAAATGAGAAAGCTTGGAGAGCTTTCCCATCTCCAATGCTAGTAATTGTTGCTGAAAAATTTATTAAACCAAGACTGAAATACAGCAATCACCTCTCAGTTATACAATACATACTAGACCCCAATTTTAATTACATCCAAGCAAAATAAATCTTATTCAACCCAGAGATGCTAGCAACTGGGGTCACTGCCGTGAAATGCAGGCCACTGTCAGTAGCAGTTATTAGGATCTTAGAAATCTGCATTCATTTCTCTTAAGGAACTGTTGCAATGTAAAAGCAAAATGACACAATTCATAAACAACATCTTTATTAATGAGTTTTCTTTTTCACATTCTTTAAAGTGATGTTCAATTGAAATCTGCATAGTCAAGAGTGCAAAAAAAAAAAAATTCATGTAAGTCAGACCCAAATGTGAACACTGCTTTTTTAAAAGCAAGACTGGACATAGTCATAGGAATAAAATAGAAATAAATGGCCAGGGAGGCATGGAGGGGGTGGGGATGAGAACCACGAGGAAAATCCTCGTCAGTATATTTGTCTATTAATGAAGTCTTCACACAAAGACACACAACACTCATTCACACTCGTGCACAACAGAATGTAAACTACAGAAGAAAGGTCCTTCCTCTGCTGAATGAAATGAAACAGAGCAAGATTATTCTTGTATTTCACTGAGCACTGATCAGCTATTCCAACATACCCAGGTGGATAACACAAGGTCCAGGTTTCTTCATGCCCTTATTACAATCACATTGCAGCCACCATCCCACAGCAGGAACCAGGAAATCAGGAGTGGTTCCATAACACTGAGAATTATTCTTAACACACACTTTTAAGCACCATCACCTCCCTTCCTTTTTAATTTTTAATAGGATTACCCCCTTCTTTACTGCTGTTGTTCACGGTTGGTTGGAAGAGCAGGTGAAGAGGACCCCTCCATGCCCATGCAATGGCTCAGCCTGTGGAAGTGCAGCAGAACATCTCCACCTCCAGCTTCATTTCCATAAGCACAGGCAATACAGTGCCAAATCTCTCACATCAACACCACAATGTGACTCTGCAAGTAGTACTTTTAATATTTACACCATCTAGTGATTTAGCCGTGGTTCTCTGCATTATAAACATCATCAGGAAAAGCTAGAGGAAAAAAACAAGAGGCATATCCCCTACATAATGGCTGTAGGTAGTAAAGATACACACTGTCCACACGCTGGTGAGAGGCCACTTCTTGCCTCCAGTTTGGATTTATGCAGCAGAGACACCACTCTACAGCTGAGCACGAGTTTAAATGCAGAAAAGCCATCCAATACCATCATACTGAACTTCACCACACACGAACTGGGCTTAATGTTTTGCATGTGATTCTACAGTAATAAACTTCATTTACAATTTATATTAGGTTCTGAATTATTCAGATGCACAATCTAGGACTGTGGGGAACCGATCATCAATATTCAATCATACCAGTTCAGGTTCAGGCAAGGAATAGGTCTCATTTATTTGCTTTGTGCCTACAGCCTTTAAATCAACCCCAGAGGTCAAGAGAAAGTTATTTGTGAAATCAAACCAGTCAGAAATCCATTTGCTGCCATGGATATTGGAAACATAAGGCCTAAAGTATTTTGGAGAAGATGTAGAAGGGATTCAGTACAACTTGCTGCAGTTTGTAGTTGTACAAGGAGAAAACAAACTACACAGTGAAACTCAAACCCATCATAGTGAAATGGTGACTCCAAAGCTGAAACCCCACCTTCATTTGGAAAATTAGGAGTAAAACATGCCCAGCACATGGAAACACCAACCACAGCTCCCAGCCAGCATCAATAAAATCTGCTGGGGAAAAAGAAACTAAAAAAAAAACTAAAAAAACAAACCAAAACAAAAAAAATCTTTCTTCAAAGATTATCTGCTTTCTCCTTGGGGAACTAACACTCAAAAGCAGGGAAAAGCAGTCAGAAACTGGAAAGAGGGACCGAATTTTACCCCAGAAATAAGTCCCCTGGGCAGCCAGCAGCTGCCACACTAGCCAGGTTTCAAGGCAAAACCACATAAAAGAATCCATCTTGTCCCAGCTCAAAATACCAAAAATAAAACTGGCCAAAGGGTGCGAGCTGGTAAATTTTCAAAAGCAGCAATGGCAACCCATTTTCTTCCTGGAAATTTCAGTGGCACGTCTTCTGGCAGACCCAAAAACTAAAGAAATTGGAAACAGGATGTTTAATGAAGCGGTATTCTTAATTTCTTCAGAAAGAAACTGTACTTCTTGTGTCACATCAGGGGTTTAATTCAAGAGACCAGTAGATTAAGACCACTTTTGTCATTAGCTCAAGATTTACTTTGGCACAGCTAATTTACACTATTTGTATTTGTGGTAACTACAAGGGGATCACATTAGATTTTTCCTTTACTATGCAAAATCCTAAAATAAATACAATTTAGTAGTCTGAAAAAACCCACCTTACTCTAACCTACAATGAAACTACTTTGTGGCCTGCTTGTGTTTCAGGAAAATATCCCACATATTCAGATCAGCCTCACTAGTTAAGACACATTAAAACGAACCATTTCCCATTAAAGTTGCCAAAAACTGGATTTAAATTTATTGCATGACGTTGCATAAGAAAGTGTATTATTGAAAACTGTAAGGCATCATGCAATTATCCATCAGCTAATTATTTATTATTCCTTGAAAGATGGTTATATACTCTAAAGTTATAAAACCAGTTTCAAAAAAGTACATAAAAAATTTAACATAAGCATTAAATATTTTTCACATGTTCATCGTTTTCAGCTGTTAAAAAGTGCATTCAAACATACTGTACTGGAAAGTTGCTCTGACCAAAAATGGTGCTGGAGACTCATTAAATTAAAAGCTGCAAAAGGATGTTGCATGGGATTAGAAAGCTCACAGGTTGTGGTATTTAAACTTACAAACTTGCTTGAAATAATTTTGCAATCCTCACACTTACAATTTAGCATCAATGATATAATTAGCTAAAAATGTGTATTTTTAAAATTGAACAGTCAAATGAATTCAAGTTACATACACTGAGAGATCAAATAAGGAGCAGACAACATTGAGACCTGGGCCAGGATGTGCCGTGATTTTGGCAGGGATCAGTTGATGTACTGGGCCATCCAGCGGAACCCCTCCCCGTAGCCTTGTCTCTTTAGCACACTGCACATGAACACCTCCAGGGGCCTGGCATTCAGGTCCTTCAGTGGTGTGCTGCCCTGCAGAGAGACACAAACATTCCCTTACAGTTCCCTTATAAACAACATCTATTCTATATGGACATCTGCGTATATGGAATGCCCTTATTTAACTTGTGTTTGATATTGTAATTTTAGAAAATAAATTAATCTAAAATCACAGAATGGTTTGGGCTGGAAGGGACCTTAAAGCTAATCTCATTCCAAACCCCTGCCATGGGCAGGGACATCTTCCACTAGACCAGGTTGCTCCAAGCAAACACTTCCAGGAATGGGGCATCCCCAGCTTCTCTGGGCCTGACACCTCCACAGAGAGACCAGAACATGTGACCTTAATCTCAGTAACTTGTATACAAGAAATACACTATGTGCGTTTTCACATGCATCCACACTGGAGAGGGGGAAGTATGTGAAACCAGAATGGAACAGCAAACATGCAAAGAGAATTTCAGAGCTTATATTTGGTGTTCAGTCACAGTTCCCTGCTCTGTTTGCAACAGTTTTCCAACCAGATAAAAAAAGCATTTGCTACAAATTTTAGGACTGACCGAAGCAAGAGCGCAAGGTGCTTGCTTGCCAAGATCAGCACAGTGCAATAAAGCTGCTGTTCAAACGGAGATTCACAGTGGTGTTCATACTTCATCAAATACATGCGGTATAAAAACCAGAAAACAAGAGGGTAAAATGCATCAAACAAGGAACTAAAGATTTGTTCCTGCCTGACCTAAACTTTGACTGACACTGAACTTTAAAGAAGGCACCTAAGAGTGAATAAGCAAAGAAGAATTGCAAGGCAGGTGCCCTCAGCAGAGCTGGTCAGCTAATGGGAGCTGGGATGGAAGCCACAGTGGAACAACTCTGTCAGCTGCAGGGAGGTGTCTTTCCAAGGGCCAAGGACATCGGAGCACCCTCCTTCTGATGCTCACAAGAAGAGCACTGTATTAACTCTACTTTAAGAAGAGTTGAAGTATCACAAAGATCCGTACTAAAATTCTGCCTTGTTGCTACTGATGCCAGTAGGAGCTTTTTCTTTCTCACAACCTACAAACTTAGACTTCTACAATGGTGTAAATCTATCTTAAGCTTTAGATATGTTAAGTGGAAAATTATTAAAGCTTGTACTTGAAATGAGAAAAGTCACTTACTGAAATACTCTATTCAGTTTTCTCTTATAATTCACTCTGTAACTATCGCCTCTGAAAACTGTTTAAAAATAGTGCATAAGAATGTTGAAGCACTAAAAATTATTCTAGATAGAAATACATTTTCTCTGAAAAAATGTGGCATTAAATATGATGTAAGAAGTTGTAGTAGGGATACATCTAACACACAAAAAGAGACCCCAGGATTCATTCTATATACTGTTACTATATACTAAGTACTTTATAAATTAGAAAAACATTTATTTTTTATAGCTGGAGCAAACCAGAGTCAACACACAAATAAGGCAACCAAACTCCCTAAGCAAAAAACCTCACCAAAGAAAAAACCCACCAGAAAAAAAAAGAAAAAGAAGAAGGAAAGGAGCAATACCTTTCCCGTTGTCTGGCCATATAGACCAAACGTCTCTCGTAACCTCTCTTCACTGATGGCTTCAGGTCTGTCAATCTTGTTCCCAAGAATTAGGATAGGCACATTAGCAATAGTTTCATCTGTCATTAGTGACTGCAAAAGAATGGAGAAAGGAGGACTGATTAATTTAGAATACAGAAGGTCAAATCACTACACTCATTTGCAGGTGACAGCAGAGGTCTGTTGGGTATTTGAGCTTAGTTCTTAGAAGTTCAAACTTTCAAAAGCTTATTTAAACTTACATCAAGTTCTTCTTTTGATTCAAGCAATCTTTCATGATCTGCACAGTCCACCAAGAACACAACGCCATTAATTGCAGGCAGGTAGTTTTTCCACACTCTGCGAGCTACAGGGAAAATAAGAATTAAAAATAAAAGGAAATGATGCCCAAATACAGAGCAATGCACACTGGTAACTAAGAAGCAACAGGTGTGGGTGGGTTTGTTAATTTGATTTTCATTCTTAGCCTACGTTGCCAGTCTTTGGGATGCAATGTCATGTTTTACAAAGCTTGAAATAACAGACCAAAATCATCATTCTCTCTAATGTTATCACTGTTCTATCCTACATGAATGCTGATGTATGGAAATGGTTTTTGTTTCCCCAAGAATTATGTCAACAAAGGTAAGTTTGAAGCACAAAGCTTAAAGGTAAATACAAGGAATTCAAAATACAGAACTCCTCTTCATATTATTAGTCAAAAGTTTCTGCTCTACTGCAGCTCTTGCCAAATCATATTTGGGATTTGTGATAAATGGTGGAGACGGGCAAAAGAACAGCCAATGTCTTTTATGCTGCCACAGAAGAGTGTGGGAAGTCACTCTCTGCAGCAGGGCCGTATTTCTGATTGGACACAAACTCCAGCCCAGTTCAGTGAGCTTAAGTGAGTCAACACACACTCTTACCTTGAGCATGTCCACCCAGGTCGAAGGTAGTGAAAGTCATCCCAGCAATTGTCAGCTCTTCTGAAGCTGGAAATACACAGAATTATGTTCCAGGTGAAGATTACGCAGTGCTTTGGAAAAGTCTGGCCTTCTAGCACATAGATTTTACTTTCTTTTGGTTCTTTACAGTATTTTGTTATTCAAGAAGAAAATAAGAGTAATACATTCTCTCAGAAACAATGGCACATTCACGTATCACCAAAATGTTATTAGCCATTAAAGCATGTGTGAAATATCTACAATACAGCAGAGTATTCCTACATTATTTATCCCTACATATTACAAAAACAACAGTTGGCTCTGGCATCTGGTTTGCCAAAAAGATTTGCATTTGGCATTTTGTTTTCAATGCTGTTCAAGGTTTCTCCTCTTCACATCCTTTCCCAATTTCTCACCTCCTTACTGGACTTCCCCAATCCACATTTTCAACCTGTGTTGAACTTTTTGTCCTGCAAGGTTACCAGGATAACAATTGCACAGCAACCTCTGAGACAAACATTAATTTTCCAATTATACAGAGAAGCTGTTCCCAAAAATTGCAAGCCTCTATTTCTCACAGCTTCTATAGTATAAACTCTCCGCTTCATTGTTCTGCTTGTTATTCACCTCTTAATTTTAAATATAACACATTGAACTATCCTACACACATTTTTTTTAAGATTACTTGAACTGTCCATGGATTGCAATCCCAAAAATCCCTTTGTTTCTCCCCAGTTAGATTGGTGGTCTTATGATGTATAATCAGATCCTGCTTTTCTTGCAATCCTTCAAATGCTTTCTAGCTAAGGAACAGCACTATTAACTTACTGGGGTGTAACGTGGGGACGTGTTGTCCCAGTCTGTCATCTTTGAGCATGTGCAGTAGTGTAGTTTTTCCAGCATTGTCCAGTCCAAGAAACACTAGTTTGCCTGATTTCTTGTACAGTCCTAAAACAAAGAAGGACCTAGTGAATAATCAGTTCAACCAGCAGGAGTACTAGAGATGATTTTGCTCCCCAGAACAAAGTGTTACAGTCACGGTACAAAATACAGACCAGGCAAACTCCACCACACCTTTATCAGTGCCCTTTATCAATGTCCTCCTACTTGTACAAACTACATTCCCACTTACCACAAGCCTGCTGCACCAGGTAACATGCAGCTTACAGCATGCTTGGCAGGAGCAGCAGAGGCACACAGCTGGTGTGAATGTGTCAATCATGGAAATGCGTTTGGATTATCTTAGAAAAAGTATGGCAGAACAGGACTAAACGCTACCAGTGTAGTTTACTCTGCCCCAGCAAAAGGACAGTTCTGCTCACAGGTGGTGGAGAGGTGGGTGCGGACCCAGCACTAACAGGAGGCTCTGGACCATGGACCATCCCGAACCTGAACTCTGTTCAGCTACCTCCAATTACAGCAAAACACTTGTCTGAGGCAAAAAGAAAATTCAGACCTCAATCAGAATAATATGGAGAAATTGGATTCAACATCAATAATAATAATTTGTGTATGAATTCTTTAATATTGGTTAATATATCATCTGGACAAAAAGTAACTTTCACCCATATCCCCAGGAAAACTGTTGGCTACATCCTGAATGGCATTGTCAGGGCACTTCTGACACACTGGTTCCCATGCGACAATGCTCTCCTAACAGGAATAAGAAATTTTATTTTCCTTGATTGTCATCTTTATAAAAATACCTTCTGCCCTTCTTCTCCCCCTCCACTTGTAACCCCAGAAATGCAACAGTTGCTGTGAAGGAGAGGAAAGAGGTTTAAAACACAAACACCGTATTTTCTTAAGTTGGAGATTATCAAAGGGCAATTCTCTTACAACTTGTCAACACTGTATCCTCTGCCAGAATTAGTTTTCATTGCTTCAAACTCCTTGATATTCAAAGTAAAAGATTAAGATAAATTAAATTTAAAAACAAGAAATCAATCCTGTTCTGTACTGAAAAAACCTATCTTCTCTAATGTGCTATCCTCATGTGTGTTGGGATGTTCAGCCAGCCCCGCTGATGCCACAGCATTCCAGGGCCAGAAGTACCTCTGCCCAGCAGACCTTTACACCGCTGCTGTTTGCTCACCTCTCCCTCCGCCTTTAAGCCAATCTAAGGGATCACATTCCAGCTGGACATGTTTTGTAACTTGCAGGAATGAATATTCTCTCCTATTCCTCATCTTGTTTCATTAATGATCTTTATTACTCCAGGTCCTGTAGAGTGTCTTCACAGTTCTTTCAAATACAACAACTCTTACTTCCCAAACTCACCTTCCCACATGCCCATATATATATATTAACTATTAAACTACAGAGTGGAGGAGAAAGTGTTAATGTTTACAGAGAAAGAAGAAGTGGACAAACATTTTCCTATAGTAACTTACATCACAGGAGTAACTCCAGTTCACATTCACCTTATGAGTTAAACAAAACTCTACTAACCTATAGGAAAACAATAACATTTTTGCCACTCTCAGCCTGCACATCCAGAAGTCTTTGCTTCCCAGACAGATGTTGCTGGCTTCTCCAAAACATTTCAAATTCCCAACTGTCTTTCAGAGAAACACAAGACTAACAAGCAGCCGTACTTCAGCTATTGGCTACACTACACCAAGACCAGAGATTTTATATATACATATAAATTAAAAAATGTTTTTGTGCATTCCAAAAGTATACTTGTGCAAAGATGCTCGTCCTAAAGTGAACCCATCAGCCTATTGACAGGACAGCACAGGGAACTGTGGGGCGCCTCCCAAATGCTATGATCTGCCTTCTTCAACTGTAAGTATAACTGAGAATGCAAAGAAAAAGTGCTTCTCTTAGAAAAAGAGGGACATAAAAGGGAGCTACTTCAAGCTCCTCTGTCTTTCAGCAGAATTAGCCTTTGCTTGCACAGAAATGGAAGAGCAGGCCAGTGTGCAGTAATCACTGTGCAGCTAAGGAAGAGGAGATAAGAAAGATTAGTCAATTTAGTTAAAATTTCACTGGCTAACATTTTGATAGCAGGCCAAGGGTCTGACATTCAGTGCAAAACTTTAAACTTCCAACTGATTAAAGGTAGGTGGCACAGCTTGCTATGACTTCTTAGCCTCAAATGCTTTTTGACCACTTCAATAAAATCCTTTGAACTTGAAAATTGTGCTTTTTACCTATGTGATCTGCAAATTCTGATCCTTTTTTTAGTATCCTAACATTAATTTTCCTCCTGGTTGTGGGTTTTTTTTCACCTTGAACTGATATGGATTGCAGACTTTTTTGTCCGGGGAATAACTTTCTGAGGCTCTTGAGCAGACGCCAGTGAAGTTTCACACTAATTTCTGTGACACAGAACAGAAAGTCACAGAACAGAAAGTCACAGAACAGAAAGTCACAGAACAATGCACTGCTGAACACGAGAAAGGGCTTCAATATCTGGCACTAATTTTTTGTAGACAGCCCCTCCTATTTGGATTCTGAAATTATATCCTCATGTGCAAAAGAACTGAATTAAAATAACTGAGTTCAGTTCTTTACAGCAGAGAAAAATCAGGAGAAGATCCATAAAAGCCAATTGAATGGCACCAGCTTAAATGCAGTATGATTAGTAAAGTCCAACCAATTATGATCATGAAAGAAAATGTAATTTTTTTTCAAGAAGTTAAGGATTAATGTGAGATGGAGTGGAAGTGAAACTTTTGTTTGAATGTAACTGAATATACACCAAACCAAATATTATTATTTACCCAGCAGCCTTATTTGAAGATAAGAGAGATGAACAGATATTTTACACAAGAATAGCAGAAAGGAAAAGCCTCAAACAATAACGACTTACCTAAAAACTGCAATACGCTACTGAAACCACTGTAAATCCAATCAAATAGGAACATATCTGAATCTTATAGTCTGAAATAAAGAGAAAACATAATGCATTTAAGTTCTGTCAGAACAGTACATTAAGCATTGTAAAGTATTTATAGGTAACAAAAGTAATTCAAAATCCTGGGTTAAAAATAAAAAACCAATTTAGTTTCAGTAAACTGTATCATAGACCAATTAAGTGACAACAGCAAAGATTTTCCCCTCCCTTGGGAAAACACTACATGGACTGAAGTCTTTGCAAGAAATAAAAATAATTTTATTCAAAGTACAATTTGTTGAAAGTGTGTGATGATCCACTGAAGATTTTAAACAGGATCTTCACTTTTCAACTGGGAAAAAGTGGCACTTCAAAGAGGGCACTAGAGGGATATCAGTGCAGAGTCAGTGTTCCAGCCACCCCTGGGAGCTGCTGGGGTTCAAAGCAGAGGCAGTAAGAGGTGAAAAAGTTTTGCAGAGTTGAATCTACAGAAGTTTGATACCAAATAAATCCCTGTTGTCCACACAGAACCTGTCTGTTTGGCTTGTTATGGAAAACAACTACCTAGCACAAAGCACTGGAATTACCCTTCAAAGACAGGGACCTCCTGTATTGTCCTGCACAGGCTGCCACAATTCAAACCTTAAATGCAAAATTTTTGTTTAAAAAAAACCCACCAGACCCCCATATTTCCCACTGAGTTCCTTCAGCTTAGATTCAAGAACAGCAGGCTGAGCTGAGAGCCAGTACTAGGCTCATTGTGTAGCCATGAGCAATTAATTTCCTAGCTTTCATCTTAATTTCCTCATTATCTAAAGTGAGGATAGTCATAGAATCATTGAGGTTAAAAAAGACCTTTAAGATCATTGAGTCCAACTGTTAGCCCAGCACCACCAAGTTCAACACTTAAACCAAGTCCCCAAGGGCCACAACCACAGGACTTTTGAGCGCTTCCAGGGATGGTGATTCCATCACCGCCCTGGGCAGCCTGTGCCAGGGCTTGGCCACCCTTTCAGTGAAGAAATTTTTCCTAATAGCTAATCTGAATCTTCCCTGCCACAACTTGAAGCTGTTTCCTCTTGTCTTGTCACCTGAGAGAAAACACCAACCCCGACCTGGCTACAACCTGTGAGGGAGCTGTAGAGAGGGATGAGGTTTCCCCATGAGCCTCCTTTGTCAAGGCTGAGCCTCCCCAGCTCCCTCAGCTGCTCCTCATCAAACTTGTGCTCTAAATCACAATGAAAGCTCCAGTTTGACATAGTGAACTGTGAGTATTTCAGTTCTCTTGAAAGACTAAAGGGCAACATCCTTAGAAGCCTTTAGCCAGCTAATTCCTACTGGAATGCATAACCTCTGCAGACACTGGAGTCTGACTGCCCTGGAAAAACTGGACTGCACTGCTAAGCACAGCTGGCAGAGGCATCCACACTGCTACAGGTTCTCACCACATTTGTTTAGAAGCTGCAGGGCTGCCTTGGGGCATCACAAGAGCACTTCAGGGCAGCTCTGAGCCTGGAGCACAGCACACAGGAGTCAAAACACAGGTCTGAACCAGCCTAAAATCCAGGCATCTGTCATAGCAACTGCACTCATGACAAAGAGTTTCTTTGCTATGCAACAACAGGTACATCATACAGACGTAACGTGGAAAGAGGAGGAGCGAATATTTAAATGACATTTGCTTGTACTGGAACAAAATCTGTTCAGATGACGAAGCACCAGGTGTCTTGGTTTCGCCACAACTAACCCTGAAACCTTTAACCACATCTACATTACTCTGAACAACACAGCAGCTGCAACAGGCACAAATTTTAAGAATACAAATCAAATATGCTTGTCAATGCATAAACACCCAGTTACACAATGTCATGACTGAAACTGTCCTTTGCACGGCTAAAAAGCAAAGGTCAAGAATAAGCAAACATGGCAGAACACACACGTCAGCAGATTTATTTATTGCTTGAGCAAAATACCAATCGAGAAAAGCCTCTGTGGGGCTTAGGAAAATGATCGACTCAAATAACCTGCAAATCAGGGCAAACAGCATGATGTAAGAGAAGTGCTCAGATTACTGAGGTGAGAATAACTTCAGTGTTCAGCTGTATTAACCTGTTCCATCTATTACACTTAGATTTACAAAAAACATCAACCAAAACAATCTTCATGCATCACAGAAAAAACTTCAAGGGGTGAGAATCAAATGATTAACTTGAGAACAGGATTACTCTACAAACATAGCTGAAGTGGCATTAATACTGCTTCAATTTCCATCACCATAAGAAAAGTGGTGTTGGAAACAGAGCTATCCAAATCCTCCCAGAATAACCTTCATATCAGCTGGCAGCAGTTAAAAGAAAACACATCCAAAATGGGAAAAAAATGGACAGCTAATTGTAAAGGCACACAGGTAATATTTGAACAGAGATATTACATCTACCCTTATCACACAGGAAAAGTAACTACATAATTCAGAGCTGTGTCAATTCAAAGCATTACAAAGTCAGAATGGTTCTGCTCTGGTTTCCAGAGTTGTTATGCTGAGAGCAAATTTAGGGAAGAGCTAAGGCTGTTGAATATACACGGACTCAAACGCTCAGGCTCATGTTAAAAGCACTATAAAAGCAGAACAATGAAGACTCAGCAATCACTGTTCACAAGCCACGATGAAGATACTATTTTAATGTTATTTCAAGGGTTGATTTGAAAATAATCCACTAGAAGCAGACGAAAGCTTTGAATGAAAAATTGTGCTGGACCAAGACAGTCCTTTGATACCAACTACTTTTACAGACATCGCCAACTCACTGCGTCTCCACTACAAAGTTACTGAAGTTAACTTTCTAGTATCACTTCAGTGACACATGTCTACCACTGAAGAATGTCCCCATCAACCCTGGTCAATGTTATTTCATCAGAAAAGCATCACCCAGTAACTCCCGTGGAGCCAGGTCCACCACTCCATAGACAAAGGACATGGGTTCACTTCCTGGAGACTGTGGGGAATTCCTGCACAGTGGCTCTGGTAACACCGAGCCAGCCTCCTTAAAGGAAAGCTGCTGACAGCATGGACTAGCAAGCAAACTCACTCACATGTCTTTTATCTTCTGAAAACTAGGAAATTTTTTCCTCCTACACTCCACTTGCTTTTTTCTAGCTAAAAATTCATCATTTCACTTCCAAACCTTAGGACAGCACTCACTTCCAAAGCTTCACAAAGTTCAGGTAGGAGACAATATCAGGCTTTTAAAGAGAGTTTTAAATGCCTTTACAGAACAATTAGGAAATAGCAACCAGTGACACCCAAGCTGAACAGCTCTTGCATGAACTGGGAACACACTGTGCTACACCTGTGTGGGGACTGTCAGTAAGAGCCAGGGAAGAAATCTCAGTCCAGCCTGACTGCACCAAACCTGCACCTCAGCCACAGTTCAGTCTGCAACCACAACCTGTCAGCAACAGCTTAAAGCCCACTGCTAAGGGTGTATTTTTAGTTTTTCACTTAGAATATAAACATGATCACCACAACATTATAAACTATTACTGCAGGCAACAAAAGTCAAAATCCCTAGGAAACTCAGTGGACAAACTAAGATTCTACAACACAGTTTATTCTTCGATTTGAAACTGCACTTAGAGTTGTATTTTAAAAGCTAAGGAAAGGCACAGAATTCAAAAATGAGGTAATGGCATAGACTTTCTTTAGTATTTTAAAATATTTTTGACAGCAACTCATCTTCGAGACAGCAGAGTTTACCGGTGAAGACAGCACCACAACACACGAGTTCCTAAGGGCACCTGATGCAGAGGTTTAGCCAGCCCTGGCTCACAAAGCCCAGCTGTCAGAGCACATCCTCACTGCAGGGCTGCTGCAGCCATTCACTGACTTATGAACAAAACCCTTAAAAGCAGTAACTTCTGAAGAAATAACAATACTTCAAGCAAGTATTGCCAGGTCGATACAACGTGGCAGATGGCTGCCCAGAGAGGCTGCAGGGCATCTGTGGCTTATGGGGTTACTTAACGCACCTCACCATCTCAGACCCACTGAAGCAGCGTTGCTCGGGACCTGCGAGCACCGTGACAGCCTCACGGACCGGACGGGGCTCCCACCGGCCCGAGCAGCCCCCAGGGCTGAGCCGGGGGGAGAAAAAGAGGGAGGTGATAGAGGGGATAGGAGGGAAGGGAGGGGAGCGCCCGCCCCCAAACCCCTCGCGGCCCGCTGCCCGTGGCCCCGCGCAGGCCGCGGCTTCTCGGGGAGCG
>NW_008237902.1:1962253-1986657 GCF_000691975.1 Corvus brachyrhynchos | reverse complement strand
AGGCCGCTCTGCGCCCCTTCGCCCTGGGGCAGCGGGGGCAGGGGACCGGTGCCCGCGAGCAGAGCGCGGGTAGTGGGTTCCGGGGACGGTCCGTTCGCTGCCCGGGTCGTTGGGTTACACCCGGCTGAGCTCGGTGGTGCCCTCCTGCAGCCCGGACACCCGCGGCCCGGGGCGAAACACAGCTGAATTAGGGAGGAAAGCAGGAAAGGAGCGGCAGCGATGCCGAGCTCCTTGTGTGACCCCGGGAGCAGGGGTGAGGTGCTATCGGACCGGGCCCTGCCCGAAGTGTCACTGAGGAAAACACAGAGCGGCTCATTAGGCAAAATAAATCTTCGTTGTGATTTATTTTCATGGCAGAAGCATCCCCGAGTAGATTTTTCTGTCGGTATGAACGACGGCGCCTTTCAGAGAGCCCGTGTCTGTGCTGCTGGGGTAGCACGCACGGCTCGAGCTGCCCCGGACCGCCCCTTGGCCCGGGTGGGCCCCTGTCGGTGACACGGGTGACACAGCCGAGGTTTCACCCTTTGGAACGGAGCTGTACGTGTGGCACTGTGGTTATCGCTGAGCTCAGCCTGCGGTGCAGCGGGGCTTTCTTATCTTGTCATTCTCGTAAAGCCGACATTATCTGGTTCTTTGTGCTGCAAACTGGGAAAGTCTTGATTACTTTCTTCCCCTCAAAATGCATCTCTTTAAGACGAGATATTGAAGGTGAAACTGAACTTACTAGCCAGCGTTTTAAGACAGGAATAAGAAATTCAAGGCCAGCCTTGTCTCTGTGTCTGTTTTTGTTGCATGAGTGCAGATCTGTGCTGATGGAAGTGTCTCCTGATTTCACATACACAGACTGCATCCTCTGCACTTGCTTCCTTAATTATACACTTATGTGTTTCAGTAGCTGTGCTGCATCATAAGCAATTCAGTTATAATGAGATCTTTTGATTTTTCTTCCCCCTCCTCCTGCACAGTATGTTTATTGCTTTTCTTCAAAGTCATCAGCAAAACGACAATTTGCAATTAACTGTGTAGTTGCTTCTATGGTCAAGACAGTGGGAAGAGTATGAATGTCGTGTGGAGAGAGGCTCTGTTCTGGAGAGCTTATGATCTGAGCAGACATTGTACAAAGAGAGTGTTTGCTAATGGAGTAACTGAGTGGGTTGATTTACAGACTGGCATTACTTTATTTATTTATTTACTTTGCTGATTTCCCTAGTGTCAGATTAAGCACATAATGGAAGTTATGGAGAGGCAGTTGAGAAAGAGGAATTTCAGGCTACTCAGCCGTCAGGTGTATGAAAAATAAAGAACTGAATTGTAGAGTTATGCAAATACTAGGTAATAAAATTAAACAATTGTTATAGTATGTTAGAAATAAGGTTTGGCTTGCTGGCCTTTGAAATAAATCAAATTGTTCAAGCATAGACTGCTCATAGCATTGCTTAAAATATATGTTGTGAAGGTGCTGTGATCCTTGACCTTTATACTAATCCCAAAGCTTTATAGAATAGTTTTAGGGATACTTAGTGCTGTAGTGGTGCTTACAGTGGTCTGTGAGGAAAGAAAACTGTCAGCAGGATGATAAATTGTTCTATAGCTGTCAGCCCTTCCTCGCAACTTGTTGCTTGCTGAAGTGTGAGCAGGTAACTCCCCGAGCTTGCGTGTCCACCAAGGCAGTGAATTGTCACAGCAGCACCGTGTGCTGCCCGGGAAATTGTTTATCACAGAGCATTGTGTTGCTTAGCAACAACCTTCCTCTCCTTCATTTCTGTTTGTATTTTAATAGGACCAGTATTCTGTACTCATTTAATTGCAGGTGTCTAATTTGCTTTCCAGTTGATAGATCTGAAGTGCAAACATGAAAGAGAAACAATTCTTTTAGAACTGTTTTGCTCTTCTCATGTGATACCTTAACACAGTACTTTGAGGTCATGAGATGCTTTAGGAGCTGTTGGGTTTGGAGTCCAGTGGGTCAGAGTCAGCCTAAGTGGACACTGGTGGTGACTGGTCCCATGGCATCTGTTGGGATGTAACTTTTCAGAGTGTTTATCTTTGCATCTCCCTGGAGCTTGGAGAGCCTGTGGCTGGCCAAAGTGATGTGCTGAGTAACTGGCTTGGAGTAGGGGACAGTAAAATTCTGTGTGGTGGAAAATATTACTTGGATCCTGGCCTTCCATGTTAGTACTTTGGCCATTTTATAAAACCATCAAGCAACCTTCATATATATTCTGGTGCTATTCCTGATCTCTGAGAAATATTAAATGGCCTTGTGTTGCTGTAGAGGAGACTTTTGTTGTTAAATAGGTGGCCTTTCTTCTATTACTAATTAATTTCTGTGGTCTTCAAGTGTTGGCTGTTTTGCTGCTGTGTAGGTGAAGTAGCTCTTCAGTCCACACAGAATTCCTTGTTTATTTTTGGCTCCACAGAAAACCAGCAGCATTTGGGGAAAGCTAAATAGCGTAGATACTCTTTGATGGGTCTCAGTAAAGAGGTCAGGTCATGATGGGTATCTGGCAGCAACCAAACAGCAAGTCCTGAAAAGTTTTTTGTGCACTGTGAAACTCTCTGTAAAGGGGTTTTGCCCCTTAGTGCTATTTCTGTAGCTTTTTTGGCAGCTTTATGCACACTTGTCTTGGAAACATTAACTACTACATGAGGGTATCAAGACTCTTCATTGTGCTTCTGGCTTTAAAAATAAAAATTGAAATTGGAACATTGTTCTGTGGTGAATTTGATTTTTATTTTTGCATAAGGTGCCATAGAAAATATCATGTACGTCAGTTTTTGATATCACCTCACTTCCACTGATTTATCCTCAAGCAGGGAAAATAGTGCATAAGAGAGCAATCCAAGTACTCTGATTTCTGCCTGGGATAGTCAGTCATGCCCTAAGATGAAAAATCAAGTTATGAAATTAATTTGTATTTGTTCTGTATTTTTCCTACGGTTTATAGTGATGATGTTATATCAGTGTTTGTGCAGATGCAGTCAGAAGATTTGATAAGAATTCATAATTTTTAAAGTTAGCAAGTTCAATTGCCAATGGGGTTTGTAAATCCATTGTTGGAAACCCATCTGATACACTGCAGGGTAGTTTTTGAAGATTACTCATAACTGTAAGCATTTTCATCTTTCTGAGCTTTTTATTTAAACACCCTTGATTTTAGAGAATTTTTAATTGCAAATATTTATGAGCAGCATTGTAAGGACCGCAGAGTATAACTGGATTTCCTAACTGAATGATAAATTGCCTGTTGAAATTAATGGTTGGAGAATAATATGGTGTGTACCTTTTATGCACAAATAAGAAGCAGCGAGGATGAGATCACTGGCACTGTAGTAGTTATATGGACCTGTGCAATATTCAGTGAATTAACAGCTGTGTGTGACCCAGAGCCTAAGTTTTTCTAGGGAATGAGGAGCTGAATGATCAGTGCAGTGTTTGTCCCAATTAAGAATTTCAATGTATTCTGCATTTAGCTTAATTTATTGTCAGAAATGTGTGAGTTGCTTTAATTTGAAAATGTGAACTTGCTCACCTTTCAGAATTTAACCATTATGTTTCTATAGGAAATGAGCCTTCTTTGTTTTAATGTGTAACTGTGTGTGTGTAATGTCTCCAGTATCTAAGCTGTGTTTTTAGGGGATGAGGAGAGCCACAATGTGACTGGCTGAACTGAATGATACAACACTGGAAAGTGTTTTGGTAGTGTGAAGGAGTCATGGCTGGCTGTGGCCTGCAGTATTTAGTGTGTTCTGCTCAGAAGGGTTTCACTTGAAAATTGATAGTCTCTTTTCAGGAGGTCCATTTTGTGACAATGGTATGAACAACCTGTGGTAGTATCTTTCTTGATGGAGCTCTTACTGCACTGGAAATCCCATGGGATTCTGTCAACCTGTTCCTCTGTAAAGCAGGAATCTGATCGTGCTCTTGCCAATGTTGTTTACTGTTTGGAGAGTTATTAGCCTTTTTTTCAACTTTTTTTCTTCAAATGAGTAAAACTTAGTTCACTTATACCAACCAACAAATGCACAAAGAGCATCATTAATCTGTCAAGTTTTATTTTCCTGACTGGTGAATTATTTTATGATAACCTTATCCTTCATTCTGTGTTGGTGACCAGTTAGCCACTCACATGAGCAGTGTGTGTATGAATAATTCTCTTACTAAATTAACTGCAGAAACTTTCATAGATTAACTCTGTCACTTGAGAAGTAGTGCAGTGACCTATGCTGGCACTTGGCTGGCAGTGAGTTGTGGTAAGCTGTGGTGTCAGCCGTCATGTGAAATGGAGTTCTTACGCAATGGATCTTCCGCTTTCGGTCTGCTCATGTGTGCTACTGCCAGCGGTGTGGAACAGTGCTCCTCTGTGGGCAGCTTGCTTTTGGGGGTTTCTGAAGACTGGAATGGGATCCTGTGTGAGTTTCAATCCAGGAGCATGGATGGTACTGGAATGCTTAGTGATTGCAAGGTCACTGTAAAACAAAACAAAGATCTAAGTGTTGATAGCAAAATACTGCCAAATTCATGTCCCTTGCTGTAGTACTTCTGTTACACCTAGTGGTTTGAATTAAAAATGGCTTGGACTCTAATAAAATCCTAAGGAAAGACATTCACAGGAACATCTTTTATTTTCAGAAGTGATACACAGCACTGGCTTCCTAAAGAGTGTGGGTTTTTTTTCTTTCCAGGCCCCATTCAAAATCAGCTGATGCATTCCCCAGATGGCCAGGGATACAGCCCTGCGGTTCCAGGATCATACTCCCATCAGATGCCAGCAAAGGTTACTCCACATCAGTCTTCTGGACAGTATAGCTATAGTGGCTCTCAGAATGTTTCTCAATTAAACAATTACCAAGGACCTGGCCAGACTCTCAATAGACCACCAGTGGCAGCTTTCTCCGGGTCACCAGTACAACAACCAGGTCCTGTTCCACAAGTGCTGCCGCCTGCATTACAGAACTCAGCAGCTGTATCATCTGCTGGAAGCTTTCCTCCTGGAGCCAGTCCACCAGTGCTTTCAAACTGGCAGTACAGCCCGACTCCTGTGAGTCAGCCACTTGGGGCTCAAACAAGCCATTTGGCTCATGTGCCTGGGACAGGGTCAGCTCAGCCACCGTCATCGTTATCAGGAAGTACAAATCCTCCAGGGAGTTATCAATATGCTGCTTCTCCGGGGGGTCCTTCACTGCAGAACAGCTACATGAAGCCAGGTAACCAGAACTTTTTTATATCTTACCAATATCCATTTTTCAATGACTTTTTTTAAAATAATGAATACAGAATTGATTCTGCAGTGACATTTTGCTTGTGGAAGATTGTCAAAGCAGATACACCCATCAGAAATACATGGATGCTTTCTCTGGGTTAGAAATGGAAGTTCTGTGCACAGGTTGGGTTTTTCAGCTGGCTGGAGCAGATAACTCCTGAATAGTGTCTCATTGTTTTGGGATGCTGTCTGTGGGTGATGCTGTTTCTGTGACCTTCACCATTTCCTGGGGTGGCTGTTGGAGCACTAGCATGTTTCAGTTCAGGACTTC
The DNA here is from genome assembly GCF_000691975.1 of Corvus brachyrhynchos. Lineage (NCBI taxonomy): Eukaryota > Metazoa > Chordata > Aves > Passeriformes > Corvidae > Corvus > Corvus brachyrhynchos. The sequence goes on along the minus strand of NW_008237902.1, from coordinate 1,981,122 downwards.
ACCCTTGAAAACTAGTTCTGTTTAGTGAGCATGGTCATATTGTTGGGTTTTCTGTAAGCACTTGATTCAGGTAGTTTTCTGAACAGCCTTAGTCAGGTTGATGCAAATAACTGGAGCACAGCCTGAAAAGAAAACTGAAAAGCATTCTGTGCTGTTGAAATAGAGGTCAGTTCAATGGAAAGCTTCCTTCCCCCAAACTTGTAATTTTCACATTTAATGATAATTGTCAGTCTTCAGAAAGTACTCTAAAAGTAGGAGACTTTGTTCCTGCTGCTTGACTGCTGGTATATGCAGAGGTAAAAGCTTTTCTAACACTAAATAGCTCTATTGTGCAACTTGTGATTATTATGGAAACACAGTTAATACTCAAGTTTCTCTTTGCCAAACTGCTGTCTGTTGTTACACAGCTTTTTTCTGACTGAGCATGCAAACAGGACTTAGGTAGAGAAATATTTTCCATGTAAAAGCAAATAATATTTCTTGTGAAGTGCTTTTAGCCTCATTAGAGATTTTTAGATGCTAGGTTTTTTTGTTATATGCCTGCCTAATTTTGTTACGATGTTCAAAATGTCTTAAGCTCACAGAATTTATGAAACTATTTCTGGCACTTAATTGGAATAAACAGTTAGTACTTTGAAATTAGTGAGGAAAATGCAGAGAAATTTTGGAAGGTGGCATATGAAATGAGAGCAAGTGTTTGGAATAAGTAATTTTTATATCCATTCAATCCTCCTGAGCAATTTCCCTGATATTTTTTTGTATAACAATGATCACTTTTAAAAATAAGTTAGCTTATTTGGTGATCACTCCAGACTTAGTTATAAAGTTGGGATGTTTTCAGTACATCTTGACATTCTTGCCAGCAATAGCAACAAAAAGCTGAAAGAAATCAGTAGCTACAGGAATCCAGAATGAGAAAAGCATGAAAGAAACAACCTGCAGTTGAGACCCTCTACCCACATATTAGATTTATGTATCTTATGCTGTTCATCCTCTGAATAACAGGAATATTTAGAATTCAATCTGTGTGTTTTTGTAACAAAATTTCTGTGACTTTTTTCAGCTGGGTTAAACTTCTCCTAAAAGTTAATCTCTTTATAGGAACTGCACCTCCACCAGTGACTCAGCCTTTAACTCCGCTCCACCCTCCAAGGCCACCTTTAGGACCTCCACCAGTTGGTGTTCCACCTAGGCCATCAGCAGCGATAGCAGGACCACCTAGTGCACAGTCTCTGCTAAAATCAGCTGCAAACCAAGAAGGTAAGAAACAATTTGCTCTTTATGTTGAATTCAAACATGGCAACTTGCTGTAATATACAATCTTCAAAGTTGAACACATTGTTCTATTAGAGACTCAAATTGTAAAATTGATACTAATACAATACTAATAATCTGAAAAGAGCAGGTAAGGACCTGGAAAGAGGAAAAATTCTTCTTGCAGACAGACATTGATAAAATTTAAGAAATTAACACTTAAAAATAAATTTCCAAGTGCTGTTTTACATGGCCATGTCCCTTGTAGTTGGCATTGCGTTTTCCTTTTTTGTGGTATAAAGCGATAGTGAAATTCTCATTTCTCTGCATCTCTGACTGCTGTGAGGACAGAAATCAATGTATGACTCCCTGTATTGTTGCAAGAGCTAAAATGTGGACCTTGCATTTCTTTGCTGTTTATGTAGCTGTACCTTATTCTTCTCTGTGTAAAATCACTGAAGCAGTACATCTTGCATTTGTTGGTTTTCTGAAGGAAGTTACTAGAGGCTGTGAAGTGTCAGCTGTTGTAGAGAGATACCTGACTTTGTGTCTCCTGTGGGCCCTGCACAAGTATGTCATTGTTTAAGAGCTCCTCAGGGCTCTGTATCAGACAGACTCCAGTTGTTTGGCATTTAGTGCCCATGCTAGATGGGGCCACGTGCGAGTCGGCAGCTTTATTTTTACATACACAGTTCTGTCAAAGCTGTTGGTTCCTTGCATGTTCACATGGACAGTTTATTGTGTGTGGTAGCTCAATACACTAGTAATAGTATATTGAGATTTAGCTTAGTTTGGAATGTATGAAATGCATTAGAAACAGCTTTTGCTTAGAAAATATTTTCTTCTTAATGAAGAGAAACATTTTCAGAGTCCTGGAGAGATAAATATGTTTAGTCTATGAAGCAGGTTGGCTGCTGCTAGCAAGATTCAGTGTGCAATGTAAGTTCCTTTTACTGGGTCATCTTTGAAGATTTTAATAAAAAATTGTAATAAAAATAGAGTACCTACTTCTCCTTCGCAATATATAGTTGTGTTAGTATATTTAGACATAGTTGACTTACCAAGAACTGTTCTTTGGGAGCACTCTCTGAGTTTCAAGGTTTTTCCTGTCTTAGATTGAATTTCTATCTTGACTGGTATGTAACTGTGTCAGAGCTGTTGCTGTTTGGTGAGCAGTAGTGGACTAAGTGTATAAGCGTAGGAATTTGGTGTTTTTGTGAATTATCAGTAGAAAAGGTTCTTCAGGGTACTTGGAAAACTGCAGCTAGCCTAAAGAGACTTCCTCTGCTGAGGAGGGAGTGTCCCCATACCCTTTACTGCACGTCGGCTTGGAAGCTGTGGCAAATCCCTAATCTAAAGGAATCGTAAAAGATTATTCAACCAGAAGTGTAGGGACTTTTGTTTTCCTTAAAAAAAAAGATTGTGATGTTTTATGAATGTCCGTTGTTGAGGTAACCTCTGCAGGGGATGTGTGTGTGAGAAAGAGGCCAAAGTGTATATTTAATTTAGTTTCATCCTGGGTCAAAACCAAAGTAGATTCAAACTATGCTTGTCTTAATATTCATCCAGCAAGTAGGATTTTTTTTTGCAATTACCTCATTGAAACTTATTCATAACTTGTGCAAATTTTTCCTGTGGTTGTTTTTCTTAAAAGGTGATGCCAGATCTGCTGCCACTGATGGGTCTGTAGTGCAAAACAGCTACGATGCAATTGAAGGTGGTGGCCTCATGGGTAAGGCTTTGGGAGTAAAAATGGTTGTTATTATTATGGAACTTCTAAGAGTCTGGGAAAGATGGAAGTTTAATCATTTGTGTAGAAACATATGTACTTGGTTCAATGCCTGTCTTGAAGCTAAATACAAAATTTGAAGCACTGACAATTAGCATGTCTTTGCCTGTAGTATGTAAAGCAGGTGAGAAAACCTTTGCAAAGTTGACAGGAGCTGTATTTTTTACTCTTAGAAACTAAACAGGCAGCTCTCCTGTTGCACTAATGCCTCAAGTAAGACACAGTTCTTCAGCAATTAAGTATGTCTACTCTGCTTCCAGCAACTCCACATCATTCTCCTGCAGCCCCGAATCTTAAAATGAATAGAAGTGTTGGGTATTCCTACCCTGCCTTACCTCCAGGCTACCAACATACTTCTCCACCTGGAGCACCAGGAATGAATGCATCTACTTTGCAATACCCAGATGGATCAAAACATTTCCACCAGGTAAAGATTGTCTGGTTTTTATCTCAGTACTACCTCTGGTGGGGGGGTGTGGGTAAAGAAAAGTGATGGTTGGTGTGTGTTGTGCATCCCTGGGGTGCTTCTTCTTTTGTTCCCTGTTTGGGCACCATTTGTTCAAGAGGACAGACATAGCCCAGAATGAATGCTTTTGCCTGTGACTTGGTACCAGTTTGGAAAAGCCATGTGCCAGCTCTTTGTGAATTGTTTCACCCTCGTATCTGTTCAGGATGTTTCTTTTGAAACTTTCAGCTGCTTTTGGCATGTTTCTCTTCCCTGGCATTGTTATTATTAGCTAAAGTATTTGGGTTTTTTTCCCCTGAACTTTCAAAGTGAACTGACCAACACTTTCATCAGCTGAGCCTCTGTATTTCAAGAGCTTTATAGCCATGTTATGCTACTTTTTTCCCTCTGTTATGTTACATGCATAAGTCAAGTTCATGTGACAATATATGCGTGCAAAGGCAGTTAGTACATGAGCAAAACAAACTGAAATGGACTTTTAAATGGACTGTGGGTTTCATCCAAATAATTGGTGCTAATTTTTGAAATATTATTTGACTCTAGCCTGCCCTGGGCCCTAATCACTTAACTGCATCAATGGGTGGCCTGAGTCTACAGCAGGAAGGGTTAAGACCTGTGAATCTTCTTCAAGAAAGAAATATTCTTCCCACAACCCTCTTGAAGGCTCCTGTCCCCAACTTGCATGAAGACATCCAGAAGCTCAACTGCAACCCTGAGTAAGATTATGCATTTGCTATAACTCATCAAAATAGATAGAAGTATAAATTCCTACTTATAAACATAATTTCACAAAATATTTTCTTAATTTTATGAGAAGAAAATATTGAAAATGGGATTCACTGTGTTAAGATGAAGGCAGTAAGTGGGTTTAACTTTGAAGAGGGAAAAATCATCTGTGTAGAAAGTATGAGGAAAAGTTTGCTTGCAGAGCAGCTATAGATAGGTACAGTACAAAAATTTTATGCCTGGCAGTGGGTACGGATGAGAAGATATAAAATGAGAGTTAATTCAGCCAGGGGAGGTACACCAAAAAGATTGTGCATGAAGAAACATGGGTGACCTCTGTATTGAAAGTAACCATTTAAAACAATGGAGCAAATGAAACTTCAAAGAAGAGGCTGGCAGTTGGTTAATCAACTATCCTCTCTGAGGAGACCAACCAAAGTGTGTATAGCCAGGGACTCCTGCTTTGCAAATATTTTTATGGTAGATAAAGGAAATAACAGTGCCTTTGTGACATTGTTCATGCAAACAAGCTGGACAGGATTTGCAAAACTGCCACATACATGTGCACTTTGTGGAAGCTGCTGAGTGCTCAAGACTCAGGAAATGATTGTGGGGTTGTTTATAGTTACTAAGTTTTTAAAACCGCTTTTTAAACTTTGCCAGTTCTGATTTATTCCAAAATAGCATTTAGTATATAAAGATTTGGTGCAACTTTGAGTATTGTTAGGCTTAACTTTGACTTGAGTGACTAAAATGACACTCAGTTCTGTGTAAAGAGTATTTGTATAAAATAAGAACTCAAAGTATGTACTGTGGGTCAAGCTCAGACAGAAACAAAATTATTTGACAGAGATGGAGAAGATCTTTTATCTGGAAATGGAAATTCACCATCAACAGCTCTAGAAAAATATACTGTACTACTGAAATCATAATTTATTTGAAAGCCTCTGAAAATAACCCTTTGTCCTCCATGTAGGTTGTTCCGCTGTACCCTGACTAACATTCCTCAAACTCAGGCCTTATTGAATAAAGCCAAACTTCCTTTGGGGCTCCTGCTTCATCCTTTCAAAGACTTATCGGTATGAGAAATATTCAAAACTTTACATGCTGAAATATCAACTATGCCTTTACTAGAGTCCAGACAATGGACAATGAATTATAAAACAAGGGCAGGTATCTTGGCCCAGAAGAACTACCATAGTAACTGACGTTTCCTTCTTCCATACAGATCACTGTAATTTTTCTGAATTATTTGTCCCTACCATTTTTAAACCTTCAGGTCTCACTTCTTAATAAAAAAGAAACCCTCCCAAACCTCAAAAAACAAAAAGCTTGAAGGCAGCACAGAATTTGGACTATGATAGAAGGCAACACATCAGAATTCCAGGTTGTCATGTATCAGTTGTAGTTACTCATTTCAGATCTAGTACTAAACTCAAGACTTGACAAAACTGAAGGGATTTGGATGTCATGAGATAGCCAGGAGACTTTGAATTTAGCAGTGTCTCTCTTAAACACTGGGGTTTTTTCCCAGTTTAATTAATTTTTCAAAGATGTGGGCTTTTTTTCCCCTGCTTTTTGATCTGTATTGGGTGCAGGACTTAGGCTTAAACCATCAGTGTAAAATTCAAGAGTTTAGAGGCTTGAAAAGGGAATGTATGCAGTCAAATATGTTAGAGCTCAGTTCCTACCTGTTGTATTAAGGAATTGTAGGGATGTTGTGAGGATACAGAAGTACTTCTTTCAACAAGGATGCTTTGACTCACTAGCCAGGACACTGTAGGTGGTGGTGTTACCACAAGTGAACAGCTGCAGGGTGAGGGTGCTTTAAAACAGGAAGCTTTTCTTTTCCAGCAATTGCCAGTGGTCACTTCCAGTATTATTGTGAGATGCCGTTCCTGCCGGACGTACATTAACCCTTTTGTCAGCTTCCTAGACCAAAGGAGATGGAAATGCAATTTGTGCTATAGAGTGAATGATGGTAAGTTTTAAATGGGCTTTGAAGTGTTGCAATTAACCTTTTCCACCTTGGCCTTTGAGACTGGAGTGTTGTTGGCCACATCAGTAGGGGGATTGTTGTCAGTCACTCTGGGAGTCATGAGAAATGTTTCCCAGCGATAGTGGCGTCCCTAACAAAACACAATAAGCCCAAGTGGTCCCTCAGGGTACCCTTGAAGGTGACAAGTGTAAGTGAATTATACTGCCTAGTGTAGTTCTCCACGTGTTGCCCAACAGCCACAAAAGAGTTGATATATTTGTTTTAAAATGCAGCACAACTAATACTACTGTGAAATACTAATATATAAACATATCTGCATAGTTCCTGAAGAATTCCTGTATAATCCTGTGACAAGAGTTTATGGAGAACCTCATAAAAGACCTGAAGTCCAGAATGCTACTATTGAGTTTATGGCTCCATCTGAATACATGGTAAGGCTTTATTTACTTGTACTTATTCTTTCCTTTTGTTTTATTTTCAGAGGGAAGTCAGAGAAAGCTTTGTTTCAGAGCATGCTTTCCAGTTCAGTAGAACAGCTGTTGCCTTAAGGAGTGTATCCAAGAACTCATGGGGAGAACTTCAGAGAGTTCACTTCTAAACATTTATGTCAAAGTTGTTCTGTATTTAGAATATATAGGTCTCTTCTGAAGAAAACTAGAATTCTGATATTAACAAATAAGAGGCAAATGCATTCAGAAATTTTAGCTATCATCTGTGTGCTGTTTTAACAGTTTATACTTGCATTGGAAGGAATAAACCCAATCTAACAAATGCTATTTGAAAATTAAAGGTAATCTTTTCTTTGCTCAGCTGCGTCCACCTCAGCCGCCCGTGTACCTCTTTGTGTTTGATGTCTCTCACAATGCAATAGAGACAGGATACTTGAATACAGTCTGCCAGACCTTGTTAGACAATCTTGACTCGTAAGTACTTTTTTCTTAAAATCTCCAATTTTCATTCCTCTTAAGAAACTTGTGATAGACACCAACATGCCAGTCCTTTCTGTCTGGAAGACAAATTTCCTGGTGTGGGTTAGCAATGGCCAGTGTTGTGTTAAAATGTACCATAAAGCTGTAGTCTTTTTCCCATCACAGCTACACCAGAGTAAAGGGTAATTTTGAGGCTTGATTTTCAGTCTGACTCTTTACTACATGCTTCACCAATCCCCAAAAGAATATAAGCATCATGTTTATAATATATTTTGAACTGTATTTTTTAAAACCTGAGATTTAGATAAGTATTTGCTGAAAAGAGTCATACATCTAATAAACTTTTCATAAAATGCATACTGTTTGAACTTATATAAACACTAGTTGGTATTTTGCAGTTTATTTCTTCCTTTTCTTCTACTGCTGATTACCCTCTTAAAAGGTTTTCACATACCTGCTAGGTGACTCTACCATGAGTTCCTTTTCTGTTGTGGCTTTTGTTCTGTCCAAAATGACTTAGTGAAGTTCTTGCAGTCTAGCTGTTAAGCTAACTGCTTGGTAAGAACCATGGAGAGGTGCAGTGGATGTTAAAAAAAAAAGCCCTGCAGAAACGAAATTTCATCTCTTTGAATACCATATGTCTCATTTTCAGGCTTCCTGGGAACACTAGAACAAAAATAGGCTTCATAACGTTTGACAGCACAATCCATTTCTACAGTCTTCAGGAAGGTCTTTCTCAGCCTCAGATGCTTATAGTTTCAGATATTGAAGGTATGCAGAAATGAATTTTGTCATCAGTACCTATTAATGACTTCTGGTAATGACAGCCTTTAAAAATATGTATCTGGTGGGAGTTTCTAGATCACACCATTAATCTCTCTAGTAATGACTTCAGAAGTACCATATGTGTGAGTTTATGAAGATATATCCCTGATGTCTGAGCAATGCTGTGGCTGCTCATGACTTCAAACATGAAGACAGCCTTCCTAACTTCTAGTTTAATTTGTACAATTCTCTAGATTCCTCTTGAAATCCCAAATACTGATGCTGGATACATTTCTATAGATTTTCTGGTGGCTGGTGCTTAGTGCTTGTCCTTCTGCCTTTTGTTTCAAGTCACCTTTCACCGGATGTTATTGGGCAGGGTAGAATGAACACTGGAAATATTCGCTATGTGATTTTATTTAATAATCTTGATTATCCTTCAGCCCGGTTATTGCTACTCTAACATGGGATTCTAGCCACAGGAATGCTTATGAGAAAAAAAAGAAATCCACATAATTATGTTTACATGGGTTAATACACTGATACTGTGTATTTTTTCCAGTAAGTATGATGGTTGGCAAATAAAGTCAGGGAAAGCTTGATGTGTTTTTAAAAGATAACTCAAGTAATTTTTTTTCCCTTTCAGATGTATTTATACCAATGCCGGAAAACTTATTAGTAAATTTAAATGAAAATAAAGAGGTAAGAAGCAAGGACTTTCTTACATAACTAGTGACATTTACATAGATGGGGATATGTTTGGTAATTTTTTGATTAATTAATGCTCACTAACACCTGCTGTTCAAATGCCAGGTGTGAGGCAAAAAAAAAGAGGTCTTTCATCTCTGTCACTGTAAATTCTTGCCAACCTGAAACAAGACAGTACTTCAATTTTTCTAGGACTTTCTCTTTACTACCTTAATATTAGAAGTGTTAATACTTGGTTATGTTCAGCAATCAACTCTAAATAAGGTAGAAAACCATGAAAACTCATAGGCCTAATACTGTTTTCTCACTTGCAGCTAATTCAAGATCTGTTGAAGACATTGCCACAGATGTTTACTAAGTCCCTGGAAACTCAGAGTGCTCTGGGGCCTGCATTACAGGCTGCCTTTAAACTGATGTCCCCCACTGGAGGTAGAATCACTGTCTTCCAGACACAGCTCCCATCTGTGGGAATGGGAGCACTAAAGTCACGAGAAGAGCCAAACCAAAGAGCAACAGCAAAGGTTCGGAAAGCAAAAAGATTGAGAGTACTAACAACCCTGTTCTGTGCATGTAGGTGGTTCTGGGATTGCCTCTTGTGGGTTAATTTTGTGCTTGTCTTGCTCCTTTGTTGAAGTAGTAGAAAAAACAAAAGAAAAACCAAGCAATATAAGCACAAATTAATTACCTGATATTTTAAAATAAGATATTTTTAATCAATGATGTAGAATTGATTATTAGTGTCCCTGAAAACAGGCAATAGATGTATGAATCAATCTGAATTTGCTTTGTATTTTGTAATACTCCACTGTGTTAACAGGACATACATCTGACACCATCGACTGATTTTTACAAGAAGTTGGCCTTGGACTGCTCAGGGCAACAGGTTGCAGTGGATTTATTTCTTCTTAGTGGGCAATATTCTGACTTGGCTTCTCTAGGTAAGTCGTATCAACCTGTTTTGGGGCATGTAACTCTTGTATTTTGAGCAAATGCTACATTAGAATCTGCATTCATATTTAGTAGATGAACCTGACTTGAACTAATCTAGTGTGTCAAGATGCAAACTTATCCTTGCTGAGCAGTGACAGTGAATAGAATGTAATCATTCAGTCCTGATTTAACCTACTTAGTCTCGTGTCCTCCCTTAGTGAGTCAGGATTCTTGTGCTACTGATATAAGTAGCTGAAATACTTTCTTTCTTTTTATGCCTTTTAGCCACCAGTGTAATTTTCTTTAGAGCAAGTTTTATTAGCATTTTAAATATTTTTCTCTATTTAACCAAACTTTCAAGTGACAGCAATTTCAGGTCAATAGAAAATTATTTCACACCCGAAACTATCACATACTAGGAGATACAGTTACATCTGTGTCTGTAGGCAGGTCTGTAACTGTGTATCTGAGCGATTTGCAGGTGTGAACAATTTAATAATTTAAAGACTGCAGCAGCAACTGTCTGCACTCTACAATGTATGCTGGTTTTGTTTCAGGTTGCATATCAAGGTATTCTGCAGGTAGTGTCTACTACTACCAGTCTTACCATCATAAACACAACCCTGTCCAGGTGGAGAAATTGCAAAAAGAACTGAAGCGATATTTAACTAGAAAAATTGGGTTTGAAGCTGTCATGAGGATAAGATGCACCAAAGGTCTGAATTCACCTTCTTAGATTTTGGAGGGATGGAGAAGAGGGAAGTGGGTGTTTGCATCTGTTTGAGAACGTTTTCATTGGTATTCTAGCTATTTTGTAATCTTAAATGATTAAAAGGCAAAGATTAGAAAAGTAAAATTCAGTACCAGGGATAAGACAGTTTTTTAAAGATTGTATTTGCAGTGTGTTTTCTGGCATCCAAGTTCCATTTTATAATGGTCAAAACTGGAAATTTTGCTGGACTGCTATTTCAGCAAGGGACTGTTTTTATAATCTAGATACTTTCTACTACTGTGCATTGATTTGCCTTGCTAATTCCCACCTTCTGCTAGGCTTTATGGATTCTTTGGATCAGTAGTCAGTTTGCGGTATTTACCTTTTCTGAAGATAATGTATTTCACTGAGAGGGAACATTTCAATACAGAGTTCTCTACATTGATGGCAGATCTGTGTATGGTACCTGTACTTCACAGCTATAAAATCCAAACTGATTCATTATTATCTTGTAGGTCTCTCCATTCATACTTTCCATGGGAACTTCTTTGTACGATCTACAGACTTGTTGTCATTACCCAATGTAAACCCAGACGCAGGATATGCTGTGCAAATGTCAGTGGAAGAGAGTCTTACTGATATGCAAGTTGTTTCTTTTCAGTCAGCTCTCCTGTACACCTCCAGCAAAGGTAAGGTTAGACTGAGCCAACAGTGGCATTTGTAGTGTTGTTCCATAAAACAAGTATGGAGGCTACAGTTTTCTTTTCTTGCAGGTGAAAGACGAATTCGTGTCCACACCATGTGCTTACCTGTTGTCACAACACTGAGTGATGTGTACCTAGGAGCAGATGTGCAGGCCATCACAGGGCTCTTAGCCAACATGGGTGAGTGTGCTAAGAGCTTGTTTGAATATGCGTGGATCGTATCCTTAAAGCTCTGAGCAATAATCCTCTGGGATGTGGAATTAGAAGAAAAGGTTCTCCCTTGTTCTAAGAGTGCTTTCTAAGTTGCAAACCTAAGAGAGTTTTGGTTTTAATGCTTGGCTTAGGTGGAGGATCAGTAGAGCTGTGTATGGTCACCTGGACTTAGGCTTAGCCTGGTGCATCATCATGGGCCCCCAGCTTTTTTCTGAAGCATGTGACTTACCCTAGAATGTAGTAAAAGCTTAAGATGCATCAACATATATGATAAAATGAGAGAAGTTAATGTATGTGGCTGTATTCCTGCCAAGGGAGGAAACCCCTCTTATGTGAGCCTTGTACTCTGTGTTTAGCTGTGGACCGCTCCGTTTCTGCTACGCTGAGCGATGCTCGGGATGCCTTGGTCAATGCAGTGATAGATTCTTTAGCTGCTTATCGCTCATCCGTGCTGAGCATCCAACAGCCTGGGCTCACAGCTCCACACTCGCTGCGGCTCTTCCCACTTTATATACTGGCACTCTTAAAACAGGTAAGAGGGGAAAGGAAGCCAGGCAAGAGGATGATTCTGTTTGGCAGGTCAGCCTGAAGTAAAAGGACAATTCTTTGATGGAGAATGATTTAGTTTAAAAGCGGGAATTCAGAAGTGTGTGTAAAACCAAAAGTACAAATGTTTTAAGCACTGGAAGAGCAAAGTAATAGACACTGACTGGTGAAGAGAATGTGTCAGGGTAGTGATGATAGTGTTTTCTCAGGAATCTCATTTTTGTGCATTTCTGGAAATGTAGATCCACACAGCAGTTCAGTGCAGATTAGAAGAGAGTTGGGTGGGTGGCAGAGAGGGAGTTGGCTGGCTGTTCTTGCAGTAGGTTTAAAGCATTTCACAGTATTTGCTCAACGGAAGTATTTTTAAATTTAATTTCCTTGAACTGATACTTTAAGTCATTTAAGTGTTGGATGAACTGGTTTTCTGTTTCAAAGAGAAGTTCAGGATTCATACATCTTGATTAGGAATTAACCAGCATGTTCATACTGAGCTTTTTTATGTGAAAGGCTTGATAAGCATTTGACCCAGTCAAGTGGGAGGAGTGAGCCCTCCTTTGATTTATAGCTGTATTTTTGGTCCCAACAAGCCAGCAGTATTTCTTTCCTTTAAATACAGACCTAGGATTCTGTACATTGAAGCCAGTTGTAAACTGCTCCAATAGTTATTTTAAATTTCATCCGGTAGCATTTTTGAGGTGCGTGTTAGAGAGATATATTTCAGGGTGCTTTCATCTCAGCTGTAGTGCTCTCTAGAAAGGATTGATGGTGACAGGTCGAGCTTAATTCTAAAATCCAGAAATGGGAATAATGAGACTTCTATGATTTATATGTGAAACACTTGAAGAGAACTATGGAGAAGTAAAATAGAAGAAGTAAAAGACCATGAGAAAACACTTAGGGCACATCTCTAAAACTTAAGTAAGTTAGAAATAAGCAGTAGGTGATGTGTGAAATTCAGTTTATCTTGCTTTGCTTTAATGGTTAAACTAAATGGCTGATTTTTTGCAGAAAGCATTTCAAACTGGGACAAACACACGTTTGGATGAACGCATCTTTACCATGTGTCAGGTGAAAAACCAGCCCCTTGTTTACCTCATGCTCATGACGCATCCCAGTCTGTACAGAGTTGATAATCTCACAGATGAGGTGAGTCTTTGCCTTGCTACATAACCAGTTTGATCCCAAAGATTTGTGTGATGTGAAAGTAAATGTTAAAAATCTCCCAAGTTTTCCATATTAAAGCTGCACAGCTAAAATACAATGTTTCATATTTTCCCACTTGTTGCATTTATGAATTTGTTATTTGGAACTGGATTGATGAATTCTGGAGAGAAGCTGTGCTTTTCTATGGATGGATGGGGAAGGTTTTTTCTAACTTATTTCATCTTTGCCTTGTGTCATTATCTTGTGCTATAAATCCCATATACATTAAGATATCATAATGTGTTTTTTGTCCCTTTGTAGCTTCCTTTATTTTAAAATGTCAAGAAGTTTTGAAAGCAGGGAATGTTTATGTAAAACCCTGAACAATTTTAGAAATCACATATTTGGTACACAACAAATGGGATATTCCAGTTCTAGAACTAATTAACTAAGATACATTTGATGAAATTCATCCTCTCTAAATAAAACTTTAGGATGTATTAGCAAATTATGCACTTTGACTTTAGTTAAACTGAGAAAAACATTCCAGCTCCAGCATTCAGTGTAGTAGATCCTACTCTTATTTAACATTCTCTTCTGTTTCTTTGCAACAAGATGTGAACCACTGTTTTTCTTCTTCCTTCTTTTAGGGGGCTCTTAACATAAATGACAGAACTATACCTCAGCCACCCCTTCTCCAGCTGTCAGTGGAGAAGCTGAGTAGGGATGGTGCTTATCTTATGGATGCTGGCTCTGTAAGTTGTGTGGTGGTGGGGATTTTAAAAAGCATCCAAATTTACTTGGTGTGTTCTTTTTGAGAACCCAAAATATGTACAAGACTGCTGAGGCGTGTTTTGGGTTGGATTAATGTTGTTATTGATGGGTGTCTTTCAGGTGATGTTTCTGTGGATCGGAAAGAACTGTGGGCAGGGCTTTATCAGCCAAGTCCTTGGAGTTCCAAATTATGGCTCAATACCACAGAATATGGTACGTGCTTGCTCTGCTGTACATCAGTCATACAGTGCTGCCAAAATATCATCTGCATGAGAATTAAAATACCACTACTCAGATATTAGCCCTCTAGTGGTATAGATCCAGATTCAAGGAAAGAAATAATTTCTGTTACCTCTTGGAGTTTCTCCCTATGAAAACACAGTAGGAAGAGGCTGACAATGATTTTCTCGGACCTGTGGGAGCGGACTAAGAACCCTTGCAAACAGTGAGCACAGTGGGTTAGTGGGAAATCCTTTAGTTTCTGCAACAAAACAGGAATCAATCACAGTTCAGTCATTACCATTCTGACAGCTGATAGCAGTTTAGTGCTCTTGACTTTTTCAAGCCCTTTTGAAGAAGACAAGACTGAAACTATACATCACAAAATGTATCTGTCTGGGTTTTCTTTATGCCTAATGAGTTGGGCTAGGTCAAGTGTTCCTTTTACTGTTTTTCTGAAAAACACCCTGTTTGTATTAATGAAACCCTTTGCCTTTCAGACACATCTCCCAGAACTTGAAACTGCAGAATCCATCAGAACACGAGCTTTCATTTCTTGGCTGAGAGAACAGAGACCTTTCTTTCCTATACTATATATAATAAAGTAAGCAGTTTTTAACAGTCTTCTTGCTTCTTCAGCAACCTGTTAACAATACATACTTGGATATCATATACTGAACTTTCTTAATGGAATTCTTAATGATCGTGTGTGCTGTGCTGACAGATTTGACTGTATGACTTATGAGTTATCTCAAATTAGAATGTCAAAAGACTAAATGTCACAGGAGAATGTTTAGTTAATGTCAGATAAGTGAAGTAAATGCTGGTAAGAGCACTTATTAGGATTAATCGCTACTAAGGGCTATTTGACATCCTCTTTTCATATGTTCTTAAGCTCTTGAAATGTCTTGCCACTTGACCTGTAACTTTATTAATGCACAGTAGCCCTTGGCAAATGTTTTTTTCACTCAAGCACTTTCGTTTTTGTTTTTAAGGGATGAGAGTCCATTGAAATCAAGTTTTCTGCAAAATATGATTGAAGACAGAACAGAATCAGCCTTATCATACTATGAATTCCTCCTTCATATACAGCAACAAGTGAATAAATGAAACACTAGCCTTTGGCTCACTTCTTTAAGGAAAGATTTTGCAGTAAAGAATGATTGTGCTTGTAATATCTTCATTAAATCTGTGGCCTGAGGCAGTTGTTGAGAAGTTCTCACTGTGATTTCAACGAACTAAAGCAAATAAAGGACCACATCTGAGAATCAAATGTGCAACTACATAATATTGTACCTTAAAAGAAAATCAAACTGTTGGAACTGGTTGAGCACCTTTAATTTGCTGCAAATTGTGTTTTTACTATAAGTAGTTGCAGCATGAAGTACATTTACAAAGGCAATACTGCAAAGGTGAAATACATTTTGTAAAATAAAGAGTTCTTTGTTGTTCAAAATGTATATTTCTGTAACTTTCTGCTTTTCTTTTTTTTTTTTTTTTTTTTTTTTTTTTTTTTTTTCTGCTAGATATAAAACCTCACAATACTGATCATGATTTGCAGGGAAATTCTTTCTAAGTGCATCCAGTGATTACAGGCACAGCATCTCAATGTTCATCTTAATGCTTAAAGTAGCAATGAAAGAAGTGTTCATTGTGAAATGAACAAATGCTTATGAAGTGTAGAATCCAGTGCTTGGATTGGATTATGGCTAATAGGACTAAAGGTAAGCTTAACCTGGATAAGGTGGATGAATTTGTTGAAGCTATTAATAAGTCAGTATTCTAATTTTAAAAACGATGGGGAAGAGTGGGCCCTACATGAGACAGATTTTAAAAAGCTGTTGGCTGAGTTGGCAGCAAAAGTAGACTTAGATGGTAAGCTTTGCTTTTCTTCAGTAGAAGGAATAGTTTTAATTTTAATTTTATGAATGGTGTGGGAGGGGAAGGGCAAGAAAGGTTATCTCAGATTTTGTTTGGTTTATGTTCAGTAGACTTTTGGCTCTTGTTGACATTAGGAATGTTGAGCCCCTCAGATCTGGTGTGTTTCTGAAGCAAGTTTGTTGGTAGCACTTCAGACCAAATGTTGGTCTGTGACATTGAATATTCTGACAAGAAAATTGGAAATTATTTTTCCAAGAATAAAGTTATCATATTGCATTTGAAGATTTGTATATGGTTGCAGAAATGCCTGAAGTTTTTGAAAAAAAGGGGGTTTTGCTGCAGCTGTGTAATGAGCCCAGGTCTAAGGCCAGTGTGCACCAAATAAAAGCTTTAACTATACTCTCAGATCCTGCCAGAGCTACAGATTGAAGCTGACATCAGACTTGAAGTGAAAATTTATATACAAAAAATATTTAAATAATTTTATGGAAGTGTATTGATAGTTTTTCTGTTTTGAAGATTAAGCTATCATTGATAGCTACCAATGTAAAGAGTATATAAGTTACTGTATCCCAATGCCCATGGAAGTGTTGCATATGGAAAAATCTTGGCTTGCTTTTTTTATTTAATAGTGGTAAACTTAAAGGTCTCGCAAAACTTTCTGGGGCAAGTAACTTGAAGAGGTAAAACACTTGCGAGTGGTCAAATGTACTGTGCTTAGGACATTTGGAGATAAAAATGTCAGTAGGGTCAACATTTGGGTAAACATTTGCTCCCATTTCAAGCTATAGCTGCACATGATTGTCAGGAGTTGCCTTACTTTAGGGGAGGAGGAGTTCCTTGGGAGAAATTGTTCTTGTTCCTTGAGCACAAGAAGCTAAAGTTCAGAACAATGCTAAAACAGCATGAAAACATTATTATAGAACCAATTTAAGCTTCCCTGTCTGCTGCTTCTGTAGCAAACAGGAATATATTTACTTGAACTGCTTTTCAGAGAATTGCACAGTTTCTAGTCATAGTGAAGAGGTTTCTTTTAAGTTTTGACAGTATGTTTTTTTTTCCAGGGAGGGGAAAAGGGGTCTCTTCATTTAAATCATAAATGGAACCTCTGCACTTGCATAGGTTCTGCCCTAAACCTTGTGTTTTGGGTATATTATCACTCAGATGTTGAACTGAAAACCATCCTTGCATCAAATAGCCCACCCAAATTCTGTTTCTTACTGTGACTGTATTTTGCTACTATATCCCTTTTTTTAAGAAACATAAATACTCGAGATGGCCTCGTTGCTTTATGTACACCAGACTAATGGTTGAAGATGCCAGTCTTTGTGGCAGTTAACAAGCTTGAATTTGAGTCCCTAAATTTTACAGAGCAAAACATGATAAATGAGTCAGATGAACCCCCTCAGAGTTCTCTTCACTTTGGAAGAAATTCTGTATTGAACTTTGTTAGTTTATCCCCTTGCAGTGGGGAAGGCCTGCTGGTTCACTTGTACTGCTGTAATGGCAATACAGGAAACATTCACACACACACTACCTGTGATTCCTCATTTTTACATACAATTGAAAAATGAGGACACTGAAGATGGACTGCAAAAGTAGGCAAGAGTGGCTCTGGTACTTAGATCTCAGCACGACAACTCTACCATTGTAAATGTGTGGTAGAGGTGTGTCTATTTTTGTAGTTGGACACTTTTTAAAAACTGTTTCTGTATTTGACACATTAGTGTTCAGCCAACATTGTTACCATCCATTTTACTTTGCTTTCATTATTGTTTTAAATTTAATATATTTGAGTCTTAAGTCCACACAGACTGTGTTGCAATAAGTAGAATGATTCACTTTTATTTAGAATTAATTTCTTAACAGAATTTAATCAAAGATGCAGAATGGCTGTTAAGGGACCAGTAAATGTGATTTTAAGGTTCTGTTTACTATTATGGATGTAATCCTTATAGTAAGTTTAATTTTGTAAAGTAGTGTATAATATTGTAATATTAAATCTTTGTTCTCTGAACTCAAACATTTGATCTTCAGTATGAAGTTACAAATCTTCCCCATTCTGAATTTGAGACAGGATTTACTTGTCCTCCTTTTTACAGTTTGTAATTTTCACTGTTTTATTCCTGTAAAAAGTCATTTGTAACACATGCAAATGCTTATTTTATCTGTGCTAATTTATCAGATTTGGCTACTCAATAAAATTAATTGAAAGAACTCATGCAAGTCCATCACTCCTTTCTTGTAAATAAAAATAGAACAATGTATTTAATCAATTGAGATAAATACCATGTTGGTCACAGGAGCCAGCTGACAGTGATGGTTGAAATTTAGCCTTCAGCAGCATTCCAAGGTGATGACCAATTTTATTTTAGGTAATCTTGTATCATCATTTAACATCCCATTCTTTCGGCAGCTTTTTTGTAAAAGCCATTCCATCTTAATGCTTGCCAATTTTTTGAGATTTTGTCACTGCTGCTTGTGGCCCATCATAGATGAGTTAATGCATGAGCTTGGTACTCTGACTTCTGTATTTAACTGGTTTTGAATACAGAGTTTTCTCTTTCAATATTGTAGAAATATTCATTGGACTTGTCAGGTCTGTTTTTTTGCCCAATACACATCACACTGTCCTGCTGCTAAACTCCACCACTACGGTTGTGGGTCGGGGATCAGCCAGCACCTGTCCTGGGACTGGGTTTTGGAATTCCAAGTACGGGATCTCGAGGTGAGTCCTGTTCCTAATGCAAGTGCCAGTGAATTAAGGAGTAAAGTTGTTCGGTGCCAGGGCCGTGAAAGGCAATGAAGTGCTGATGGGAACTCTCCATGGCATTTGGTTTGGCTGTGCTTCGCCATGGGGCTGCTCAGGTAAGGGAAGAGTTTTATCACCTGGCACACAAGGAGAGGTGTAATGGACTTTTAGTGTACATAAAGATCAATATTATGCCAACTGTATCTTACTGGAAAGAAGCAAATACGCTCCCTGCTTTTAATGGCCGTAGCTCTGGCGTCCTCGAGAGGTGCTTGTCTGTTGGTGTTTCCTTAGTGTGCACCGTCACTCCCGCAGCGGTGCAGTGACAGGGTTGAAAGCTGTCCTGTGTGTGCAGCGGG
>NW_008237902.1:1955485-1961626 GCF_000691975.1 Corvus brachyrhynchos | reverse complement strand
GGCTGGCTTCCCCGTCCCTCAGTGCCGCCTTCCTTCGCAGGGATGCTTCAAAGCAGCACCACCTGCCCTGTTCCGCGAGGGACCCGCCCATAAAATCCCTGTGCCGTCAGAAGGTCGGGACTTGGGCCCGGCACTGTCCTTAGCGAGCAGATAAGCTGTCATTTCACTGCAAGTAGTTTTTTTTAGTTGAAGGAAGGATGAGCCTCCCCCATGTTTTTAGTCAGTAGCTGCTGGCTTTCATAGCTGGCTTTTTATAGAAAAGTTATCTCACGTTCGGATAGTGACATAGATGTTTGTGGTTGGCATGCAGAATTTTCTTGCAGAACCATATCCTAGGTAGGTCAGTTATATTTCTGTACATTCTTCAAACAGGCTGTTTTGTCAGGAAAGAGTTCTCAGATTTCGGTTTACAGGGATGCCTATGAGCCATGAATCAGTCTGACTTAACATTTGAAAAGTACTCCTGAAGTGTTGGTTCTTGCTCTCTGGTAGGACCAGACCCATTCTTGATTTGGCTTTTGTTTTCTGCTATCGCCTCCCTCACTGTAAGATGGGTCTTCAGTTTTGATACAGAGCAGGTTAACGCTGCCCTGCCTCTGACAGTAGACAGCAAGCCAGAGTGCACTTCTCTTGTCTGCTTATTTGTCAGGTGTTAATGCTCTTCTGGTTGATTCACTTTATGCAAATCTTTGTCTTTTTTTTATGTTGGTCCATGTATTTGGATCTTTCTGCTTGTGCATGCAGTGCCGTTGCTTAAGGAAGTTCAGTGTTTTAATTTCTCTGTTGCTGACTGACATCTTCAACTTCCGACCTGCATTGCACAGCTTTCTGTCTTGTGTCTGCTCCATGAAGAGTGCCCTCTTTAATCATAAATCTGTCTTTTCTCTTGGGAAGCAGAGACCCAGGATCCTGATCCAGTATAGCTAAAGTGTTGTTCCACATACCCAGTGTGCATAACTGTGTTTTTATTTCTCTTCCTTAGATGATGAAAGTCACACAGAATCAAAGCTTCAGCATGAGCAAGATAAATCAAACTCCCTTCCCATTCCTTCAGTTTCCAAGCGGATTGTGCTTGGTGACTCTGTGTGTAATGTGACAGGCTCGACTGACCATGCAGGCAGCATGGCAGAGCTCAGAGGGGACAAGGACTTGTTTGGTAAAGCCCCAGAGCTGGTCACTGACGGGACAGGTGAGCTCCGTCACCGTCACAGGGGAGACCTGCCCTCTGAGGCTGCACCACGGCCACCGAGACACGGCTTGGAGCAGTACCTGTCCAGATTTGATGAAGCTCTGAAGCTGAGGAACCAGCTGATGAGTGAGAAGCCAAGCCAAGAGAATGGGAATGCGGCAGAGGAGTTTGACTCTTTCCGCATTTTCAGATTGGTGGGATGTGCTCTGCTTGCCATCGCGGTCAGGGCTTTTGTGTGCAAGTACCTGGTGAGTTCAGGGATACAATCCTGCTGGGGTTTGCTGGCTGGTGCAAATTATTGGGAGCTGTCTGGGGCTGACATCTGTCAGTAATGACCAAGTTGGGAACTTCAGGCACTCTTTACATTTCCAACAATTGTATGAAACCTAAAAAAATTGCTGAATTCAATGAGATTCATCTGCTACCAGCGCAGCCACTGTGTAACCACTGAGAGTAGCATGTTTGGTCTGTTGTGCTTCAGGAGCAGATGCACTGGAATAGTTGCTGCAGCTTAAGTCCCCTGCAAGTTTATTCCCATCTTCATGAGCATATGAGTCAGCTGCTCCTCTAGTTCGGGGTCTACAAAAGAATAATAGAGTAAGAATAAAGTTCCCATCTGTGGAAGTGTCCAAGGCCAGATTGGATGGAGCTTGAAGCAACCTGGTCTAGTGGAAAGTATCCCTGCCCATGGAAGGGGTTTGGAATGAGATGGCTTTTAAGGTCACTTTCAACCCAAACCATTCTGTGATTCTAAGAGTATTGTTGTCCCAAGATCAGTAGATCCTACTCATTTATCAACCTGGGAAAAGTAGTTCCCCTGCAGTGCCTTGCAGAACAGCGCGGAGGTGTGAGGCAGGTACAGCCTACCAGCTCCTGGATCCCTGGGCTCAGTTTTACACTTTGCTATTCTCTTCTGTCATTTCAGTTCTGTAGGCTCAAAGAAAATAGGGCAGAACCTTATCTTTGACATGAAACTTGTGTACTTATGTTTGTAGTATTCAAAAATGATGTTGCTCTGTTCCACAAATTAATTTTTACGTACTAACTTTCTTTTATGACTTAGGAAGCATTAAATCTGTGTGTTTCTTAGCTATTCTGACCAAGTTAATTTTTATATATTCTTTTCTGTTCCTTCAGTCAATATTTGCACCATTTCTTACTCTACAACTTGCTTACATGGGACTGTCCAAGTACTTTCCAAAGGTAAAATACTTTTTTCAGAATTAGATTAACTTGAAGTGTTTTCAATATAAACTTGTGTTTAGATTGTATTGCTTTAGGACCAATGCATGTGAAGTATTCTTCCCTTGTTTTAAACTGTAGAGTTGAATGGCCAATGCTGATAGTTTATACTAGTTTTTAATCTTTCCAGATTTAGTCCAGATCTTTTTAAAAATTGAAGTGAAAACATGGACTAGCAGCTTGTTTAGCTGTAGCCTAATTAAAAGCATCTGACCCAGAAATCCAGGTAGTTCTTTCATGTCTTCAGGAAACTTGCTTTTCTATAGACCATGCTCTTCTCTGATTATTATTTGTTTTGCTAAGTAGCTGTTCTGCATGTAATATCTGGATGAAATTTGGGAGACTGTTTGCTAAAAAATGAGGCAGAACATTGGGTTTTAAGGACTCTGCATTCTACTGCTGGTATTGTTTAAATGGCAGCTTGAAATGAGACATTTATTTGTGTGTGAAACTTGCTGCTTATTAGCAAGATTTGCTATACCCCTTGCTTTATTTATTTACAACAGGTAATTGTGCTGAAGCATTTGTTAGGTTGATGATTTTGTCAGGTCTGTGGTGCAGAGTGGGACTGAATGATGTTAGATCCATTGTTAAAAGGGAAAATTTGCATTTTAAAAGGAATAATAGATTACTTGTAGAAAATCAGAATAAATCAGCAGTTGTTTTGTAGTTAAGTATATCATAATAGTCATTCTAAGCTGATGTGTCACAACACAAAACAGGAGAATTAGCCTTAGATTTGCGCCAGCTCATCTGCTACATCTTGATCTTGTTTCTTGTGTACTTAAAATCAGCTCTTCAGTTTCAGAATTCAAATAGGTGTTTCCTTTCCACAACTTGCTTTTACTGCAGTTAGACCTGGGTGAGGTCAATCCCTTTGTTATCCTTCATCTTTCTCCCATGAAATACAGAAATATTCTCGAAAGCTTAATTTATATTGGATTAAATTATCCAGCAAGTATCATCAAATTATTAGAATTTTCAGCCACTATCACCTTTTCCTGCCTGTCAGACTTGCATCCTTGGGATTCCTCATCTTAAGGATGGAACAGCTTTCAAAAGGTTTCGGAGCATTTCTGAGTTCAGAGGATAAAACTGCAAAATTAAGTTGTTCTAAAACAGAAACAGTTGGTTTGCAATTCTAAATAATTTTTCTGTTAGAAAACTTAACAGTATTTATGGGGTTTTGAGCAACCCCATCTAGTGGAAGGTGTCTCTGACCATAGCAGGGGGTTGGAACGAAATGAGCTTTAAGGTGCCTTCTAACTCAAACAATTCTGGGATTCTGTGTTTTGGCAAATAGTGTGATGAGATTAATCCAGTTCTGCCAGTGGAGATGCCAGGCTTGGCTTCTTACACCTACATTTCCCTTGTCTGGGAATGTTCCCACTCATGCAGGAGCAGCTGCCCAGCCTCACTTCTCAGCCTGCTGGGAGCAGTAGTGTGAAGGAAGCAGAATATCCGGGATGAATTTTATCTGCTGTTAACCAGCCTCTCGCTCGCCTCTGGTGGGTCCATCACAGCAGGAACCTGTGTCTAGGATAAGTGCTGTGAATCCTGGGGCATGTCTGGAGAGAATCAATCCAAACCTGCTACTCCTACCAACCAATTTGGAATGTGTGAAATTGGCACAACACTGGGGACATGTAAAGCAGAATTGGATTAGAGGAACTAACGTCACTGGTTTTTCTTTCCCTTTTAGTGTGAGAAGAAGGTGAAAACGACAGTACTGACTGCTGCTCTTCTCCTGTCTGGAATCCCTGCAGAAGTGATCAGTCGCTCCATGGACACCTACAGCAAAATGGGAGATGTTTTCACAGACCTTTGTGTCTATTTCTTTACTTTTATCTTTTGCCATGAACTTACTTTGGTTTTTGGCTCTGAAGCACCATGATGGCTGTAGAATTCCACACAGTAGCTACACTAAAGCTTTCTGGACTGTGTTCCTTTAACATCTGACTTTGCAGGCAGGTCTAAACGGTCATTAAAATTCTTACCTGTTGGAATGCTTGAAAGGAGCCTTAAATCCAGTCATTTTGGGAAAGGGAGAGCAGTTTCCCAGACTGCCAGTCGTGTTGGTTCAGTTTATTTAAATACTGTGTCTGCGTATTACAAATGTGAAGGCTAGGATGCAAGTGTCAGTGGATGATTTATTTGCTTTAGTTAGAAGATGCCCTTCTCAGCCTCCTTCATAAACATTTACAAAGCTGCCTTTGTTCTTTTCAGTGAGAACAAGAAGAGAGTTCCCTTCAGCAGAACCATATATATGTGTATATCCTCTATGACTATAGCTAACAAGACCTGCTCATTTTGTGGTGGTCCCATTTTTTAAAGAAAGCTCTAAAGAAAATCCCTGTATTTTCTTCAAATGTTCAAGTTCAGAATGTTGAACCAAGTAGCTGCTTCTGGAGAATGTTGGTGAAACTTGCCACTTTGTTGTCCTGATCCTTGCCTTGCTGTACATTACTTGTGATTGTAATTAATTTAATTTGATGATTATTGTGGAAAAGAGCTAAGCAAAACCAACAAGAAAGTCCTGGTGCTTACAAAGGTCATTAATCAAAAAGTAAGAAGAAACAAAACTAACCTCATCTGTTCATGAGTTTCCAGCAACCTAATCCTAGCGCAGCTCACATCTGTGCTTTCTGACACTTTTTTTAATGTTAACGGTTCATCTCATAGGGAGAAGTTGTATATATTGGCACCCAACCTGCCGTATCAAATCTTTGCTCTAGTGTTTGTAAAACTTACAAGGGAAACTGTTTTGTTTTCAGTCTCTTATGAATTTCGCACAGTGAGAGGAAGGAAGTGTCATTCCAAATTGTCCACTTAAATGCTGATAATCTTCGAAAATCTCTTATTGAAGCTAAGTTTGGTAGTGTTTTCAGCTTGTAGTTTTCTTTTTAGAATCTGGACTTTCAGGTAATGTAGGCCGATGCATATTTTTAGCATGGTAAACCACATATTTAACTTGGTATTTGCCTGCAGAGGTTTTTTTAGGGAGCAGATTATGTTTGATTCTGCTGCTCTAAAGTAAATGGCTCAGCTTTCAGCTGATTATTCTCTGTTAAAGCTTCCTTCTGTAATTTTAGTGATGCATTTCTGACTTTTAAATTAGATACGTTTGTGGCGTGAATACAAGAACTGTGTGTTTTGATTTGACCATCTTCATGGGTTTTTTTAACGGATTATGTTACAGTGAGTATTACATTACAGGTGTACAGGGCTGGGCTGCAGAAAATTCTGACTTAGGTCTATTAGCACAGATATTGATTCAGCAGCTTTAAATTTATTTGTATTAGATAATAATTTTAGCAAATTGAAATTATAGTCATTTAAATTAAGGTTGAAATATGTAAATAATGAGTTTGCTCAAAAGTTACTTGTTCTGATTCTCTATTTATATGCCCAAACGTACAAATAAAGACTTTTAACACTAATCAGGTAAATACTCTTGCATAGGCAGAGCACCAGGAGGGGCTTGTGCTTGATCAAGAAATCTCGATGAAGAAATGGTGATCAAGAAACAACCTTTGAGCAAGAAACCAATCTCTTTTATTCCGTTTTTACCTTACCTCTGTTGGTGTACATAATTCTGTTTAATGTTTACTGCCAAAGCGATTGTTTTCTATTAAAAGCATATTTGCTACCCGCTTCCTTGGTGCTGTGTGCGGCTGGGCCGGGGCGGGGTCGGGTCGGTTCCCGTGCCC